>NC_056732.1:258947471-259121375 GCF_019279795.1 Protopterus annectens | reverse complement strand
GAAACTATATGTCAGTGTTCCTCATCAGGTTTTTTGCTATCTGTTATCTTATGTCATCCATTAGGTATTACCAGATATCTGTGTTGTATAACTTGTTGATGCCTACCTGTTAATCTATGTAATTTTATATGGATCTTTTCTCCTCGGGCCTCCGCTGAAAATGGACCTGTGTTCAGTCGGACTTTCCAGATAAACAAATGTAAAATAAATAGTCAGAAGAGCATGAATCTGTATTCTACTATCAGCAATCCAGTCCCATGAAGAACACATCTTTTGAAGTTGTACATGTCTACACATCCATTTCATACGTCTTCCATCTTCTCCCATGCATACAGTGATGATGTCACCTGCTATAAATTGTCCAGCAACAGTATAAAAATTGCTCTTGTACTGTGGTGCCATTAAATACTGTGTTCTGTAACTAGTTAAGTAGGGGTTCCAATCTCACTGTGGTCAACTGGTGTATGTGTGTAGTTAGAAAAACATTAGTCTGTATACTACTCTCGGCAATCTAGTCTTATGGATAACAAATATTTTGAGCCATACATGCCTACACATTCATTTCATACAGGCTTCCAAACATCTTCTCTCAAACACACAATCATGATGTAATTTGCTATAAATTGTCCAGCATATTGTAGAAGTCAGACTTATGCCATAGCTTGTGCATTCAGTACTGTGTTCTGGAGCTTGTGTAACTGGTTATGTAGGGGTTGCTATCTCACTGCAACTGGTACGTGTGTGTGCGTGTGTGTGTGTGTGTGTGTGTGTGTGTGTGTGTGTGTGTGTGTGTGTGTGTGTGTGTGTGTGTGTGTGTGTACAGTTGAATTGCATTCCAGAAACCACTTTAGAACAGCATGTTTCACACTCCTGCTACCATCTTTCTTCTCACCAGACACTGCTGATGTCACCAGCTATAAAGTGTTGTCTGGCACTATGAAAGCTAGACCTGTGCTGTGGCACTTGCATTAAGAATGGTGTTCTGAAGATAAATAGGGGTTCTAGTCTCACTGCAGTTGACTGGTGTGTTTGCATGCATTTGTCTTCAGTTATTTCACATTCTAGAGATCATTGTAGAGCAGTATGTGAGACATTCCTACTCCCCTCTTCTTGTCACCAGACACTGTTAATATCATCAGCTGTAAAGTGTTGTCTGACATTACAAAAGTCACACATGCTGTGGTACTTGTGTTAAGTGCTGCATTGTGTAGATAGTTGCTAGGTAGGGAGTCTAGTCTCACTCTAGTCAACTTGTGTGTGTTTGTGTTAAGTTAGTTCACATTTTAGAGACCTTTTTGAACAGTGTGTGAGACTCTCCTACTACCATCTTCTTCTCACCAGACACTGCTGATGTCATCAGCTATAAAGTGTTGTCTGACAGTCTAAAAGCCAGACTTGTGTTGTGGCATGTGTGTGAAGTTCTGGGGATAGTTAGATAAGAGTTCTAATCTCATTGCTATTGACTGCTGTTTGTGTCTGTGTGTGTTCATTCAGCAGTCTATTGACAATTTTAGAACAGCATCTGAGTCCACAGCTATGTCAGACACTCCTCCAAATATCTTCTTGTTAACATACACCGATGATGTCATCCTCTATAAAGTGCACTCTGACACAGTTTAAGTTAAACTTGTGCTGTGGCACTAATGTTAAGTACTGTGTTCTTTAGCTTCTGTAAATAGAGAGTTAGGGGATTCTAATCTGACAGCAGTCAACCTGACTGTGTGTGTTCACTGAAACAACATTTCTGAGGCAATATTACACCAAGATTTGACTCCACATCCATGTCAGACACTCCTCCCAACATCTTCTTATCAGCATACAATGATGCTATCATCCTCTATAAAGTGCACCGTAATAGTGATAATGTTAGAAATATATGGTGGTGCTTGTTTTACATTGTATAAAATCCAACTTCTATACCTACAGAGGTTTAATGTTCAAATCAGACCCAGTCAACTGCTGTGTGTGTGGCTGGTGGTACATTACAGTCATTGTATGATCTTTTAAATTTTTTTCATTTAACTACCATTTACAAGAACCTTTAACATGCCCCCATGAATCTAACATCCACTGTTTCCACCTGTAAACATAATATCCTTCCTGCAGTGCACTGGAGGATGTCCTCATGTCAAAGATGCATACACATATCATAAAGCAGAGTCCTTTCATGAGCCTTTGCAAGCCATCTCCTTACCACTGGATGTATGATCGCTAATTCTGTCATGGGGTGGTGTACGTCATATAAGAACAGAGGCAGTATGTAATGCAATCTAACAAATATACACATATGCACATCCCCATACTGTTTTCCATAATAGACATATGGTGATTTTGTTTTAAATGGTATAATAATGATGTTGGCCATTAGCCAAGCAATGTCCTATGACTCTATGAACATTTCATATGCCAATGTTGCCATCATCTACATGTGCTATGTTGAGGTGTGGATGTATGGTAGTCATACAAGAGGGCATTTATTACAAATTCTGATGTGAGGTAATGTATTGATGGTTGCTGCTGCCAGTTGATTGCATGCTCCTTCCATAACAGTTTAAGTAATATGCTTCTTGAGAACTGTTGACATATGATGATACTATGTATATTGTTAGCTTAGTAAGGTATGTATTTTTGTAGAGGATCATATCAGCATTCTACACAATTCTGATTCAACAATCTCCGTGACTCTTGCAATATGGCATATGTGTGCATGTGCATGCCTACCTATGTGACATACATCAATACAATGTCATACTGATTACATGGGCACATATGTCTTGTGTCATCCACATGCTATAATGCTGTCATATACACAAACATATTAGCATGTTTTGATTAAATTGCAACCTTGTGGACTTCATTGTATGCGGAATTGAGTTGCTATTCTCAAACATTATTGAGGTGGTCTCCAGCAGCATTGCATGACTATCAGCATTTATGTCAGCAACTGTTCAGCATGAGCTACATCCACCTCATTTGTAATGTGTCCATATATGGTATCGGAGCGATCACACACACCTTTTCAATGAAAAACATATAGGCGTATGATGTACAATTGATGTAATTATGTGACATTAGTATAGTTGTATGCCATGTGATGCATAAACAAAGTTGTATTTCAAGGTGTTGTCAAAATATATATTTTTAAATAAGTATGAAATGTTAAGGAGAATACACAACTAAGTACAGAGCTGTTTGTGAATGCCACCAGCCATACTCAACTGGAAAAAAGAGACAATCTGCAAGCTGACAGTTTGCCTCAAAATGCATGCTGCTGTCTCCACTGTCCATCAACAAAATACATGCAAACATCACTCAATTAATTTTCTCAGGACAGCAGCTCATCTGTGCACTCTGTAAGGCTAAAAACCCAGAATCAATGGGCATTAACAACATCCCAAATTGCCTATAAAATAACTTAAAACCTGACACAGCAGATGCACTTGGTTCCATACATAAACACAGCCTCCAGACAGCCTATGTTCTAGCAGAAGGGTGTACAGTAATAGTCAACTGTCTGAACAAGAGGGGAAATATTACCTGATGCAGGGAATTATAGATCCAGAATTCTGACTCTCCTCATCTGTGAGGCAGACCAAAGACTCATCATGGACCTTATCAAAAAGGGCACAGGTAATCTCTCAACTGTGTACCCAACCCATTTTTGATTCATTAAGGCTACATCATGTCTGTTATATCTGGTTATTTATTTATTTAACATTTGTTTACTGGGAAAGTTTGACTTGGAACAAAGCCAATTTTCAGCGGAGGCCCAGGAAGAAACACTCCAGATGCGTGTCTTTGTAATGTGGGAGGATACCGAAGTACCTGGAGGAAACCCTCAAAAATACAGGGAGGACATGCAGACTCCGCACAGAATGGACCCCAGCCGAGAATCCAACTGGAGAACCTCTTGCTGTGAAGCGACAATGCTACCGCTGCACCACTGCAAAGGTTGATATCTTCAAGAAGCTCACCAAGGGCATGTATGAGTAAAAGACTGTCATCCCACATAACTTGAACTGGCCAAGGCATTTGATGCAAATCCACATCCAGGTATTAAAGAGAAACTGTCTCAAATGGGCAGAAACATTTATGTCACCAAGTAGGTAGACAAATGCATCATAGATAGGACATAATAATGTCAAAGTGTGTGAAGCTATCTCTAGCAAGACTCCAGTGACCAGGTCTGTACCTCAGGGTTCTATATTAGACACATTCCTGTTCAGTATTTAACTCTCAAAAGTCAAGACAAACTTAGACATCATTTGTCTAACCATCTTTGTGGATGACTGCAACTGTGGACAATTATTGAATCTTAGAACACTATTGATATACCGCAGAAAGTATTAACACACACAAGTGATTGTTGCTGGAGCCAATGAGACACAATAGATGAACAAAAGGCATAATTAGTCCCATTTTGAAAGCAAATACACAGGATAATTACAATATAGACAGAACACCACTATGAGCAGACCAAATGGTATGTTACCTGGCTGCTCAGGTAGATAGCAAGCAGAACTTCCACCAGCATGGAACCACAGTGGTGACAAATCACTTGTATGTAGCACAACTCCTGAGCATGGGCAGGCCATTCACATCTAAGGACATTATAGCCCCATTAGTTTCAGACCTCATCACACCAATAATTAAGTACTATGCAGCCTTTTGCAGGTACCTCACCACACATCTTCCAAGGAAGATTTACTTAAGTGTATCACTTTTGCCGCAGTGAGCTTCCATACATATTTTTGTTCATTCATAAGTATTCTTTGTGATGCATAACCACTAGGAGTTGACAGTGCAGAACTCCCTTCAAGGTATTATACAAGATGCAACTTGTAATCATTGCAATTATTGTAATGCAGATGTAACTTGTAATCATTTTGTGAATTTTACTGTATGTTCTACCTTGGAACTTTTCTCCCCGGGCCTCTGCTGAAAATGGACATGTATCCAGTTGGACTATCCTGGTCAACAAATGTAAAATAAATAAATAAATGCATGTGTGATGCACCCAGTAAATACATAGCTTAGTGACAACATTGATGGCATGGGTTACATTCTTGCAAGAGTGGATTGTGGCATATACATGTCCTGCAAACCTCCCAGCTAGCCAGGATTGCTCATAATGTAAACTACAGGTGTAATAGTGTCCCTCTTAACACCTCTCAAAAGTGGTAATTTTTGAGGAAGGTGTGCTTGATTCCCCTTGTAGATTACTACAAATCATTACAGTTGTACAACTGTGTTCATGCAGAACATGCATAATAACTCCCAATCACATATTTTATGTCAATGTCACAGATTAATGGTGGTATTACTCTGATATTGTCCATGGTTGTGAGTGCTTCTGTCTACTGTTCCCATAAGCCTATTGTTATGTGTCCTGATTGGGTGAAACCTGTGTTGACATTACATTCATATTCAAGCAACTCGTTTTGCACATCTTCACAATATGCACATACCCATTATTGCATATACCATCCTTTATAAATGTCCTCTATAATGATCATGTCAGTTTGTTTATATCACAACCAGTCATTTTTAGGGCTGTTTGTGTGACAGTCACATAATATACAATAACTGTGTGATGATATGAATATAACCACACAGGGGTGGTGTAAACAGCAGTACATACTGTATTATGTACATATGTGATTACCGCTCATGCTACAGTTGTTTTGTCCTTGAGGTGTATGTGCATTGACATGCCCTTATCTGGTGTACATTGCCATGTTTCACTTGTCCTCTTCCCCTGTCTTCACTCTTGTCATTCATGTCTGTGGCTCTTTCCAATACACACACTTCCCCAGACTACTATATTAATAATAGCAGTCTGCGTACCCTTGATGATCACCATAAAAGCTTTATTCTTGTATACCAAAAACAAGTTGTATTGTACATTGCATTGAGTACACTTTCTACAATGTGTAAGCATGATGCACAGCATGCATGTGCAATTAGCACTGCTGCCCATCACACAAATATATATACTCCATGTGGGCTACACACTAAGCCTACAGAGAGTTTATTGAATCCCCAGGTGTATCTCATTCACCAGGAGACAACAATGTTAAAACAGACATCTGAAGACAGATCTGCCGGCAGAATGTAGCAATGAAAAGGGGTCCAGGGAAGGCACGCAGGAAGTAATAAAGAAGAAAGGTGTACGCTAAAAGATAGGGAAAGAACAGAAACAAAACTGAGTAGTAGAAGAGAGGGAGTGTGAGATGCCATGATAATATGTAATCCCAGATGCTTCAGAAAAAATGCAGAATTGCAGGCTGTAACAGCAGAAGGGGAAAGCAAATGCTGTAGAGATAACAAAGATGTGAGTGAACAGCAAAAGATACTGAGATATTGTAGAACTAGCTTTTAGAATCTTCAGACAAGACAAAAAAGGAAAACAAGGCTGCTCTATTTTATATAAATGACTGAGGGTGTTTGTTTTACATAATGGAAAGAACAAAATATTTGGATTCTAGAAAAGGAGAAAGAGTAAAGCAGAAGAGCACTGAAGTATGGAGATGAAGGTGGACATTGAAATGCCAATTACTTTGCAATGAGGCCAAACAGTATATAGCGGGGAAATGATGAAAAGGCATAATTTATCAACCCTGGAAGATGTAGGGAAGAGGAAAAGAAGGGGGCTATCTTGTGAAGAAGCAAGAAAAGTGCATTGAAAATGAGAGATTTCAATTTGAAGGAAACCGAATAAAACTTTACAGCATCAAGGACTGGTAGAGAAAATTGATATGTGGAGATAGTGCATTAGACAAAAAAAAATCAGAGGTGACAGAGGGAAAAACAGGAAAGGGAAGACACTATACTGTGTTTTAAGCAGAGGCATACAGGCATATGGAGCAGAAGTATGTGTCACACTGGTAAATACTAACATTTCCAAAATAAGGTTCACTATTATGACAGAAAAAAGAGCAAAGCTACAAGTTCAAGGTGTTTGACTATAGCATAGTAGATTATGAAAAGATAGCAAGGTCAGCAAGGTCAGGCTTAAAGTAGTGTAAAAAGAGCAGAAGAAATAAGTTATTAGAAACAACTGAGGGAATCAGGAAAGGGAAAAAAAGGTATATCTGGTGAAGCCCAAAGAAAGAAAGCAAAATGTGGCTCAGAAGGAAATTGGGAGTACCAAGATACAACAAAAGCATGTACAGAACATGAAAATGAATGTTCATTTAGAGTTAATTGTCAATACAGAAACAGAGAAGAAATGTGTGAGGGAGATTAAAATGTGTGAAAAGCATTATTTAGCCACATCAAGAAAAAAGAAAGTAGTAAAGAAAATTAGTGACTAATGAAGGAAGTAAAGGTATACCAGACAGCGCCAAATCTGGACAAGATTTGGAATATGTTTATTCTTCAGTATTCAGCTAGAAAAAGGTAAGAACATTCTACTTTGGTAATGGGGTGGTGGCAGTATTGGGGATAGAAAGATGCATGAATGAATAGATAAGTAGGCATGGGAGTTGAAATGAATGGTATTAAGGACCTAAAGGAGGAGAAGCTGCAGGTACCAAGTGGAATGCTTCCCACAATGCTCAACTGAGCAGTCAGGGTCTGATCGATCCATGAACTCACTGAATAATCCAACTGATTTCTAATAGATGAATAGTCTTAAGAGGCTGGACCTAAGCTATCCTTCTGCATAATGATGAATCAAAGAATATGCCACGCAAGGATCATGAACATAAGATTAGCAACTAAATAGAAGTAAACAACAAGTTAAATAAATTATATAAGCTGACTAAATTTGCAGATGATTGTAAATTAGGAGTCGTCATTGAATCTCATAGTGACACAAATGTTCTTCAGGAGGGGCTGACACAGACAAATAACTGGTGTCAGAGGCATGGACTAAAACTAAATGCCAATAAATGCATAATAGTATCCTTTAAGAAGTCATCCATCCCAGTTAACTATCATATTGACAACACACCCCTTAGAGATGCCCCAGTAGTCAGGGACTTAGGGACACACATAGATAGTGATCTACCTTTGACGTCATGGACTTAGGGACACACATAGATAGTGATCTAACCTTTGACCATAATAAGCCTACAGTGGTGAGGAAATCATTCTATGTTGTGGAGCTTATAAACAAAGGTATGGCATCTAAGTCCAAGGAAGTGATTGTTCCACTGTATTTGGCATTCATCAGATCTATCATTGAGCAAAATGTACCCTTTGGTATGTACCTAACTAGGCATATCCAACTACTGGAACATTTACTGAGGTTCCTCACTAAAAGAATACAGGGCGTAAGTAATATGTCCTATGCAGACCACCTCAAGGCTCTATCCCTATATTTTGTCTTCTACAAGCTTTTGATGGGAGATCTATGCCTGGCATACAGGGCATTGTCAGACCCCACTTTGATGGACCTCCTGTATATCCACAAAACAAACACTACCAGAATTACCCATTCTAAAAATTTAAAACTTGCCTGTGATATAAATAGGGCATGCTGGAGAGGTAGCTATGTATCCCAGAGACTACCCCGTCTATAGAACAGGCTCCCCATCCATGTAATTCAGACTTCCTTTCTAATCTAATTCAAGTGCAGCCTCCACAATTGGATTGGAAACCGGAAAGTCATCCCTGGGTTGGCACCTATGTCTCTAATGCAAACAGATAACCTGTAAATGGTTCATCCCCCAGGCCCATGCTTACACTTATCAAGGGTATCAGAACTTGTCAGAGATTTGGGATGCATGGCTAGGCTTAAAAAAGCCCTTGTGGTCATTAGCCTAGTAAACACCTATGAACCTAAATGCAGGTTATCAGACCAAACTGATCTAATACTATGAATAGATGACAGTGAGCATTGATCAGAGCAGCTCAGCAGATGTAATCAACCTGCCTATGGGAGAGGTTAGGACCCATATTAGAAAAAAAAACTCCTTCATTCCTGGGTTGCCAGAGAGGGAATGAAGTACCACTGACGCCACCTGCATAATGGCCTTCTCTAGACAGTGCTCATAATCACTGGTGGGATACCTATAATGTGGGTGACAAATGGGCCTGGCTGATAGGCAGAGGCTTGATAGACAGCAGGCATGGTGAGAAATGGCACATAGAAAGAAAAAAAAGTGTTATTGATATACTAAGATTTGAAACAAGAAAGTCTTTCAGAAGGACCTCATCTTTTCACTAGTGGTGATTTCAAAACTCCAAAGCTTAATCTTAATTTTATGTTTCATTTGGAGCACAATAATGCCATTTTCATAAACATTATTTCTAAACTGTTATATCTCACTAACATTGCCCACAAATTCTGGTTCCCTGAAATCACAAAGACAGGGTCAATGTAGCAACACTAAACAACCAGGAACACAACATTTAGTGGTGCAGTGGGGAAACCCACAGACAAATGCACTCATGAAACACATAAAGAATTCGGACTGCCTACTTTCTACTGACACCCTGAAATTCACTATTTTGGATGTATTTGCAGAAATATATAAACAGAGCTTATGATTTTGATAATCTTGATGGCAATATTCAATAGTTGTCACACCATTTCAAGAAAATGCAGAGTATCTGACAAATGTTTTCATCTTCTATATCTCATATAAAATGACTCAGGAAAATCTTCATGTCACTTATGCAGATGCATACATATTTTTAGTAACCATAGCTACTGCTACAAGCAGTTTAAATGTTCATGTAAGGATATCACATACTCAAAAAAAAAAAAAAAAAACAAGAAAGAAAGAAAGAAATGAAGAAAAAGCTGTCAGGCAACGAGCAAAGAATGGCATAATTAGGGACTGAAGTGAGGACATCCTCACAACATGAACATTTTATTAGACAAAGCATTGCTGCTGTGAAGAAAGCATCAGGAAACTGCAGGTTTAAAACGTGATGTTTATTTTTCTTTTCTTTAGGTGTCATGCAGAGAAACACAGCACATATGCATGTTTAATTGAAAGTGGTAAAGAAACCTCTGACTGAATTAAATATGTGGATTATTGTATTGATCCATGCAGTGATCATGGAGATCATGAGACACAAGTTTACTTTACCCTCAGTGACATAGCATGCATTAGGGTACAGTTAAAGTAGTCTGTTTTGATGGGTTAATCCTCTAGGGTATAAAAAGCTACATTTTGATAAAGCAGTCAGATTTAAAAATACTGCTCAAAGCAAGTTATATGCTTGCATGGCTGATGAGACTGACATGTTTGTTGGTTATGCATTCATAGCTTATAGGATTCTTGTATACTTTATCACTTTTAGTAGCTGTTACTATTCAAGGTAATAGGCAGTTAACTACTACTACTACCTCCTTCGGCTTTTCCCGGTTACAGTTAACATCATATATTATCTGTGTTATTTAATTATTTACATTTTTTGACTGGATATATAGTATTCTAAATTGGTTATTAAGGTGAAAACTTTGTTTCATGGGTAAGAACAATTAAGGCAGTGTTAGTGGTGTAACAGGTAGCCCACTTGCCTTTGGTGCAGAAGGCTGTAGGTTCTACTCCTGCAGTCAGCAGACCACCAGGAATATGGATTGTTGGCATTATAATGCAGTATAAAGGGGTGCTGCCTGAGTGTGTCATCCTTTAAATGACACAATAAACCAAAGCTCCTTCTGCCTGAGATGATAGCAGCTCAGGTGGATGTACAAAGTCTCATGACATCTACCAAAAAGAGTAAGAGGAGTTCCCACGTGCTCTGGCTAAAATTCCCTAGCTGTATAAGTAGCCCCCTGAGAAGAGACTACTAGCCTATTGGGGCTGACCCCATCAATAAATTATGAATGATGACTTTTGGAAAGTGACAGGTTTAACATTTTTAACAACTGATGATAGGTACTCAGAAAAAGAACCATTATTTAAATTCAGTTTTAATATAATAAATAAATGTGGTAGGTGTCTGAGTCAGACAATGCATAGATAATGGAATCTGCAGTAGATATAAAACATTTACACCCCCCCCTGTTAAAATGCCAGGTTTTTGTAATATAAAAAATGAGACCACAATAAATCATTTTAAAACTTTTCCCACCTTTAATGTGACCTATAACCTGTACAATTCAATTGAAAAACAAACAAATCTGTTAGGGGAAAAATATAAAAAAATTAAAAACGTACAATACGCTGGTTGTATAAGTCTGCACACCCATAAACAAATGCTTTGTTGTATGTGGACACCCTTAAACTAATACTTTGTTGAAGCACCTTTTGATTTAATTACAGCATTCAGTCTTCTTGGGTACACACCTGCCATCAATTAAAGAGACTCTGATTAACCCCAAATAAAGTTTGCCTGTGCTAGCAGGATTTTCCTGACATTTACTCAGTTGCCTGCTATAGCAAAAGCCATGGTTCGCAGACAGCTTACAAACCATCAAAGGGATCTCATTATTGAAAGGTATCAGTCAGGAGAAGGGTACAAAAAAATTTCCACAGCATTGGATATACCATGGAACACAGTGAAGACAGTCATCAAAAAGTGGAGAAAATATGAGACAACAGTGATGTTGCAAAAAACTGGACATCCCTCCAAAATTGATGAAAATACATGATGAAAACTGGTCAGGGATGCTGCCAAGAGACCTACAGCAACACTGAAGGATCTGCAGAAATTTCTGGCAAGTACTGGTTGTGTACTACATATGACAACAATCTCCCGTATTCTCTATATGTCTGGACTATGGGGTAGAGATGCAAGACAGAAGCCTTTTCTTGCACAGAAAAAACATCCAGACCCAGATAAAATTTGCAAAACAATACATCAAGTCTCCCAAAAGCATGTGGGAAAATGTGTCATGGTCTGATGAGACCAAGGTTGAACTTTTGGCCACAATTCCAAAAGGTACATTTGGTGCAAAAACAACACTTCGCATCACCCAAAGAACACCATCTCCATGGTGAAGGATGGTGGTGGCAGTATCATACTTTGGGGTTGCTTTTCTTCAGCTAGAACTTTAGTCAAGGTGGAGGGAATTATGAACAGTCCCAAATACCAGTCACTTTTGTCTCAAAACCTTCAGGCGTCTGCTAGAAAGCTGAAGATGAAGAGGAATTTCACCTTTCAACATGACAATGACCCCAAGCATACATCCAAATCAGCAAAAGAATGGCTTCACCAGAAGAAAATTAAAGTTTTGGAATGGCCCAGCCAGAGCCCAGACCTAAATCCAATAGAAAATTTGTGGGGTGACCTGAATAGGGCAGTACACAAGAGATGCCCTCACAATCTGACAGATTTGGAGCACTTTTCCAAGGAAGAGTGGGCAAATATTGCCAAGTCACAATGTACCCTGCTGATAGACTCCAATCCAAGAAGACTGAATGTTGTAATTAAATCAACAGGTGCTTTAACAAAGTATTAGTTTAAGGGTGAGCACACTTATGCAACCACCGTATTGTACATTTTTTATTTTTTATATTTTTTCCCCTAACAGATTTGTTTGTTTTTCAATTGAATTGTACAGATTATAGGTCACATTAAAGATGGGAAAAGTTTTGAAATGATCTATCGCGGTCTCATTATTTTTATATCACAAAAACCTGGTATTTTAACAGGGGTGTGTAAACTTTTGGAAGGAAGAAAGATTAGGATCTAGGAGCCCCAGAAAAATGGTCCTAGCAAAGTCTGTCCTGCACCTGGAAAAGGAATCCAGTTAGCAGTTCTTTGTACATATATGTACAGGGGTCCACTTTGTAATTTCAAAAATTCAAAACCTCGAACATCAGAATCCTGATGTTCAATCATTATTCAATCATCTAGAATGTATCTGCTTTAATGCCAGTCACCCTATCTTGATCTATCATAGAAAATACACAGCTCTATAACTTTCCTAAAAGGCTTAGTTCTGTCAAGATAATACCTGAGTTGCCAGTGCACATCCAGAGTATAGATAATCTTTTCTCCCTGGCTTTAAGATTCAGGAAGAAGTAAAAGGAAGATGATGGCTTCATTCCAAATAAACACCAAAACTACTACTGGCATGAATGAGGGATTTGATTTTAAAGAAACCCTATCTCTATGGAAATCCAAATAGGGATCACCCACTACTACAGCTTGCAACTCAAATGTCAGGGCAATAAAAAAAACAGTCTTCCAAATCATGAAACTAAAACACAGCCTGATGAAATGATTCAAAAGGAGAGAAATTTAACTTTTCCAGCACAAATACAAAATCCCAACAAGGTGCCACTTGCATTCTCAGTGGTCTTAAAAGTAAAACTCCTTCAAGAGGAGCTTGAACAAAACCTAAGAAGAAAGAAGAGGTACCATGAGCAGATATAATAAAGTGGCCAACAAATCCACATTGCTAGAGGATTAAGATAGGACAGATGATAGTTACTCACACAAATATTGTAACACCAGTGAGATATAAGCAATGGAAGACAGGAGCCAACCAACAATCTGCTAAAGCCCAGAAGAGCACTGTTTTTTCCACACAGAGGCTCAAGACACTGGCCTTGGGAGGGGGGGGTCAAAAGTTTTTGGAAGACTGGCCAGCTTTTATATCCTCGACAGGATATAATCCATATAACTAAGGCTACTGCAGCAGTGATTTATGAAGAACATTCATTGCTATAGGTTTCATGGCTTCCCAATTAAGGCTGTTGATTAACCTGAAAATAGTATGTAAGTGTTTCAGAGCTTAATTTGGTACTAGGTCAGTACGAATGTGAAAAATGAGTGAAAAACTGAGAGTGACCCCATGTTATTTATGTGTGATTGGTCAGGAGGTCAGTTTCATGTGAGTCAATGATTCTAGGAGAAAAGTGACAGCCTTTGATGGATCCTAAAGACCTCAGAGTTTGTATTACTGTAATAGACTGCTAGCTTATAGTTTGACAACCCAGAGAAGGAGAATATCTAAAACAAATCAGTCCACAATGCCACTTCTGAATGCTGTAGAGAGCTAGGATAAGTAAGTCATTAGCACAGAGAATGGTGCTTAGATGGAGAAATGCAGAGGGGAGTTTTTGATGAAAAGGGGAGAAGAGAATAGGTCCCAAACTGGACACAGTGGTGAATGCCAGGTGGGCTTCTGAATGCACAGGTGTGAAGTGGAAAATGTTTAAAACAGGAACGGAAATTTTGCTATTTTTGAAACAGTTGCTAAATCATACAAAGGATTCTGGAGAGAACCTAATGCTGAGCTGTAGGTGAAGGAAGAGGGAATGCCCTACGTCATCAAATGCTTTCATTAAATCAGTAAATTAACCACCATCCATTTGTTTTGTAAATAATATTTTTGGTTGGAAAAAAGCGTGGTAGTTGTGTTAAATCTCTTTGTGTGTGTGTGTGTGTGTGTGTGTGTGTGTGTGTGTGTGTGTGTGTGTGTGTGTGTGTGTGTGTGTGTGCGTGCTTTCTACTCCCACTGTCTATCAAACATCAGCCCCCTTCCAGTCAATCAGCCCTTTCATTACCCATCAGTGGGGCAAGGGATGATTTGGAGGGGCTATCATTTATACAGTCATTAAGGGAGGTTCACATTTTTTGTCCCCCCCCCAGTCCTAAAATTTTGTGTGAGCCACCAAGGAGAGGATGGCTGTGAAGTGCATCTCTTCACTTCTGCAAGGGGCTCTTCCTTTAAGCAGCATTGCACCTCCCCAGCAGAATGAGCAGTTGTATCACCTGGCTCTACCATAGAGTTTGCACCCCCCTCCATTTTTCTTTGAGTGCATGCAACCACACTGTTCCTCCCAGGAGAGGCAAGTGAGCTTTGACCTTTCACTCTACTCCCTCACTGCTTGGCTTCTCTAGTTTCAGGCCCATTAATTGAACCCTCATCACCTGGGTCACAGTTAGGGTTCCATCTCTCTGTACTATTCTGTAAAATCTTGGTTTGAAACTATGCTGTTGTGAAGAGAAGACAGTGAAGACAGCAGTTTATGTATGTATGTATGCATGTATGTATGTATGTATGTATATATCTATGTATGTATATATGTATGTATGTATATATATATATATATATATATATATATATATATATATGCATTTTACTGTGATCACTATTTTTCCACTTTCGTCACAACTACCTATCCAGCATGTATACAGGTGGCTGCCTTTGAGGAGTAGAGTTAAGAGGTGTGGAGGCATGCTATGCATAAATATACATATATATATATA
This sequence comes from Protopterus annectens, assembly GCF_019279795.1. NCBI lineage: Eukaryota > Metazoa > Chordata > Ceratodontiformes > Protopteridae > Protopterus > Protopterus annectens. The sequence goes on along the minus strand of NC_056732.1, from coordinate 259,106,246 downwards.
TATATATATATATATATATATATATATATATATCTTCTTCTTTTTTCGGCTTTTCCCGTTTAGGGGTTACCACAGCAGATCACCTCTCCACTCATGATTGCCAGTGGAGTTTTACAGTGTTGAGTTGCTAGCCCAGCACCAACCTTTCACAGAAGGCACACACATGCACGCACTCACACCTATATATATATATATATATATATATATATATATATATATATATATATATATATATATATATATATATATATATATATATATATATATATTGGGTTACCTTCATTTGCCTGACAGCTCATAGTGATCACAGAAATTTATTCCAACTTGTTGCTCCTAGATACTGCAATATCTCTACATAAGCTATAGTAACCTTCAGACATGTCTGATGTCTGTTAGAAATGTCAAAGAAACAATGACTACATTGTCCCCAACTCCAGTACAAGCAAGCAATAATGCCTGTCAAGGCGGAGGGCCTCTACACCCTTGGAAGGGCATTAATTACACATTAATACACACCCTGGAGGACATTATTGTGCTTAGACAATGGTCTCACTGTAAAATTGTTGTGTTTTACTTGCTTATTTATTTGTGTAGGTACTATATTATTTTTTATATATATTTTTAATGTAAAATAGTTCCTCCGCCTACTGTTTCAAACTTGCTGTAGTATATGTTAATGGTGTTGGAGGATGGATTTTACATCATATATATAAAAAATAATATAGTGCTTAAAAAACATAAGCAAGTGAAACCCAGCAATTTTACATACAGCCCATTCTCTCTCCCATACACACATACACAGTCTCTTCTGCTTTCACACACATACATATACACACAGTCTCCTCTGCTTTCATACACACATTCACTCACACAAGATCTGTTTCACCCTCTTTCTCAATCTCTCAGTCTCCAACTGCTTTCCTACACACATTTAGTCTCACTCTCTCTCGATCTCTGTCACAGGCAGTCTCCTCTGCTTACATACATACATTCACTCATACATCACGTTTGCTTTCTGTCTCACTCTCTCCATCCATCTCTTTGTCTCTCTTTCTCTCTCACACACACACACACACACACACACACACACACACACACACACACACACACACACACACACACACACACACACACACACACACACACACACACACACACACACACACACACAATCGCTCTCTCTCTCTTACTTAAATACATGCATACATTCTCACACACACGCTGCAGTTTCTTTTTTTTTTCTCTTTTTATTTTACACTCGCTAAACAGCAAAAGCCATGCTTAGTGGTGTAAAATAATGACTTGCTCACTCTCACTGACATGCACACATACACTCACACACAGACAAAAACACACACACATGTACCTTTTTGTCTTCTTTTTTTTTATATTTTACACTCGCTAAACAGCAAAAATGCTGCTTAGCGAGTGTAAAATAATGGCAGCCATTCCGTTTCCTCAGTCTGAGCTCCACGGCAGCTTGAGAAGCTGCCGTGAAGCGGTGGATTCATTCTTCTCAGCGGCCATTACTTATACATTAATACCCTGCTGGAGAATGCTTGTTCTCCAATCAGGGTATTGATGTACAGTTTGCCCATTGTCTAAGCTAGAATAACTTTCCATGCACACCTCTGAGGTGTGATTATAAGGAAAACTAAAGAAGTAATGACCACACCATCCCCAGCCTTCCACAAGAGCTACAGCAATCTTATGTACACACCTCTGAAAAGGGCTAGTTTTAGAATTAGGACAGTGGCCACCACTACATCCATGTAAAAATTCATTTATACAACAGGTGGTGTGGGACCCCAGCTGACCCTTAGAATGTCTAAATATTTGGATGTTCTGTTATACATTTTATGCCTTATTTTCAAGAGATAATTTATTTGTTAGCTGCATTTTTAACTGCAAGTCAGAAGAGTAATGTACATGCTCAGCATCTTTGTGAGTGTGCACAGATAAAAATCAGTGGCATGTTTTACAGTCACATGCACTGCATGTTCATCTTCTAGGGAAATGGAGGAATGTCGCTTCACATTCTATGTGTCTTTCAGATGCTAGAGGAAACCAGAGTGCATGAATAGACACCCAGACACCCACATACACACCCACATATGCACACATACACACACACACACACACACACACACACACACACACACACACACACACACACACACACACACACACACACGGAGGGCATGCAGACTCCACACAGATAAAGCCACAGCCAAGAATTCATCCAGAGTAAAGCACTGTGAAATGATGATGTTACTCACCATGCCAATGTGGCAATAAGCAGTGGCACTCACTCACATCATCTTACTCTCAAACCACTAAAGATAGCCACCTATCATATGTAAGATTTATATTTGTGATGGTAAAGGAAAGACATTATGGTCAACTTGTTACACTTCAACAGACATCAGCCAAGCCCCCCTCACCACCACCACCACATATACACAAGCATAATGGCAGTGCTGATGATGTTTGTGATAGAATGATGATGTTTGTGAAAGATTTGCAGACTGATAATCTTAGAGTACAGCCCCTCGCTCAACACAGACACAAATATGCCATATCAATACTAGTTATACACTGATTTCAGCAATCGGTGCTACATTGTGTTCATAGGTTCATAGGTTCATACTAGACTATCTGCCCTGGGGCAATAATAATCCTAGCCCGATTCTGTATGGCTTACGCCACCCCTTGATTTGAGTATACTGTGACCTTTTTAAGGTTTATTTTACTGTCCCTCTAGTACTGCCATGTCAGATCAATGGCTATTGTTTAGCAGTAATCAGGAGTAATGCATACCTGTCACTTGGTTTCATACAATGTTCCTTATTTTGCCTGATATCTTTGCCCAGTCTCTTGTAAGGTTATTGATTTGCTGGTAAATCATTAGGATCAAAAGATAGTTAATAGTAGCAGATATTAGAGTTTTATACTTCTTATTGTCCAAAAATGCATATTGAAGAAAAATGTGTTATTCTGTTAACTTTTTAAGTAAATTATAATAATATTTAAAATGTGGTCTTGATTTTGAGCCTTTATGTTGCCATAATTTTTGACTTTGCCCAGAATCCTTGAACAAAGAACTTAAGAGTTATAGTATCTGGTATCCTAGCAGTATTTATAAAACTCCCTGAAACAGAAAATCATTCATCAGTAACATCTATTCTTCTTAAAATCCCAGTTAAGCACTGGGATTAGTCACTCTGGGCTGCCGATCTCTAAAGCATACCCTACTCCTGATCATTCACTGACAACTACCTTTATCCTAAAAAGTCATATCACAACCCTGTCTAGGATAAAATAAGTATTTAAAGAATTAATTATGTTTATTTTACCTCATTTTCCCCCAACCAGTAGCAGCTTTTGTGGAGCCCCAACAGAATCAAAGCTGAATAGGGGACCCTCTGCAGCCATGAGTATTGTGGGTACATAAAGCTAGCTATGATGTTAGTTTTAGTAGAGAGAATGCCCAGCAACAAGAGTTAACTAAGTGAAGGGCACTCTTGTCAGTAAAAAATTTAGTGACATTATGAAGCCTGCTACTCGACAAACCTGTTAACACAACCAGAGATATCTTTGAATTTAAAAAGAGTAGAAGTGGTACTAGTCCTTAGAATTTGTCATCTTAAGTGATATTATTACCCACCTTGTATATTAAGTACACAAGATTGTTGTACTAGCTTTTGGTTTGACAAACATGTAACAACATTTCAGAATAAGATAACTTGCTTTGTTTGTGGGACCCCAGCAGCTGCAGGTTTCACTGGTGCCTAAAGACTTTAAAATGTGGGTATGTAATGCACATAGCACAAAGTTGTTACTCATTTCCAAAAGTGATGTGAGCCTGCATATGACCCCTTCCTCATTTAAAAGCAGATGTTTCTCAATACATCTCTGATCTCCAGCAGGGTATATAAACAGACTGTGTCTCTCCCCAAACATATAAAAAAAGCAAGTGCCGCTGACTTTTCTTTCCTCTCCTCTCACAACCTTGTTGGCTCCTTCAGTACTCAGCCCACTACTCGGTGAGCTCTGTAGTTAGTAAGGAACAATGATTTCTTCAAGACAGCAAGTTTTAAATGGATACATAAGTTCTTGGCTTGGTGTGAGTATACTGTTAAAAATGCTGAGAATTCCATTAAAGATGTTTAAAGTTCAGCATTATATCCAGTCAAGATGATCGAGTCTTTCCTGTAAACAAGCTAATTAGCATTTACCCAGTGAAAATAACATGATTTCTTCACAGCCCTAATTCTTTATTTCGTGTTGCCATTTAGTCTCCATCTCCAACAATTTTATTGACTATTTTAATGGAAATAATCAGTTCCATATTTTACTAAGTGTGTGGTTTATTGCAAGCAATTTTGGGAGTAAAACTGAAAACATATAAATTTCCAGATTTTAGAAGACTTAATAGACATTTAAAAAGCACTCTGCACAATGTTTTAAAAATGTCTAGGAAATATGACGCAATAACAATATTAAGTTTCCAATTTTTGCAAGTGTTATTCAAAAGCCTACTGATGAAATTTTAGTCAATTTCAAATTTAGGTTTATTTTGTTACACAAGCTAAATAACAGTAATATAAAATGTATAAACATAACAGCAAATAAAAGTAAATACTCAAATAAAACAGTAAAACAAATAACTATAACAATGAGAAAACAATACTGGCAATTATAACAAAGTAAAATGACAAAATGATATGTGCTGTAGAAAAAAAAGGCAAAGGTTAAACTTCAAAAGCAAGATTAAACAAATAAGTCTTGTCAGATGGTTTAAATCTGGTGAGCATAGGAAATATTCTCAACCACAAAGGAAAAAGGTTCCAAAGATACATCAAAAAGTCAAGCAACAATTAACAGAGGATGCAGTCTGCCCCTTTAAACCTTCCAACAGCTCCAAGCTACTTAATCAATATAAGGAGAGAACAAATGCCACCCAGTGCAGACAATAAGAAAATGTGCTCCCTATCCAAATTCTAAGACCTATAACTCCCTATCCAAATTCTAAGGCCTATAATTACAACTCATGGAATTACAGAGAAAATAGCCACAGAAGCAAAGAAGAATAGCAAATATCAGCAATCACTGTAATCTCTTAAATATATTTTTACAAGGGAGTAGTCCTCCCTGTACCCCAGTGTAAGGAGCTGTACCCCGCAAACTCCATTATTACCACACTTTGCAGAAAAGGAATGCTCCAAGAAACAGCAGTCTTGGACCTAGTACATGTAAGTCCAATGTTTACACATTATCTTTGCCACTAGGTGTTGGAATTTAAAAGTGTTAGTGAAGAAATAATATGATTCTATTAGAATACCACCATTCAGTAACAGAGCTGTAAGCTCTGCACAATCTGCATGTGAGAAGCTCTGAATCAGGAATTTGCAGGCACAGGGCATGGCAGTAGTCTCAGTAGGAGGAAACAAAGGCATGCACTGCTGCTGGAAAATCCACTGGTGGTATAAATGCTTTAGAAAGGCAATGTTACTCAGACGTCCAGCAGGGAATATTAACAGAATGCTAAGGGTCAGGCAGTCATCAGTAATTAACAGAATACTAAGAGTCAGACAGTCAACAATAATCGCTCATACATTCAGCACCCTTGATGCAAAGTCTGGTTTATCATCACTATAAATAATAATATGGGACAACACTGATGTAGACAAATTCCAGATAGTGACACATACAGCCATGAAAACTGCCTTGAAAATGTTGACCTTTAATATATTATTGACCATCCAAGTATGAATGCACTTTAAGCCTAAGGCTAACTTATTTATGGCATCCATAAATTCTCAGGTGAAACACAGGTATAGCTGTGTTATCAACATAGTAATGATACTGTAAATCTCTCCATTGGATAGCATTTCCCAACAGAAGCATATCCGGAATGGAACCTTGTGGCACTCCATTGGTTAATGAGTAGGAAAAAGAGCTAACAACTATTGGAGCAGTTCTCTGAGTTAGTTTCGACATGTGGGAAGGAAACCATCCCAGTACAGCCCCGCAGAAAATAAGGCAATTATATCTTATTACAGGTCATCCTAATGATTCAGGAAGGGTAAAATTGCATTTCACTGGGTGATGTTACAGGTGACAGATGAAGCAGTTAGCAGCCTTTACTGTTGGCTTGGGCCATATCAGATGACAGGTACATGATATACCTGGGGGCAAAAATGAATGAACTTGCAGATGGCAGACAGGAAAGCATGGCAGAAAAGTGTTTTATGATTATTATTATTATTATTATTATTATTATTATTATTATTATTAAATAAGTGTTTTAAATTTAATAGTAATTTGTCCACAGTGGCTCAAGGTACTGCTGTCAGCCAGTTTGTACAGTAGTCTGCATTGTTGATACTCTGTGTGTATATGTATGCTTGTGTGTGTGTGTGTGTGTGTGTGTGTGTGTGTGTGTGTGTGTGTGTGTGTGTGTGTGTGTGTGTGTGTGTGTGTGTGCGAGCATGCGAAGTGGGCTGCACTATATGCTTTTGTCAGCAACAGGCTGAAATACTTTGCTGTAGCTATTATTTATTTGTTCATTCATTTGGCCACAGTCAGACAAATATACAAAGTCAATAAAGCAGATGCAACTGGTGTGCACATTTCTGTGTATGTGCCTATCTGTCTGTCTGTTTGTCAGGAGGTACGTTGAAATGGACTGTAGTTTATGTGCCTGACAGCAATGAGATGAATCACATTATTTTGGTGGCTATTTTTTATATATGCATTTATTCATTTGTTCACAGTCCAACTTCTGAGGTGTACACAGTCATTAACTTGTCTGCAACCAATATGTACATGGGGGAAGTAACTGGATGAGCATGTCTGAAATTGGGATCGGGTGAGGAGGGCCCTGTTTTGTGTTTGAAGATTGTGGAATGACTATGTGTATGTGTATGTATGTGCATGTTTGTAGATAGGTGGATTGAAATGGCTGTGATACTTCCGCACAACCCTATTAGCAACCAGAAATAAGTCTATGAGTGGGATGCCGCATGGGTCGCACTGTATGTGTCTGAGAACAATGTGCTGAAATATATTGTTGTAACCATTATTTAGATTATATTATGGGTCAATAGTGTTTTTTCCACAGAGCAGTTTCAGTTCAAAAATTTAATTTCATATCGCATTGTGAAAGCCAAGTGAGTGCTTTCAGGAATTTTAGCATTTCCCTCGTGTTGAGTGACCGCAGAGTTTGAAATTGGTGCATTGCACATAGATAAACCCATTATTTATATATTGATAAATTAATTTGATCACAAGCAGACATCAATGGTGTACATAGTTAATAAAGTAGCTGCAATTGATCATGTGGAAGTAGGCTGTGGATGAAAATGACTAACCTCAGCTGTTGACTGATGGCAGTTAAACAGTTGCTCACATGACTTGTCACAGCTTGTGTGTTGTCAGAGTAAAGCAATCTAAAGTACATTACTGTGATTATTATTACTATTATAATTTTTTTGTATTTTATTCTATCACAACTAGCTAAGGGTATACACTGTCAATAAAGTGACTATAATAAATGGGTACTGAAGCAATCTCTAAAGGAAATTTACAGACATCAGTTTTTAATCACAGTTAAACAGTCATTGACCTGCCATAATCTAGTCCCACCCCAGTCTATCTAGCCTCACCCATTCAGTTTGATCCTGCAGCCTCCTCCTTTAACTGAAGTCACTAGCTGCCACTTCTCCACAGGCTTACATGTCCAGCTTGATTACAAAGACAGGAACAGCAGTAATATCATATAGGTTCATAGGTGTGTACTAGGCTAATGGCCCTGGAGCCTTTACAAGCCTAGCCCATAGGATTACCCTAGCATCGTGACACCTGACCTTAGTTCCCAGTGCCTCTGTCGAGTAGAGCCAATGGAGTGATCCCCGGGGTGAATTTTCTATTTCCCATCCACTCATCAAGATTTCTCTTGAAGAAGGCCACTGAGGTGCTCTGTTTGACATGTACGGGAAGTTTATTCCATAGCATGAGCAGTCTCTGGGTTATGAACCTGTCCCTCCAGCATGTTCTGTTGATTGTGGTAATGAGCTTGAGGTCTCTGGACCATGTGGTATGGAGAGATTGGGATTTCTTTAGATGTAGCATTTCTAACAGAGCTGTGTCAGACATGGCTTTGAGGTCAAGCAGAGATCACCTCTAAGTAGATGATATGAGATGGAGAATAGTTGGAGTTTTTTGAGTCTGTCCATATAGAGCAAGTGTTTAAGGCCTAAGATCCTCTTTGTGAGGTACTTTTGTAGCCTCTCCAGTTGTTGTAGGTGTCAAGTAAGGTACATGCCAAATGGGGCATTGTACTCAATGACTGGTCTAATGAGGGAAGAGTAGAGGGAGACAATGACCTATTGTTTCCTGGATGCAAAACCCTTAGTAATGAGATGTGCCACATAGAAGGACTTTCTAACCACAGTGGCAATATGGTGGTCAAAAGAGAGGTTGCTGTCAGCCTGTGTTCCCAGATCTCTTATAACATCTTCTGTGTTCAGTGGACTACCATCGATGTGGTAATTCATGGGAACCATGTTTCTCCCAAAGGGGATGATGACACGTTTTGGCATTAAGCTTAAAGCCATCGTTCTGACACCAGTCGTTAGTCTCAGTGAGGCCTTTCTGTAGGATGTCAACATCACTTGGAGAGTTAATAATAGCTCCCAACTTGCAATCATCTGCAAACTTTGTCAGCCAGAGTCCCTTTGTGTTGGCCTGGACTTCTGATAAGTAGATACCAAAGAGGAAAGGACCCAGGACCGAACCCTGTGGGACTCCACTCATGACTAATCGACAGTCTGACTTGGAGTCAGCTACTTTCACACTGTGGGTTCTATCTGTGGGCCAGTTTGCAACCCACCTAGTGATATAGGGGTTTATGCCTAGCTTAGTGAGTTTTTCTATGATTCCTGAATGGGGAATGGTATCAAAGGCCATGGCCAGATCAAGGTAGGCTGTATGAACCACCTTGCCTTTATCCACAGCTCTAGTGACTGACTCAAAGAAGTCGACCAAGTTGAGCAGGCATGATCTACCCTTCACAAAACCAAATTGTGTGGGATCCAGAGTTTGGAGATTCCCTATATCCTTGTCAATTAGATCCATATAGCAAATGACTCTGTTGATTATTGGTATTTTCCACCTCAACTCCATATCTCCTTCTTCTTAGGATCATAAAGCTCTAGTTATAAATTCTCCTAGACACAGAATATCATTTTAAGTGTAATGCAGTTTTGTGAGCACAAGACTGTATTTTCTGATGCATAATACTTCTTCAAAGGTAACACGGTAGTTGTCACACATTATTCTAGCCAGCTATTTGATGGATAACTGTCTTCTTTTTTGCACAACACCTGGCTGACATTTATGGCATTCTCAGTCTTGTGTTGCAGGTCATGGCTTCAAAATCATCTGCTTGAATTGTAGTTTCTATTCTTAGCATGTTTTTGCCATCCAGTTTACTACTCCAATATATTAAGATAAACTATGACTCTAAGCAAGGAATTATTCATTCTTGTAATATTTTACTAAATGACAACTGCATTTTACTTTATCCACAGTCCAACAGTAACTTTTATTCCTTTCTTGGTCCTAATTCAGTATCTATACATCTATTTATTACAGTGTGTAGCAGTAGTTCCCATCCATTCCATCTTAAAACCTTATAAACCAGACTCCTTAATATCAATACCTTTACAGTTAGATACACTACATCATGTCTTCTCTGTGTTAGAACTCTACTACATATTTTTTTTTACTTTATTGACATCATCCATAATGTCTGCTTAGAGTCTAGTAGTCAATTTCAAACTATAAATAGATCGACTCTTTGGTCTATGTTCTGAGTAGAGGCACACAGATATTAATTCTTGCACAACTGTCAGGAATTTTACCTCTGGGTGGCACATTGTAGAAATACAGCCCTTGCCTGCATGTTCAGACATGTAGGATTTTTTTTTTAATTTTACAAAACAATAACGTATTCAGCCAGTTATACTTGTATATATCTTTATGATTTTTTTCTCAAAACTTGCAGCTTGGGATGGCAGCAGCCAGTACTGTAATATATAGTTGTGGGAGGATAGAAATACCATAAATAAGAGTTCATAAACTAGACTTACACTCGCCTAACAATATTCACTTCTATTTTACCCCTCCACTAGCATATTTCATTTTAATGCAAAACACCCTTTAATAATGCATATTTTTGGCATTACCTGTTCTTTAAAACCAATACTTTATTTTCTCTGTCTTAACTTCACTTTCCCTTCAGGCAGTCGTGTACTCTTCCTTCTCTTGCTTTTAGTTATGAAGAATGTATTCATAGGTTGGTACTAGGCTATCGGCCCTAGGGCCTATACAAGCCTAGACATAACAATTCCCTGGTTATTTCTTCCCACACTATTTACTTCCCTTTTATTTCTCATTTTCCCTTCATGACTTAGTTCCACTCCCTTCCTGGCTTAGATCCTGAAACCAGTTGCCTTAGTTAAAGTCTTGTACTTTTATGTTATTTTTGGACTTTCATCCATCTAAAACTATAGAATTATATATATTAATGTCTTGTCTCTGAGCAGCTCTTATCTGGGCTGAAATATCCTAACAAACTAAAATGTCATTTCTGGTATTTGATAAAGATATTTTAACATCCCAGCTAAGGGAGTGTTCATCTTCTTAAGCATATGCTTATATTCTAATAAGGAATAAAGATACACTTCTGAAGAATACTCATCATATCCTGGTGGTTTTCCTTAGTTAGATCCCCTTACATCTTTTGGCCTTTATGCCCTCACACACGCTCACAATCACTGTTCATGGTTCACTGCTACTACAAATAATTTGTTGCTTAGTAATCTTTAGATGACTTTCTGGAATATAAAATAGGACTGATATCTGTAGATTTACACCACAGCAGTGGGTCATAATATCAAAGGAGGTTACTAGGCTATCGACCCAGAGGTCACTTCAAGCCTAGCCGTTTCATTCCGATGTAATACTATAAATACCTTTTGACCAGTGTCATAGAGGTGCTCTGCTTCACATGAAGGAATCTGGATGAGGGGATGGGGCACCGTAAGTTCTTACCGGCGATAGCGCCCACAACCTTCCTGGACACGGGCAACAACCTTCCTGGACATGGGCAATCATTAATAAATACAATCCTGGGTTCTCACTAGAGTATCTATGGTATTACATTGGGATGAAATGGCTAGAGTTGAAATGATCTAGAAAATATTACATACTTCAGTTTTATGCTTAGTATTAGAATCAGGTAGGTGTAAATAAACACGGCAGAAAATTAGTCACTTGCTGTATTCAGTTGTAATATGCATTTCTTATTTTTCTTTTCAGAAGTGTTCATATTTAGGGGGGCACAGATGATAGTGAATAGGAATTAAGTTCCAAGCACATTTTTTTCACATAGCATGTTCTTACAGCCTTCAAAGAATGTAGAATTTAAAACCTTTAAATGTATTAAGTAAGAATGGAAAGTAATAATGACCAACAATGGTGCAAATTAAATCTTTAAAATGGTTGCTATGAAGAGGCAGCCAAAAGACTGAAGTTCAGGAGGTCTCCTCTCATAACATGGAAATCATGAGAAAGGTTAAAAGCTATTAATCAATGGAAGTTAGCATTTGGTCTTTGGCCTTCATTCAGTGGCCTCATAATGTTTAACAGCTTATCACTGTCAGAGTCACAGTGCTGTGAACCTGAGTATCTCATGTAATTAAATATACTTAAAACATGTTGTTAAAAAGGTGCACTGTGGTACTCTAATTTAATATTCTGCCATACTGATGGACATTAAACACTACAAGGATCAGCACTGCAATAGCCCTGCTCTGTAACACTACCACAACATGTCTGCTTTTACCAATAGCATGTACTCATTTTCTGTAAAATAGTATAGGCTACAGTTTGATCTTTCAGGACTAGATCATTCTGTCTTTTAGTAAACTCCTGAATAGGTGAGATGCGCAACAGATAAAAGAAATGAGACTTGCGCTGGCAAAACACCCACAAGGATCACAATGAAACATACCAGGCTTATTACATACAGACTTAGAGACTGCATATCATGACTGGAGACAGAGGGCGGGGTTGCTATGGGGCTTCATTTAGTCCCAGGGCCACTGATAATATACAGGATGGTGATATTTTTCAGCAAGTAAAACTACAAGTCATGAGAAAGGAAGTACAGATAGTGAGATTTCTATTTATCTATTGTCTGTGTGACCGTTTTACTATTTGTTTATGTGTGTGTGTGTGTTTGTGTGTGTGTGTGTGTGTGTGTGTGTGTATATCTATATCTCTATCTATATGTAGATATACACCACACACACACACACACACACACACACACACACACACACACACACACACACACACACACACACATGCATCTACACCAAGAAAGACCGGTCAAAACTTAAAACGGTAGTGATGTTCAGAATTTTCCCCAAAATCTTACTATAGTCCAACAATATTTAAGAACTAAACTGTACTAGTAGTTTTCATTTGTACAGTAAATATTATTTTACACAAATTATATGGCATCCCCATGTTCTATATATATAACTGCAGTTTTACTACGTCTTATGTTATAGTTTCATAGTAACTATGCTAAAAATCTGGGCCAGAGCCAAATCCATATCAGACTTAATTCACAACACTGAAATGTCCTTCAAAATATACTGATGATGAAATCCCTGTTGAAATATTTTATAACACTTGACCCAAGTACACTATTTGTTTGAAACAAAATTTATGTTTATTCTAAGGAAAGTTAACAGATTTCTAGTTTCAAAGGATTAGTGGGATGAAAGTTCAACATTAACATGACTTGGTAAGATGGATGGGAACAGCTTTGTGTGTAGCAGAAAATAAATATTTTACAGTCGTTTTTTTTTTGAAAGAAAAATAATGATGATGATGATGGTTTTATTACACTTAGCACAGGAGACACTCCTAATCCCATTTCATTTTTTATTTTATTGAATTATAATTACAATGAACAATCTTGTTATTTTTAAAGTAATCAGAATCGCCTGGTTTGTAGCAGTCCCAGACTCTGTAAATCTGCTACACAAAGTAACAGGTTTATAAAGATTCATGTTCAATGCATATGTGCAGTGGTTGCTGGATCTATGTGCAAAAATATTGCATCAAACACATGAACAGCTCAGCTGAGACAACGATAAATGAGACATGCAAACTGCATTACAAATTTAATCCTAATATTCCCTCTTGCCATGAGAAAATCATGTCTGTGTACATCACTGGGGGTGGTCCAAAGCCCAGGTCACTCTGTTATTTATTTATTTATTTATTTATTTATTGACATTTGTTGACCAGGAAAGTCCGACTGGGAAAAGAGCCCATTTTCAGTGGAGACCAGGGGAGAAAAGCTCCACAAACGCATTATGATTGCACAATATTTTACAAGAATTTACAGAAATTACAGTACAATACAGTACAATATAAGAAAATGAGAGACTAATAAATTGTGGGAAGTTACAATATCAGAGAGGAAAACAGTAATTTTAAAGACACACACACACACACACACACACACACACACACACACACACACACACACACACACACACACACACACTTTTTTTGTAAATATTAAAATAGAACAAATGAAAATTATAAACAAAAATACCACGTATTGGTTAAAGACTGCGAGCAGAAAAAAACAGTTCATAAAAATAAAATCAGAAACTAGCTCGCAGTCACCCCAGGCAGTCAGCAAACAAATAGTATAAAAAGCAGTCACGTCTCTTCAGACCCTGGTTCCTGGGATATCAAATCCAAATGAAGTATAAATTCACTCTCGATTTAAAGCACAAAGTAGCAGTTTTATTCAGGTACACAATTGGCAAGCGCTTCCGCTATCAAGCTTCATCAAGCCTATAACAGTCAAATCTAAAATGAGACTTATATAAAAAATTCAAAAAATGTCAATCGACACAATTAATCAATTAGTGAAATAGCCCCTTAAAGGCATCAGCTTCATAAGACATTTCATGAATCAACAAAAATTGAACAGATGCATTTTAAAATTCAACCATATCTAAACAAATATATATATATATATATATATATATATATATATATATATATATATATACACATATCAGAAAAATGATATATGCATATATATAAAAGGACATATATCGCTTACTTAAAACAAATACATTTATACTACATAAAAATATCATCATAAAGGTTGTCCTATTCATCAAAATCACACTATATCTATTTTCTGTGTCTCCTATTTTTAGGGCAGGTCTAAGAGGAACCCTATCATTGAGACCTGGGGATGTGTGCTTGTGTTTTATAATCCATTTTGTCTCAGCATCTTCAGTATAATTCCTAACATCACCTCCTCTCATACTAGGAGTATTCACATGCAGCACTGAAAATAGAAACCTGTGCGTACTATCATTCTGTAAGACATGTTTAAATAATGCATTAACTTCAGATCTAACACGAATTTGATATAAGTGTTCTCTTATTCTTTCTTTCAACATCCTATCAGTTTTGCCGATATAAAATGATCGGCAGGATACACAGCTAGCAATATATACTACATGTCTAGTACTGCAGTTAGCGTTAATTTTGATAGGAAACACTTGTCCAGTGTTAGGATGTATAAAGACATTAATATCATTAATATAAATACAATAATTGCACTTGTAACAAGGTCGTGTACCCTCAAGACTTAAATTATTTCCATCTTGTTTATTGTTCGTAAAACACAATAACCTATGCAGGTTCTTTCTATTCTTATAAACAAAACATGGTTGTTCATCTGCATATCTCTTGACCTCGGGATCCAAAGTCAGTAGATCCCAATGCTTAATAATGACATCTTTGATACTATGCACATCCTGTGTATAAAACAAAGTTAACATCTGGTGGTTCTTATTGCTATCATTGTTGACCAGGGTCCCTTCAGAATTCATTCTATAAACTTGCAGCCCTGTCTCCGAAAATATAGGGCATGCCCTTCCTTGCCTATGGTCCCTGACTTGAGTAAACGCTCTCTCAATTTCTACAGGTCTGTAATTCCTCTCACTGAACCTAACAGCTAAATCACCCAGTTCTTTCTCAAATTCTTCTGGACATGGGTTCAATCTAGAAACCCTAATCCCCTGCCCTTTAAGGATATTGGAAACAATATAACCTGGGTGCATACAGTCTCTATGTAAAAACGTATTCTTGTAACAAGACTTTCTATGCACCCCTGTATTAAAGTCACCATTCGGTAACCGTCATATATTCACATCTAAAAAAGAGATGTTCTGATTCGAATAGTTCATAGAAAATTTTAAATAAGGAGTAAGCATATTGACTTGTTCCTCAAACACTAGTAAATCACTCAAACAGCCATCCCACAGAAAAAACAAATCATCCACGAAGCGTCTATAAAACAAGACATGTCTCCGAAATAAATCAAGACAACATAATCTTTCTTCTTCCCATAAGGCCATAACCAGATTGCTATTGGCACATGAAGTGCCCATAGCTACTCCATCCTTTTGAGCAATAAAGTCATTATTAAATGAAAAAATGTTACTTTCCAGAATGATTTCCAGCAGAGTGCAAAGAAAATCCACCCTAGTGGGTACTAAGTTCGAATGTACACTCAAATATTTATGAATGCTCTCAATGCCTTTACCATTCGGAATATTAGTAAACAATGAATTCACATCCATCGTGACCAATAGCAAACTTGAGTCACGATCATAGTTCCCAACTACTTCATAGAAATCGAACAAAAATTCCTTTGAATCTCTGAGTATAAACTTATTAACGTTGACATATGGTCTTAAAATTTTTTCTATGTACACAGATAAATGCTCAGTCACCCATCCTCAACCGGCAACAATCGGTCTCATTGGGGGTTTAAAGGAATCTTTATGAACCTTGGGCAATCCATGAATAATAGGAATAGTGGGATTCTCTACAAAGAAATAACTAAATAACTGATACTCAATTATGCCCAACTTATACATGTCCTCAAGGTCACTATAAACTCTAGATATAACTTGCTGGACATCCAAAATTGTAATAAATTTGTAATACCGTGTATCTTTTAACATCTCAATCATGCTATTATTATAGGCCAACCTATCAAGGACGACTATAGGTCCACCCTTGTCAGCTGGCCTAATTGATATATTGCCATCATTCATTAAATCTTGTAAGGCTTTATCCTGTCTTATACTTAGATTTTTCTTGGATAAATGTATATTCTTATTGTCTAACAAATATATATCTTTCTCTACCATCTTATCAAAAATTTCTAGTGAGGGCTGTAAATTAGGTATTATTAAACTCTGATTCCTAAACTGCCTATCCATACTCTCAACCACACCTCCAGAAAACATTATTTTCAATTGTAAGTTTCTCACAAACAACTTAATATCTAAAATTGTATCGGTAATACAACTTTGTCTCGAAGGGATGAAGGACAGGCCTTTATTTAAGACCTCAATTTCATATTTACTGAGTGGTCTATGAGATAAAATAATAACTATGTCAGTCTCTCCCACATTTTTTTCAGGGTTGGTTCTCTCATATCGCTGCTCTGAACTTTCCTCTTCTGCCTCCCTCTGCTCATGGATCGATCCCGGCCCTTCCTGTAATTCTCTGCTATAGAAAACCTCCCTCCTATTCACATTACTCTGTACATTATGTACTTTAACCACCTGTGTTTGTTTAGGTCTATCTACTGGGTCGTAACAATAGAACCATTTAAATCATTAACTGATTCTTCCTGTCTAGCGTTAGTTATTCTTTCAGAATTCATAACGAACAAGCTATCATTATTCACATCTGTGATACAAACATTGCTTTCATTTGTGTTAATCGCAGACGATGAGTTAACAACAACAGTATCATTCCTGTTATCATTCCTATCATTATTGTTGTGCTCTGATGGTCTATTAAATCTATTACGAGCACCTGTTCATTCACTAAAATTATGTACCTGAATAAAACTGCTACTTTGTGTTTTAAATCGAGAGTGAATTTATACTTCATTTGGATTTGATATCCCAGGAACCAGGGTCTGAAGAGATGTGACTGCTTTTTATACTATTTGTTTGCTGACTGCCTGGGGTGACTGCGAGCTAGTTTCTGATTTTATTTTTATGAACTGTTTTTTTCTGCTCGCAGTCTTTAACCAATACGTGGTATTTTTGTTTATAATTTTCGTTTGTTACATTTGTTATACATACCACGGTGGTACCATGGCGGAACTAACAATGAATCAATCTGAAGTTAATTTGGAACTTCCCTATAAACCAGAGAATTCTACTTTAAGGAAACCACCGCTTGAACGACTTCAACGTAGTCTTGACGTTAATATCAACCCGCTGATTGGCTGTGAGTTTGCTGTAAGTGAGGGAAGCGCAGTACTGAATGGTGATGACTCTGAAAGACTGAACTCGGCGTTGAGTGCACGCGAGTTTGAGTTGTTGAAACTTAAACGCCTACAAATGCAGCATTTCCACTTCGAAGTATGTATCAACAAGAGACTTATATCACGAGGATTAAGGGTACTCAAGATGCCAACTACTGGGAATAGATATCCTGAACTTTTAAGTCGGTGGCAACAACTAAACAGAGAGGTGAGCATTAGTTACATGAAACTTATGAATGAGTTTTTTATGCCTGAGGAATGCTCACTTCAAGACTCTATCAGGAAAAAAACAGATTGACTTGTATAATGACTTTACTAGAAGCATTGTTGATCCGCGCTTGGATTATTTAATGGCTAATGTTGGTTTGTTTGAAAAAAGGTTATTAGAGCAAAAAAAGCATAAATTGATTAGGGATAATAATGACTTTTCAAGTGGCCAAGTCTTCACTTGGCCTAGGAATAATTTTAGTGAACGAACAGGTGCTCGTAATAGATTTAATAGACCATCAGAGCACAACAATAATGATAGGAATGATAACAGGAATGATACTGTTGTTGTTAACTCATCGTCTGCGATTAACACAAATGAAAGCAATGTTTGTATCACAGATGTGAATAATGATAGCTTGTTCATTATGAATTCTGAGAGAATAACTAACGCTAGACAGGAAGAATCAGTTAATGATTTAAATGGTTCTATTGTTACACGTAAGAACGCGGACCCAGTAGATAGACCTGAACAAACACAGGTGGTTCGTAGCAAAGTACGTAATGTACAGAGTAATGTGAATAGGGAGGGGGAGGTTTTTACCCCTTTCCCTATAGCAGAGAATTACAGGAAGGGCCGGGGTCGATCCATGAGCAGAGGGAGGCAGAAGAGGAAAGCTCAGAGCAGCGATATGAGAGAACCAACCCTGAAAAAATGTGGGAGAGACTGACATAGTTATTAATTTATCTCATAGACCACTCAGTAAATATGAAATTGAGGTCTTAAATAAAGGCCTGTCCTTCATCCCTTCGAGACGAAGTTGTATTACCGATACAATTTTAGATATTAAGTTGTTTGTGAGAAACTTACAATTGAAAATAATGTTTTCTGGAGGTGTGGTTGAGAGTATGGATAGGCAGTTTAGGAATCCGAGTTTAATAATACCTAATTTACAGCCCTCACTAGAAATGTTTGATAAGATGGTAGAGAAAGATATATATTTGTTAGACAATAAGAATATACATTTATCCAAGAAAAATCTAAGTATAAGACAGGATAAAGCCTTACAAGATTTAATGAATGATGGCAATATATCAATTAGGCCAGCTGACAAGGGTGGACCTATAGTCCTTGATAGGTTGGCCTATAATAATAGCATGATTGAGATGTTAAAAGATACACGGAATTACAAATTTATTACAATTTTGGATGTCCAGCAAGTTATATCTAGAGTTTATAGTGACCTTGAGGACATGTATAAGTTGGGCATAATTGATTATCAGTTATTTAGTTATTTTTTTGTAGAGAATCCCACTATTCCTATTATTCATGGATTGCCCAAGGTTCATAAAGATTCCTTTAAACCCCCAATGAGACCGATTGTTGCCGGTCGAGGATGGGTGACTGAGCATTTATCTGTGTACATAGAAAAAATTTTAAGACCATATGTCAACGTTAATAAGTTTATACTCAGAGATTCAAAGGAATTTTTGTTAGATTTCTATGAAGTAGTTGGGAACTATGATCGTGACTCAAGTTTGCTATTGGTCACGATGGATGTGAATTCATTGTTTACTAATATTCCGAATGGTAAAGGCATTGAGAGCATTCATAAATATTTGAGTGTACATTCGAACTTAGTACCCACTAGGGTGGATTTTCTTTGCACTCTGCTGGAAATCATTCTGGAAAGTAACATTTTTTTGTTTAATAATGACTTTATTGCTCAAAAGGATGGCGTAGCTATGGGCACTTCATGTGCCAATAGCTACGCCTATCTGGTTATGGCCTTATGGGAAGAAGAAAGATTATGTTGTCTTGATTTATTTCGGAGACATGTCTTGTTTTATAGACGCTTCGTGGATGATTTGTTTTTTCTGTGGGATGGCTGTTTGAGTGATTTACTAGTGTCTGAGGAACAAGTCAATATGCTTACTCCTTATTTAAAATTTTCTATGAACTATTCAAATCAGAACATCTCTTTTTTAGATGTGAATATATGGCGGTTACTGAATGGTGACTTTAATACAGGGGTGCATAGAAAGTCTTGTTACAAGAATATGTTTTTACATAGAGACAGTATGCACCCAGGTTATATTTTTCCAATATTCTTAAAGGGCAGGGGATTAGGGCTTCTAGATTGAACCCACGTCCAGAAGAATTTGAGAAAGAACTGGGTGATTTAGCTGTTAGGTTCAGTGAGAGGAATTACAGACCTGTAGAAATTGAGAGAGCGTTTACTCAAGTCAGGGACCATAGGCAAGGAAGGGCATGCCCTATATTTTCGGAGACAGGGCTGCAAGTTTATAGAATGAATTCTGAAGGGACCCTGGTCAACAATAATAGCAATAAGAACCAGCAGAGGTTAACTTTGTTTTATACACAGGATGTGCATAGTATCAAAGATTTCATTATTAAGCATTGGGATCTACTGACTTTGGATCCCGAGGTCAAGAGATATGCAGGTGAACAACCGTGTTTTGTTTATAAGAATAGAAAGAACCCGCATAGGTTATTGTGTTTTACGAACAATAAACAAGATGGAAATAATTTAAGTCTTGAAGGTACACGACCTTGTTACAAGTGCAATTATTGTATTTATATTAATGATATTAATGTCTTTATACAGCCTAACACTGGACAAGTGTTTCCTATCAAAATTAACGCTAACTTCAGTACTAGACATGTAGTATATATTGCTAGCTGTGTATCCTGCCGATCATTTTATGTCGGCAAAACTGATAGGATGTTGAAAGAAAGAATAAGAGAACACTTATATCAAATTTGTGTTAGATCTGAAGTTAATGCATTATCTAAACATGTCTTACAGAATGATAGTACGCACAGGTTTCTATTTTCAGTGCTGCATGTGAATATACCTAGTATGAGAGGAGGTGATGTTAGGAATTATACTGAAGATGCTGAGACAAAATGGATTATAAAAACACAAGCACACATCCCCCAGGTCTCAATGATTGGGTTCCTCTTAGACCTGCCCTTAAAAATAGGAGGCACAGAAAATAAATATAGTGTGATTTTTGATGAATAGGACACGTAACCTTTATGTTGATATTTTTATGTAGTATAAATGTATTTGTTTTTAAGTAAGCGATATATGTCCTTTTTTATATATATGCATATATAATTGTTTTTTATGTATATGTGTATATATATATCTATATATATATATATATATATATATATATATATACATATATATATATATATATATATATATGTGTTTAGATATGGTTGAATTTTAAAATGCATCTGTTCAATTTTTGTTGATTCATGAAATGTCTTATGAAGCTGATGCCTTTAAGGGGCTATTTCACTAATTGATTAATTGTGTTGATTGACATTTTCTGAATTTTTTTATATAAGCCTCATTCTAGATTTGACTGTTATAGGCTTGATGAAGCTTGATAGCGAAAGCGCTTGCCAATTGTGTACCTGAATAAAACTGCTACTTTGTGTTTTAAATCGAGAGTGAATTTATACTTCATTTGGATTTGATATCCCAGGAACCAGGGTCTGAAGAGACGTGACTGCTTTTTATACTATTTGTTTGCTGACTGCCTGGGGTGACTGCGAGCTAGTTTCTGATTTTATTTTTATGAAATATTAAAATAGGTTGAATGTTATGATAGGAAAAGATCACTAGAAGAGCAGTGTTAGGTTGAAAGAATTAATAAAGGGAAATAAAAATCACTAGTGGGGTAGTTTTAAAGGGGTGAGGGATTAGGATGATAGTTAAGGTTAGTGAGATTTATAGTAAGAACAGAGTTGTTTAAAATAACTTATAGATCAAAAAGAGTTTCCTACTGGTTTTGATGGGTAAAGACTGGGGTAAGCTAAGGGATGCCATGCATGTACCAACATTAGCAAAGAAGAGTGGATGAATATAAAGGAGGTGTAGATAGAGAACTACATTTCCCATGCTACCCATAATAATGGCCCATGACCTACCAAAAATGATCAGAATCTAGCAGCTAGACTGCATCATGAAGAATAGCATCAGAAGATGAATGAGAAGACCACTGTGGAGCATACCATTAAGCATGGTGACTAGGTGTAGGAGAGGAGATCATGAAAGACTGAAGCACAGAGATACAAGAAAAAATGCTGAATATAATTGGTCTTCTTTCTGCATAGCAGTGTCTCTTTAACAAGAGGTGTAGAGTGAGTGTTAGATAGCATGATGAGGCATTTCAGATCATATTCTATTTTATATTTCTGACAGGTTTGGGAAGTGTATTTCACTTAAATGTGATTGCACAGATATCCATTTGAGTCTGGTGTTCAGGTTCAGAATATGACCTGCTTCCCAGGAGATCTTTGTCTGGCATACTAGGCATTGTCAGACCCCACTCTGATGGACCTCCTGCATATCTGCAAAACAAACACCACTAGAATTACCCATTCTAAAGACTTAAACCTTGCCTGTGATACAAATAGGACCTGCTGGAGAGACAGGTATGTATCCCAGAGGGGTTCACTACTAAATCTCGAATTACAGACCCTCGAGACTCTGAATCCCAAAGGCCAGAATCTGGAGATTCCGTAATATCGAAATTAAAAAAAAAATGTTTAAAGCATATGCAGGGGGGCAAGCCCCCTTGCACCCCCCACACCCCCTGCAACTTAAATATACCAACTCTGAGATCGTACCACAGTGGAGTGAATGGCAAAATAGTGCTGTACAGAGTTGAACAGAAATGTTTCCATTCACTCTACTGTAGTGCAATCTTGGAGTTGGTATATTTAAGTGCAGGGGGTGTGGGGGGGGTGCAGGGGGGCTTGCCCCCCTGCATTTACCTTTTTAAATGTTATTTTTTCTTTTTAATTTTTTATTTTTTTTATTTCGATATTACGGAATCTCGAGATTCTGGTCTTCCGGATTCAGACTCTCGAGATTCCGTAATTCGAGATTTAGTAGTGAACCCATCCCAGAGACTACCCCTTCTCTGGAACAGGCTCCCCATTCATGTGAAGCAGAGGTTCTCCCTAAGCAATTTCAAGTATAACTTGGACAATTGGATGGGGAACAGGAAATTCATCCCTGGTTTAGCACCTATGTCTCTAGTGGACAGAGGCAGCCTGTAAATGGTTAATGTCCCAGGTCCCTGCTTGTAAACATTTTACCTCCCAAGCCCCTGCTTACACTTATCAAGGGTAACACCAGAACTTATCAGAGATCTGGGATGCATAGCTAAGTTTAAAAAGGCTGTTGTGGTCATTAGTCTAGTAAACACCTATGAACCTATGAACTTATGAACCAGAATTGACTGGGATGAACTTTGGTGAACTAAGAAAAACCCTTTAACGTTTGATTTGGTATGAGCACAGGTTATAAGGGTAATGAATCAGAATCACTACAGAAACAGCAGAAATGTAGGTACCAATGGGGTTGTGATATCAATATATAAGGAAGAGATTAGAAAAACAACACGATGTACTTTATGACATACTTTTGACTTTAGGGTATTACACAGTCTATAGTGCCAATTTTGTTATTGTATTTCATATAGAAAGAGTAATATGTTAACAGGAAGAGACAACACAGACAGGAAAAACCGGGCTGCATCAGAATCATAATGTAATACTTTTATACCTAAAGCACGTAGCATTTACACTTTGTACTTAAGAATGTAACACAGAATAATGTGATAGTGCATTTTTTTGTAGCAGCAAGCACTGACATTTGACGTGGCATTATTTGCACACATCACTGAAAAAAATAAAAATAGTAAGCAATTATGATGTAAGTAACCAAATTAACCCTAATTAATAAATTAGTTAATTAAGTTAACATTTTAAAACCTGTACTATGATTCAATGTGCTGCTATGTATGTCAACCCTAGACCTTGTCAAAGATTTTTGCCCCTTGACCTTTCAGTTTGCTTATGCAAAATTGCTGACATTTTCAGTGACACTAAAAACAATTTAATCTGCCTCTTTTAAATGACATACAAAACCAACGGTTCTGTTAATGTCCGGAAAAGGTGACTATAGATTGGTGTTGCAGATCACTGTCCTCCTGGTCAACCAGTTTGAAGCAGTATGTTCCTTGCATGTTCTCATAATCGAATAATAAAAGAAACAAGCTGGAAATCTGTAAATGACCTATAGCGTACGTAAATATTCAGGATAAAGATAAAACCAACAGACCAGGGGAACCAGAGGGTCATTGCTTGTTGACTAGTTCTTCATTTGTGTTGATAGGTAACAAAATGATGATGCTTGTGGGGAACAGAAATGAATAAAGGAACTGTGATAGAATCAGACCTCTCAACCTGTTAGTGCAAGAAATCTGGACAAAGCCTGAAATAATGGGGAGACAAATGCCCAAAAAATAGGGACAAACTTTAAATACTGCTGTTATAAACATAGCAAGTTGCTACAATAACAGGATTTGAGTTAGCATGCATTTTTCTGAAGGATATGAAGTCTGAAACTCAATTGAATGTCATTATTTAGTGACTTCAGTCCTCAGTTCATCTTAGAGATTTGCCTGAAATCCACAAATTTTATAAAGAACACACTAAAAATATGACACAAACATCTGGACAGTTGAGAGGTATGGACAGAATAATTCCTTAGAAAAAAATTGTGGATGTTTAGAAAAGTCACCCTGCATAGATAATAAATACAGGATGTGTTAGAAGAATACAAAATAAAAACCAAAGCATCCGTATATGAACATCTTGAAAGGGAAAGGTGGTTATTTGTCATATAATTTACAAAGACAGGCTGCATCAAAACTGAAGCAAAAAAAGCAGGTACAATTCCGAAGTGCAAGTTGATCCATATCTGTGTGCAAATTCTACATCTTCCCTTTCTGCAGTGTTAATTAGATTTTGCATATGCCTGGAATGAACCCAGAAATTCCATCAGAGACTAGATTCTAGCCAGTTTATCCACAGAACCCTGGCTTCTGTGAGACAGAAGTACACTTATACAGGAGCAGGCATATCTCAGAGATTCATTGGCTATGACCTGAGGCTGAAAAATAAAAAAAAATAAAACATAAATCAATACATCATTTACAGAGTTCTTTGATACTCCTCAGCATTTGGGTCTATATTATGTCAACGAAAAGCCGTTCCATCAAACGGCTTTTCATCGACCCTTAATAAGCGAAGTCCCATTACAGCGAACAGCTAAATCAGTGATTTCTTTCCCTGGGAAAGTAATTGCTTGGCCATCCTTGTGAGTTTGCCCTTTTCCCCACTGTAGTGCAATCGCAGAGTTGGTATATTTAGTAAGAGGGGCACAGCCCCCACATTGGGGGGGTGTGGGGTGCAAAGTCCCCCACTTTGTAATATTTAAAGTGATGTGTAGTTTGTAGTAGGGCTAGACATTTCTTTCCCAGGGAACAAAATCACTGATTTGTATGGTCGCTGCAATGGGACTTGCATTTTAGGGGGTCGATGAATGGCTTTTCGATAAGATAATAAGATAATATAGACCTCAGCATTTTAAAAAGGGATAATATATTCCAGAGTATCAGAGTGCATGTATGTGTGCATTTGTGTGTGTGTGTGTGTGTGTGTGTGTGTGTGTGTGTGTGTGTGTGTGCGCGCGCGCGCGCGTGTGTGTGTTTATAATCAGTTAAGACACAATACATGCCAGGACCATGGTTATCCAAATTATTTAACTGCAACAACTAAACTTATTTTTACAGTATTTGTGCTCCTTATAATGCATTCATTTGCATTGCTCTGGAGCAACATGGGCTATGTATATTTTCATATCACTTAATCTTAGAGCTATATAGGGGATAAAAGTGCAGGTAGTAATACCACATACATATGCTTGTACAGAGCAGAATGTTATGTTTCTACAATGGACTAACACCGTAGTGACCTAGATCCAACACATGAGGTCTATATTATGAAAACTAGGTGCGTCATATGTGCTATGACAAAATTCAGCCATGCACAACACCCTTTCAATCCAATGTACCATCCAAGTCTCTTAAGTGAAACTATTTACCTTGGGATTTTTTAATTAACAAACTCTTCCCTCAGATTTTCAAATCTAAATATAGCCTTCTCTGTAACTGTTAATTAATATTCAAGACTGTTTGATGGTGTTTCTTAAGAAAAAATAAATTAACAAGATTGCACTGGATCAGTTGGACAGAAAAACAAGAAAACTGTTTCCTGCGTATCAATAAATCTACACTTGTTACTATTTATCTCCTACCCACACTTCTTTAATAGCGCTCCCATTCATACCAACCTTCACAAAAATCAAAACTTCAACAATGCTATAACAAAGTTGCTACATTTGCAGCAAATAACCCTTTCAGAACCCACCTCTGTATAGCACTGAAAAGTCTAAATTGGTTTAGAACTACCCCATCAACTAACATATGCACAGCTTCTTACCACATATAAAATTATCTAGAATCCATCTGCTTGTCCAGCACTAAATAACATTATACACAACTATGCCCCTAGCCAGTCTTTATTATCAAATGACCAAAAACTACTGTCTGTCCACAGCCCTTCAAATCTGCTGGGCATTGTCTGTACTCGTACCATGTTGCTAAGGCCTGGAACCCCTTATCTCTATCCAACAGGTCAATACCCTCCTTCCCATCCTTCAAAACCATTCTGAAAGACTTCCTAGCCAAACGCTGGCTCTGTTCTTGCTCAACACCAGGATAAATTATATCTCTAAATGTAGATAAATAGCAGGGATATATCTTAAACCTCCTTACACTTCCTTCTTCATTCACTTCCTCACTTCTATCAATTTCTCTTCTCTGGCTTTCCCTCTAAATATACCATACACCTGCTTTTATTCTCACTTCACATTGCAATTCCTGTTTGTATTTGCCTTTAATTTCTCTATAAACTGGCTGAAATTTCTCTATTAAATCATTATCATATAATATGTGTTTATTCCTAACCAATGGTTTCATATTATGTCTAATTTGGTATATTATTAAAACTGCATTTGTTTTTTGTATTATCTTTAAAGACTGTAAAATTATTTTTCTTAAAATGGTTTGTAATACTTTAAAGCTTTTCTCCCTGGACACCACTGAAAATGGGCTCCTACCCCATCAGACTTTTCTAGTAATCAAATGTCAATAAGCAATACATAAATGATACATACAAATTAGTGTATGTCAAGATAATATATTCCTTGTCCCGAAGGATGTATGGGCCTCCTCAACATTGATTGCACATATAGATCTGCAATCATGGGACTGCATGCATATCTGCTGATCTCACCAGATCTAAACAAAGTGACATTTTTAAAACATGAAGGTAAGAAGTCTAAGATGACTTCCCTGCTTAGTTTAGCAGAAGCATGTGAGTGCTAAGTGGGAAAGGAAATCAAACCATAAGTAGAAAAAAATCAGACAAGAACTGAATATGCCAAAAAAAAAGCAAAAGAAAGAATATAAGGAGAAGGATCAGCTGAGAAGGCAAGAAATGTGGAAAAGGCATAAATATTGTGGTAAGGACAAAAAAAAAACTCCTGGAACAACCTCATGTTGATCAGGGTTTGATGCAGGAATTGTTAAGGAGGTGAATTTAAACCAAAAGATGAAAGATTAATATTGGTGGTCGAGAATAGTGGACTACATACATGCTGATTTACAAAGTTCAGTGAACATGTGGGAGAAACAGACAAAAGCAGGTTCTGTAAAACAGTACTGGGAACAGTTGTACATCTTGAGGCTGGGTGTGACAGACTTAATGGCAGACAGCCTGTATATTAAAAGGCATAATAATGTGGCAAGACTGTCACCTTGGGGATTGTGCAAACATTACAATGCTGAAGTAGGTGAGGAACATCAGAAACAAGAGCAACAAAGCATTGTAGGGAATGAAGTTTATATCACATGGGTTCATCCATTACCAAAAGTTCGGAAAGTAGATGCAAGAAAACCAGATATAGTAGTCCATGAAAAGAAGACAAAAGTAGCATTGATCATTGAAATTGCTACACCCAGTGATTACATTGTCTTATGTACAGAGAGACAACATAGTCATAAAATACCAGGATTTCCAGGCAGAAACGACAGCAATGTAGAATAAGAATCTCCTTAACAGTTCCAATAGCAATAAGAGCAGTGGGTCTAATAAAAGATAATTTATAGTCATATTTAGATATGCTAGCAATCCATGTAACTCCATCTGAATTACAGAAGGAGTCAGTTCTGAACCCATTGCTGGTGCTAGGAAGAACACTTCTGGCTAACATCAAAGACTGAAACCATATGAATTTCATGAACTTTAATCATACTTTGACTTAGGAATGGGGTCCATTCCCATCATGGTATTCAAAACCCAAAAGATAGACCTGGAGAAATTAAACCAGCTAAAGAATATTTATCCAGTGTTTCACACCTGTTCTGGGAACAACCGGCAGTCTATCATCTGAAGAAAGGGCTGAGAGAGGTTAAAAGATATACTCAGAAAGATCCAGTGAAGAGAATTTTAAAGGAATATTCCAGAACAGGTTCATAACAGTAGAAAAATATCATGTCTAAATGAATTACACTTACTTTTTGTTTAATGAGGAGATGAGCTGTATGTCAAACTTATTGTTATAAGCAGATAAGTTAATTGTACCAGATCAGTTAAAACAAGAAATGCTGAACAGAATGTACAAATCACATTTTGGAGTAGATCTGATCGAGAACTAGTGTTTGATTTATTTTTGGCTAGACACATCAACAAAAACTGAGAAAATTGTTTTGCTGTTTACTGTGTATAACTCCTATCAAAATAGTAATCTGAGATAGCCAGTGATGTCTTCTTCACCTCCGGGATGATCATAGACCAAGTCTGATAAGATAGCTTTCCAGTTTCAAGACATTATTTAATTGGTGTGTAGATAAATATAAAAAGTTTCCAAAACTTGTTTACCTGAAAGATAATCCCCGGGATTCACTAATCCTCTGTGTAAGACTAAATTAGTCTTACATGGAAACTGCAGCCCAAGAGTAAGACGTCAGCGCACCATGCATATTCATGAGGGCGCACTGACTCAACTCTAAGGCTAACACGGAGCGTGCACGAGTGCAGGGGGCGTGTCGGACTGCCGAGCAGTCCAAAAATCCATGCCCCTGCAAGTCCTTCATGTGGCAAATGTCAACTGACATGAGCGAGTCCGCTCAAATGTGTACATACTCAGCACTACACTCCCCCACATTCTAAACCCCTGTACAATTAGAAAATGTAAAACTTTTATTTTTTTTTATTATTCCCAAAATAGCTGCCCGTATTTGCGCGTGTTTGCGCAGGTTTGCCCATTGCTTAGCTACAGTTAGCAGTTTAGACATTGAAGAGGATAATAAGAAACTTATATGCAAATTAAGCCAAATAGCAATAGCGTAGTGGTAGAGCCTTCACACAAAGAGGAGGCATTCCTACTTCGTGTCCCATCACTCCCCTTTCTATTTTCTGTAGGAAATCTGTATATAAAAATAATTCCTGATATTTATCTTTTAAATTTTTAGTAAAAAGCATTGAAATGGCCTATGTAGTAGTGAACGATATTATATATATATATATATATATATATATATATATATATATATATATATATATATGAAGGTGAAATGGTTATGCATACTGATGAATGTATAAATAACGTATCTTAAGCAATGTGAAGCACTGCTAAGCAAAGTTTACTAGTATTAAGCACATTTAAGTATAATTGCTCATAGCTTAGCACTGCTTTAGCTAGTACAATGGCTTTGCGCGTAGCTGCGCATCGCGCCAACTAGCTCAAACAGAACATGTTTGCGCATAGCTACGCACTGTGCTAACTAGTGCAACGTCGGGCAATGTCGAGCAATGTAGAGCACCGTAGAGCAACGTAGAGCAACACTGGGCAAAGTTGAGCAAAGTCGGCTAAACACAGCCACACCTCCTAGCCGGTCTGGCCAGTAGTAAAATAAAAAGCAATGACAGGCCTCGAACCCGGGATACTGTGCACCATAATCACAGTACTGAGCCACTAAGCCATGACAGCTTTTGATATGCACGCACTTTCAACACACACATACATATCAATGAAAGTTTACCCAGTGCTAAGCAGGTGTGCTTTCAGCTGAGATTTTTCAAAACCAGCCAATCACAAATAAGTGCAGGAAATGAGGCATATTTAAGTCCCATAGGCGGGAATACTTGCCATAACTGGTTGTAGCTCCCATCTGCAGGCAGCATGGCTGGTGTTGGAGAGGGTTTTCGATTTCGAATGCAACGGTGGGGCATTGAGGAGTAAAAAGTAATGGTTTGGCTCCTCGTCCATAATCATGATGACAGACTCCTGCAGGGCCAGTTCCAGGGCACTGAATACAAAGTGAAAGCCTGGAACCGTCTAGCACATGATCTCACCAGTGCCACAGGTGTCCCTCGGACTGGTGAGGAGGTGAGACACCACTATTCAGACCTGAAGAGACGCACGGAGGACTGACTGAACCAGTGGATACAGGAGGCCCGTGGGATGGAAAATGCCCCACCACTGAGTAGGTAGCCATGGAATGAAGTATGTAAGAATTGCTATTGTAGTCTATATTATGGATAGGTATATGTCTCAATATCACTTCATTTACTTCACAGCTGCAGGTGTCCGTGCTGCAAATCAGCAAGCCTATGCAGATAGGCTGCTAAGGCTGCGCCACCAGGCAGGTTAGTAATTATTCCGCATGTATTGTTATATAAAATAAGTGAGAGAGCCTGAAAAAAAGTGTTGTAGCCCAATAATAAAGGTATAATAAGTCTTGAATAACTTCTCTGCATGTACTGTTATGTAAAATAAGTGACAGAGCCTGAAAAAGAGTATTGTAATCCATTAATAAAGGTATAAGTCTTGAATATTTTTTCTGCATGTACTGTTATATAAAATAAGTGAGAGAGCCTGAAAACGAATGTTGTAACCCATTAATAAAGGTATAATACATCTTGAATAAGTCTTCTGCATGCAAAGTAATATCAAATAAATGAGAGAGCCTCTAGAAAAGTGTGTAATGTAATTAATAAAGGTATAATTCCTGGAGTGTATCCATGTCACTTTCTTCGATATGTTGTTGTACTCTTGCATTATAGAAATAGTACTGTTGTATTAAGTGCTGTCAACCCATACTTGGGTAGGCCCATATAAAGTGGATGAAGGGAGTGCCAGTAGCTGTTAAGCATATATACAGTCCTCAACTGTTGGTTCATGGCTGGCATGTATAGGTTAATCTGGCACATGAGTAGCTTGTTATTGTGTTCCCCAGAAATGTCAGTGTGCTGCTAGAAATGTAGGGGGCTGTTATAATATAACTGATAATGTCATCTGAACACATCCAGATATGTAGATATATACATATAAATAAAATATATAAATACGTAGTAGTAACATCTGCATCCTGGACAGTTTGTATGTCAGATACAGGTCAGGTATATAAAGAACTAGCAAAACCCATTTCACAATTTAATGGACATTGCCTAGTGTAATAATACATGTAATAATACATGTAGGGGATATATACCTACAGTCAATAGGAATGTAGTGTAAACTATAAGTACATATAAGTTGTTAATGGAGGTATATTTTTACACCCTACTGTATGTGCATAAACAATGCAATTCCACACCTCAATGAGTATGTCTAATCTCAAAACATTTGTTGGGACATATGTCCTATTGGTTTATAAATATCTGCATTTACTTTGATGCATGTGCCCTATTTAAATACCACAATCTTGGTGGCCTGTTGCCACCAACCAATCCTGCATTCTCTTGGAATGTCCACTGTTGTTCTATATATGCATGTGTTATGCTTGCTGTTCAACTGTTGGAACTCTGGTGTGTTGGGTTAATGGGAATACTACTGCATGCTGTTACAACTAATTTGGAATGCTGTTGGCTGTTACCAACCCATATTGTCATTAAACCCTCCTAAACATAGAACGTATGGGAAGGCCGGTCCCAGCTGACCCACCTATCCCACCTCAGCTGGCGATGGCACCTGGCACTACCAGGTCCGGTGCCCAGCCCGAGACCTCCTCCTCCATTGCCCTGTGCCACCTTTGGGTGGAAGTGCTGCAGGGGATGGGGCTCATCCCCCCTGTGCAAGCGTGGCCAGAGGAGGGCCACTTATCACCCTCTGAATGGTCTGGGCTGTGGTGCGTAGGGAGATTGAGCGTTCAGTCGCTGATCCTCTACACCAGCTTGAGGCACGAGTGGCACGACTCACTGATGAGCCTTCCCCTCCTACACAGCCCCCAGCACAGCCACCCTCTGGGCTGTGAAGGTGCAGGGGTGACTGCCCATGGGTGGGGATCTCAGTTCCACTGTTGCCATCTGTGGGTGCATGGGCTTGCAATTTCCAAACATCCTTCCCCATCAGTGGTGTTCATCCACCACATGTGTCATATTCCGCCCCTGTATGCATCTTGTTTGTCTTGTCTGTTTACCTCCCCAACCTACCTCCCCAAATATACCCACTTCCCCTACCCCACATTCCACTCTCACCTGAAAAAAAAAAAGGGCAATCTGCTCCCAAAAAAAATGACGCCCCATACATAGCTGCCCATTTTGCACACATGTCCGCTGGACACATAAACTGATATTTAATTGGCAGTACAACATACTTTGTTGTCCTCACCCCTCTCTCAGGGGTGGAAGGTTTCATATTTCCCTCCAAATTTCTTGCATATGCACAGCTGTTGCTGTTAAAGAAATGGGCAGCTATGGACCTTCCCTACACCCATCCTGCACATCCCGAGCTGTTTTCCCTACTGTCTTTCCCTCTTTGTGCCCCTTTTTCACCACTTTCCTATCTCCCCATTTTCTTTTCTTTCAAAGAAATGAGCGCGGGGGTTAGCGGGAGTAAGCACTTTTAAGCAGTAGTTAGCGGGTTTGCGTGAGTGTGCGCTTAGCTAAGAATTGCTAAGCTTCACGCAAACCCACGCAAACTCGCTTACAACTGCTTAAAAGTGCCTTAGTCACCCTGCATGTGAGGGCCCTTGTTCTGCTCAGCAGCAAAATAAAACACCACTCTCAAACCCCGGACCTTGGACACACTAGACTGTATGAAGTACCACTAAGCCACAGCAGATATACAGCAGGTTCTGCTGAAATAGATATATCATGCATCAGAATGAGTG
The DNA here is from genome assembly GCF_019279795.1 of Protopterus annectens. Taxonomy (NCBI): domain Eukaryota; kingdom Metazoa; phylum Chordata; order Ceratodontiformes; family Protopteridae; genus Protopterus; species Protopterus annectens. The sequence continues at coordinate 259,073,425 of NC_056732.1, read as the reverse complement.
AATGTAAAGGAAAGATAGGAATGCCATAACACAAAACCTGTTCTGTCGAACTTTACCAGCAGTTGTTGTGGAATTGCATTACATGACTGTGATAAGAGAATCAGCCATTCTAGCAGTAAATAATGTTACAGCAGCACTTTACAACCCCCACACAGTATCATAGCAGGACAGTCCCCACCCAAATGTACAATATACCTGTGTGTTCAGGGTCCACCAAGGATGTAGGTAGGCATACTCAGTACTGGAATTGTCCAGTTTTCTTGAGCATCCTGTGCCAATGTCAACAATAAAAAAGCACAAACTGTGCAGAAGTGAGTACATTAATATTCACAGTATAGCAGTTCACAAACAGTTCATGTGCCAAATGAATACATCTCAATAACTACTTATGTATGGCAGTTAATTGTATAAGTAGAAAAGAAACTACATACTCCCATGTATCTTGTGTTAGCATTTGTAGGGGTGAGTACAATTCTACACTGACAACTGTGTACTGGAAGTGCAACATTCAGGTCTGAGTACAATGTTTAAATCACTGGCTACACCCCTAGCTTCAGATATAAGAAGTATACCAACCTTCTGACTTAAACAACAGTGTCCACAGCAAACAAGCATGGGCCCCACTTCGGAAAGCTGAAAGGGCTACGCCTACCTGACTTAGCAATTTATAGCATTGGGTTGCTATGACAGTAAGTACTGCAATTACCACACAGCAGGCTGCATGCAATTACCAAATGGTGGCCACCAATTGGTGCAGAGGCCATCACATGCACATGTGCAGATACCTATAAAAGCAGGCTGTACTTGCTGTCCACACATGCAATCATTCCATTGCAGCTATTGAGAGAGAGAGAAAGACAGACAGACAGAAAGACACACATCAACATCAACATCAACAGAAAAAAAAGACACACAGAACTGAAAACTACAAACACATACAAAGGAAAGTTATGTAACAGATATGTATTTACTGGCATGTAGTAGATGTTTTTGAAGAGTACTCTACATACTTTGAAACATCCATATGTGGCAGCAGTACGTATCTATGCACAGATGCCCTGCATAACTACTGCCATGGACAAATCAGTGTGTAGCTGTGTGCAGTGGGACATAACTGTGACATATGTAGCTCAGAATTAAATGTCAAACATCTGATCCATGTTATCTGTGTTCTGTACAGTAGTGTGTACAATGGCTGTTTAGGGGAGTAGCGCATACAGCTATACAAACATGGATGTGACAGAGTAACACATGCATGATAGTCATATTAACATGTAGCTTAGCATTGGCAACTGCTGTACCAGGCTGGTATGTTAATCTAGCATTTGCAGCTATATATACACCCTCTAATATTACTGTCTGCTCACATGTGACACCTGTTCATGTTGCAGCAAGGCCCAACAGGTCAGCCGTGAGGTCCATGGACTTACAACAGTGTGGACCTTGTGTGTGTATGGCACACACATATGGAGAGATATTTCTGTGTCAGATATGTTAGCATCTGTACATGTGCATAGAGCAAGGGACATACTGCAACTGTTTGTGAAGGGTGGACATATATATGTTGGTGAAGGTTGTTATGTGCATATTTCTATGTAAGTTGTAGAGTGTGGCAAACAAGACAGCATACAGTGCTGGTATATGACATGTGGTGGTTAAACGCTGTGGGTATGATTTGTTAGATTTGCAGTGTTGCAGCCAGTGAGGCCTGCTAAAGCTACATGGGCTGAGAACACCTTCAGTGCATTCCGCACAAGACTGTGCAATATTATTACATAACTGTATACCTCACAACCTTCGCATAATTGATATTCCCACCATGAAAGGTGGACTGTATATGTGCCTATATGTATATCTATATGTACACCAATGGATGTTTATATGTATGTGTGTATATATATATATATATATATATATATATATATATATATATATATATATAGAGAGAGAGAGAGAGACAGGGTCATATTTACTGCGACAGATGCCTGGTGACAAAGCCATGGCCTCAAGCTCAATGTTGAAAATGCATTGGCATCCCATTTTGGTAAAAACTCTGCACTCATGAACTACCACATAGGTGGTAGTCTACTTAACACCGAAAGTGTGATAAGAGCCCATGGGACACAGGTGGACAGTAATCTCCCCTTTGATAATCACAGTGCCACACTAGTCATGTAATCTGTCTAAGTGGCACACCTCATCACAAAAGGTGTGTCATCCAGGGAAAAAGAGGTCAGTCTTCCCCTCTACTCCTCACTCATAAAACCCATTTTAGAGTACAATGCCCCTTTGGTATGTACCTCGCAAGACATGTACAGCAACTGGAAAGGCCACAGACATACCTTACAAAGAGTATTACCAGCCTCAAACAGATGTCCTATGCAGACTGTCTCACAAAACCACATCTAGACTGTGTCGCATTCCGCCTACCCAGAGGTGACCTCTGCCTAATATACAAAGCTATGTCAAACCCAGAGCTGTTGGACATGCTCCACATAAACAGATCACAATCCCTACGAGCTACACGTTCTAGGGACCTAAACCTTGTCACCTCAATAAACAGAACATGCCTGAGGGATAGATTCCTATCTCAGAGACATCCCATACTCTGGAACAAACTACCTATCAATAGCAAACAAAGCTCCTCATTAGCAGTTGTCATGAATAATCCTGATGATTGGATGGGAGATAGGAAATACACCCCGGGAATCACCTCTGTGGCTCTGCTTGACAGGGGCACATGAAATTAAATTACATGGGTGTCAAAGGCCAGGGTACCATATGGTTAGGCTTCTATAGGCCCTAGGGCCAATAGCCTATTACCTACCTATGAACCGATACACACCCACATGTACTTGTTGCAGTAATTGCTATGTGAGGTTGACTGAGTGTGATGGTGAATGTGTTGGTGAATGTGTTAAAGTTGTGTATATGTGTGATAGCTTAGTGGGAAACTGTTTCTGTCATGGTATTTTGTGTCCTAGCTCTGATCCCAGCAAAAGATGCGTATGCTATTGCTAGGCAGAAAAAGCAGTATGGCATATGGTCTGACTTAGTCCCTTGGTGTTGACTGGGGTGTGCCACTGTAGGCTAAAGGAGTACATGTATGCTTATTGATTGGAACTGCTGGTGAATCCAAATCCCGTATGAACTGTAGTACTACCTGAAGCTGTAGGCCTAAACAGCACAGTATGGTGTATGTCCACATTGCTTGGAACCACTGTTTTCTGTGTTCCCCGTACTCCTCACAGATTACATACCTCAGGCATAAGGTTTTATAAGTACTGACACACAGTACTGTATGGTATACAGGTAAAGCTCATCTGGGTTGCCATACCTTTGTGTCTTGTATGTATGTCTGATGTGTGTGTGGGTATGCCTGTAACATGCCCTCAGTCATATGTGTGTTACAGGATATAAGTGCATATCTAGCAACATGTATAGTCTAGTACAGCAGTATGCCACCTATATTCACAAATGTGCACATATGTTAGGCAGGGGTTTGCCATCAACAACTAGTGTGGTATACTGGTAATACTGTAACTGGACTTTACAATCATTGCAATGGATGACATATGTCTTTATGCATTAGCTTGATATATACCTCCTGTGGCTAGGTGGTGCATTTGTGTCGCATACAGTGTGCCATGTACTGTTGTATAGTCTTACATACTGGTTTATCTTTGTTGCTGTGCAGAACATGGTTTAATATATAGAGCATGCCAGGCACTGTCAGGCAGTTGTGGATTGAGCACTGATATGTGGTATTGAAAGTGTGTATCCTCTGACAGCCAATAGGCTGCTATATATGGCAGTTCAGTGATATCTGTACTTTAGAATGTTAAGTGTGCCACATGACTTGCTCACACATATTGTTTCATTGTCTTCCAGGGTCATGGCCCACCATTGCAATCCTACCTATAGTCCAGCTGAGGATGAAATAATAACAACCAGTCTGGTTCAGCACTACACCCTGCTTTTCTCCAGAACTACCAGGACCAGCATGTGCAGACTGCACTGTGGCAAGATGTTGTCCATAGGGTAAATGACATAGGCATGCATAACTGGACATATGAGCAGGTACGCCATCACTGCAGTGATTTACTTAGAAATGTCTGGAAGCGTGCGTCTGATGTCCGTAGACAACAGCTTGCCACAGGTGGTGGGGTAACCATCCACCCCCCCCCCCCACCATAGTGGAGGAGCTGCTCCTGAGCCTGGTGGCTCCTGGCCAACAACAACAACAGCACACATGTATCATCATGGAGGCCGGAGCCACCCAGCAAGTTCACATGGAGTGTGCAGGTAACATGGCATATCTCTAGACTACTGTTACCTCAATTGGTAGATCATGCATATGTGAGACGTGTACTGTGTAGTTAGAAGATGTGGAGCCTGGTGTTGTGCAATACTGATAATTTGGAACATAATCTGTAGGCCTGTGACTGTCAACCGTTGTACTACTGTAAGATTGCAAACCCACAGTAGCAATGCCACAGTTGTTGCCACTGACAAACTGTCTCATATCCTTGTAGGTCCCTCTGGTGTGACAGCAAGGCAGCAGACCCATGCTGGTGAGCGTGTTCTACATTTAATATTGCAAATAAAATGCGCATGTCATAGGTGAGGTGTAGGCCATGTACACATGTAACACACCTACGCATAATGCATGCTGTGCATGTTTGCTGTGAGACTATGCATATCTCAGTAATGTGAGTAGCTGTCTCAAACACATGCAATACACAGAGCATCCCAAACAATTGTGGCTACACTGTAGTGAAAATTGGATAGGCAGAGTTGATACACATGCACACAACATACACAACTTTGTCATACGCAGTACACGTTAATATGCTACACATGGCGTATTCAGACAACTGCTGTAAGGTCACACTCCAGTATCCCAAAGGTCATCCACACAGCGCACATAATATACCTGAGGGGTAGAGGCCTATCATAGGGTGGTGCGACACTCTTCAACACACAACACATTCATGTTAGGCAATGCTCCCTATTGGGCACCTTACAAACCCATGTAACAACTGGCTGTGAAATGGTGAATGTAGCCACGGTACTGCAGTTCAGGTACAGCATGATTGTTGCTGGTCTGGCACACATTAGTAGCCTCAAGTGACCACATTATCCTGCATGATGATGGCTCATGGTACTACACCCCATCCAGTTACAGTAACCACAGTACTACACATAGCATTCATTGCTATACACCTCAATGTTGTGTGTGTGCAGACATATGCACCTATACACAATATGCATAGCAATCACCATTTGCACAAAGTGACACATATATGTCTTGCTATTGAGTGTATAGGTCACATGACACACATTGGGTATGTGTGATGTTTAATGTTGCAGTTGTGATGTAGCATGCCATGTCATGGCTGGCACTGGCATGTCCACAATATGTTCTACACTCACCATAACCACTGTACAATGGCTATGTTGAGCAATGGTATTCCATCAGTTAAACATGCACCACTCATCCTGTGTGTATACATAACATGCATGAGCTAAACCTGTGTCCACAATTATCTGCTAAAGACACAGACGCTCTAATCAGAAATGGATATCTATGTGACATACAGATACACAACCAACCATGGTATATATACCTGTGAGTGATGGTGCACAGGACATTGAAGAGCTTTTAAGACTTGCACAGCAATGTTGTGTCCATGTACACATTGCGTTCCAGGGTGAGGCCAATCACTGAACAACAACACACATGCATGAAAGCCATGTATACTGTTATTAGCAAGGACTGTCAACATTGGCACTGCATGCTGTTGAGCAACACACATCACGCATGCTGACACGTGTGATATGACTGTTTGGCTTGTGATACTGTACTCCACCATCAACCGCTATTGAGTATGTTCTGGATTGCTGGTGGTGTGTGTGTGTGTGTGTGTGTGTGTGTGTGTGTGTGTGTGTGTGTGTGTGTGTGTGTGTGTGTGTGCGTGTGTGTGTGTGCGTGTGTGTGCGTGTCTGCTTAAGTGAGGAGTGTATTTGTGTGCATGTGTGCATGTGTTCATGTGTTCATGTGTGCATGTGTGCATGTGTGCATGTTTTCCAACATCATGTACAGGTCGTAAAGTGTGCTTTCTGTCTTCCTCTCACAGGTGTTGAGGTTGTGCTGGTTCACTGCAGCAAGGAACCTGATGTCACTAACACAAATAATGATAATGAGGATAGGTGTGTTGAGGCACAGGCATGTTTGCTAGGGTCTGTCGTTGGGCCACCAATCGACAGTACACAAGTGTCCACCCTAACCATGCACACAGTCATACTGCCAATACATCCATCACCAATGCCCTTAGCTGAGGGACAGTGTACAGTCAGCATTGGCCAGGACAGTGTGGTATCTATGGCACATGCATCCCAACACAGCAGCCATACCCAGATATCTGGAACGGTACAACATAGGAAGATGTCCAGGGGTTCTCGTCGGAGCTCTGCTGGTCATCATGCCCCTGGCAGACGTGCCACAGGTCTTACAACCTCACACACATTCCAGGCTGTCATGAAGGCACAGGCATGTATGGACCGGTACACCAGACAGGGACTAAGGGCACAGAGGGCACATAACACCGCTTTAAATTACAGTATCCATGACTTAGCAGGTGCCATCTGTAATTACATTAAGGTCACTGATAGACGTTGGGGTGAGACATTAGATGTCCTCCACAATGTCATGTCCATGTGTCAGGACAGTGCAGGATGGTTGAGACATCGACTTGGACGTATGCCAGCAACATCAGCAGCTGGCAGTCACCGCGGACATCCCTCAAGTCACAGCTGTTCCCGTAGTGCCAGTACCAGCCCCAGCAATGTTGGGGGAGGGCTGTCCATAGACCGTCCTAGAAGACCACGTGCACATAGCTCTGGCCAGTCCCAGCAAGGACCTGGGTCCAGTGTACATCTGTCTACCTCTGAGGATAGTACCCAGTCTGGCTTAGTACCTGATACTGTCAGCAGCACCCCTGCCAGGCACAGGTACTGTATCCGTGGTCAGAGACGGTGATCTGTAAAGCCTGGCAGGTACAGTCTGTGGCTGTCTCACAAATCCCCATATATGGCAGCCACATGGTGGAACTGTGTACATGCAGACACATACACACATAAACCAGACACCTAGGGCTAACACATACCCGCACACATTACATCAACATTGGCCCATAGCAGTACTCTTGGCCCTCACACACACACACACACACACACACACACACACACACACACACACACACACACACATACACACACACACATAATTGTTGATTGTATGGCTCAATGTAGGCCTCTGGCAAACCAACAACACACCCTGTGCATATGATGAAACCTGTGCCACCTCCTGCCATCTGTAACATTGATGCATGAACAAGCTAACATGGTGCTGATGCACAGGGTGACTTTATACCAGTATAGCAATGTTAGCATGTTGTCAGCAGTTAAGTGTAATGATATCCTTGAAGGTGTAACTGAGCAGGCATGATGCATTAAAGCTATGATTGTCAATGTAGTATTGTTTACACCAGCGTTAATTCCAATAGTGTATTGTCCGCCCACGTGCCACTTGGCTGATGTGTGTAGTATTGGCAGCATGTGTTAGAGAGTGGACAGTATGTGTGGGATGTGTGCAGCACAGATTTGCAGGTGTACATTTGTGAAAATGGTGGAGGTGCACTGTCTGCATGTACGTGCATAGTGGACACATGGGCAGGGTGACATGCCCTGTATTACACAGTGTTAACACTCCATAGTTTCTATTGGTGGCCAGTATGCATTGTACTACACACATCTTGGAACTTGGGTACACATGGTTTGACACTGTGCTGTGGGTGATACTGTTACTATCTGTCATTGTTTTGCATTCTGGTAGTATACATAACCTCAACAGCCTGACCATAAACAATTGTTAGATGATGTCTTGACAACTGACACACAGATGTAGGACACACAGTAATATTTGGATCCCTCAGGTACTATACTATGCCAGTAAGCAGTGGTATTCACCTGCACCCATTCCTGGGACCACTCCTGTTTGGCATATAGCTCTCTTAGGTACAAGCAAACACAGTAGGAATATGTCCGTCCACGTCTGGAAATGCATACTGTGGCCTATAATGCATTCTCCAGATGACACACACATCCTCCACAAGGGTATCATACAGACAGATACCTGTTGTCAAACCCATGCTGTAAAGCTATAAGCCAACTAAAGCATAGTCATACACTTTTACAAAACATAGTATCCCCACAGTACCACATAGGTAGTAACCCCCAACATGTTGAACAGGTGCCGATGTGTACATACAGCCAAGTGTTACATCATCTCTCCTTTGGTAATTACATTTCCAAAGGTATTTTGAAATCCTTCAGTGGATCACATAAGCAATAAGGGGTCTGCATGCATACCACAAAGGTTGTTGTACACCTATAATGAATAGCCATCATTGACAGACTTTGCTGCATTTGAACAGGTCTGAAATATACCTCAGGCATAAACCCTCACTCACACTATTCAATAGAAACCGTAATGAGTGTGTGTGACACGGATAACCTAGGCCAGGGATCACTGCAGTGGCTGGGCTTGTCACAAGCATACAGATGTGACCTAATGTCTGGAAAGCAGCAGCACACTCTGGCAAAGATAACAGATGTGTTCATGGAGAAAGCAGGGTTCTCACCTATGAAATAATTGAGGTCACATGTACGTATATGTATTTGCCACACAGCTACCTGACATGTGCAATGCACATACTGTTGTCATAGTGATATGTCATACAGTAGTAAAAGCAAAACCCACAACACATTGACCAACAGTGTCACACACATACTCAACAAGTGCAGGATTCAAACCCTAACTAGTTTATTGTAAGAGAGAAGTACACATTAACACGACATACTATATACATTACTGGAAGATTTTCTTTCTACAGGTATATTTGTAGGATGGTGACATCATCAGACTTGACAAAAATAAGTATACCACTTTTAAGGTGTATTAGTAGTCTCCAAAAAGGTTGCTCCTCTCCAAGGAGATCACACACAAAGACACACTTGGCAGGTGCAGGATTAAAACCACTATCTAACTACTTTACAATATTAGATGAGTATGTATTAACACGACACATTAAGCACATTACTGGGAGTTCTCTTTTTCACAGGTATATTTGTAGGATGGTGACATTATCAGACTTGACAAAGATAAGTACACCGCTTTTAAGGTGTTTTAGTAGTCTCCAAAAAGTCTGCTCTTCTCCAAGGAGATCACACACACACACAGCTGTCAAGTGCAGGATTCAAACCCCTATTTAACTACTTTATGAAACTAGAGGAGTACGCATTAACATAACACACTATACACATTACTGGGAGGTTTCTTTTCCACAGGTATATTTGTAGCATGGTGACATCATCATTCTTGACAAAGATGAGTATACCACTTTTAAGGTGTTTTAGTAGTCTCCAAAAAGGTTGCTCCTCTCGAAAGAGATCACACACACACACACTTGGCAAGTGCAGGATTCCAACCTCTACACCTAATTATGTTATGATACTAGAGGAAGACGAATTAACACAATGCGCTATACACATTACTGGGAGTTCTCTTTTCCACAGGTATATTTGTAGGATGGTGACATCATCAGACTTGACAAAGATAAGTATACCACTTTTAAGGTGTTTTAGTAGTCTCCAAAAAGGTTGCTTCTCTCCAAGGAGATACACACAAACACACACTTGTCAAGTGTAGGATTCAAACTCCTACCTAACTACTTTATGATACTAGAGGAGTACAAATTTACATGACGCACTATACCCATTACTGCAAGTTCTTTTTTCCACAGGTATATTTGTAGGATGGTAACATCATCAGACTAGACAAAGTGGGTTACATTAGGTGACATTAGGTGGGTTACATAGAAGGAATTTCTAAACACTTTGGCCATGTGATCATCAAAGGAGAGTTTACTATCTACCTGGGTCCCCAGGGCCATAATTACTTTCTCCGTACATACTAGATTACCAACTATGTGGTAATTTGTTTGCACTTTGTTTTATCCAGACGGGATGACTATGCATTCTTTGGCATTCTGCTTGAAGGCATTGTTTTGACACCAGGTATCTATCTCTGTAAGACCCTTCTGGAGGATGTCTGTGTCAGCCGCAGAGTCGATTATGGACCGCAGTTAGCCGTAATCTGTAAACTTGTTCAGCCATACTCCTCCCATGCTTGCCTGTACCTCTGAGCAGTATCTACTGAACAGGTGGGGTCCCAGGACCAAGACCTGTGGGATGCCATTTGTGACTGGTTTAGAGTCGGGCATGGCACCTGCAACTCTGAACATGTGTGTTTGATCTGTGAGCCACTTGGCCACCCATCCTGTGACATAGCTGTTAATGTTCAAGCTGGTAAGCTTGTCCATGATGACAGAGTGAGGAATGGTGTCGAAAGTCCTTAGTGAGGTCCAGGTGGGCTGTGTGGACTACTTTCACCTCCATCTATGTCCTTGGTAACTGTTTCAAATAAGTCAACTAGGTTTAGGAGGCAGAATCTGCCTTTAACAAGGCCAAGTTGGGTAGAGTCCAGTGTCTGGAGGTCCCCAGTGTCTCTGTTTATGGGTTCCATGATAATTTGCTCCATAGCTTTGCAGACCAGGCTGAGTAGACCTATAGGGCAATAGTTTTCAGGTTCTGTTGTGGCACCCCCTTTGTGGAGCTGGATGACTGTTGGTGTATGCCATTCTTTGGGTACATAGCCTGTGGTACGACTGAGTCTGGACAGTGAATGTAGGTGAGGGTGTAGTTCCTTTTGGGGCTGATGTAAGACACAGCCTGGGACACCATCCAATCCCATTGATGCTGTGTTCTTAGCTTTGGAGAGAGCTGTCTTTACCTGCATGTCCATGAAGTCTGGGGCTCTGCATTCTTCTGGGATGGACACAGGCCCTTTTGGGGGTGATGGGGGGGTTTGCACTGAACTTGTCCCCCAGGATGTGGGCAATGTACATTGGTTCAGTGTATTTCTTGCCATTTTTCAGTAGATGACAGCATATTTGGAAGTTGACACCTAAATGTTTAGTATAGCTAACGAAGGCTTTGTGGTTGTTATTCTTGCATTCCTTGGCAACTTGTCTTTAGAAACTGGCCTTGGATTATTTTAGGAGCGATCATTGTGTCTTCCTAATAATGATCAGTGATGCCTTTCCTTTTGTGAAGTTTGCTCTATCATGTGTTTGTTTCCTCCTTCTGTTGTATAGCTTATTTATGGGTGACGACCACCAGATTTGTTTCTTATTTTTGGAGGAGTGCATCTTGGTTTTATTTGCGATGTCTCGATCCATGCATCCCTGTAGATGCTCATAGGATACACTTGTAAATGATTCGGCAGATTGTATAGTATTATCCTATAGCAAAGGGGCTTTGGAACTTTCCACTTTGGTCTTGGGAAGTGTGCAGTTTGCTTTTGAAAATGTCTTCACAGTGGTTTCCTTGACTGGGGGGGGGCGGGATGTGGATGTCGCGTGTGATTACTTTATGATCTGATATTACCAGCGAGGGGTTTATCTCTGTTGTGGAACACTGGTACCCCATGTTGGTGATGATCAGGTCCAGTATGTTGTCACCTCTAGTGGGCGTGGTGACCAGCTGTTCCAGGGCATTAGAGTTTTTAAACTCTAGGAAACATTGGGCAAAGGACGTTGTACACGAGTAATTCTCCCACTCAATGTTTGGGTAGTTGTAATCTCCCCATATAATGGTGTTTGACAGGACCTTTATATTTTCCACTGCTCTCAGAAATACTGAGTGAGGTTCTGAGACAAGGTAGGTGATCTGTAGCAGGCTACAATCTGATAAGCAGCTTTGCCCAATGTTAGTGGTACTTGCATGGTCTCCAAGGCCTCATGCTGTGCCACTAACCTGAAGGTGTAGGTATCCATAAGGTAAATGGATACACCCCTTCCTTTTGTATTTCATTCGTGGTTTTGGGGCCGAAGATCAGAGGGATTGTGAGTGTTTTACGTGTAGCATGTCCAACAGCTCTGTGTGTGACATAGCTTTGTATGTTAGGCAGAGATCACCTCTGAGTAGGCGATATGCGAGAGAGTACAGCTGGAGCATTTTGAGATGGTCTGTGTATGGCATGTATTTCAGGCTGCTAATGCTCTTTGTGATGTATTGCTACAGGCTTTCCAGTTGTTGTAGTTGTCTTGTGAGGTACATAGCAAAAGGGGCGTTGTACTCTATTATGGTTCTAGTGAGTGATGAGTAGAGGGGAGCAATGTCCTCTTCTATTCTGCATGAGACACCTTTTGTGATGAGGTGTGCCACATAGGAGGATTTCCTGACTACTGTGGGGATGTGATTATCACAGGTGTGTCCACTGTCCACCTGTGACCCAAGGTCTCTTGTCACACTTTCAGTGTTAAGTATACTACCACCTATGTTGTAGTTCATGGCTACAGAGTTTTTAACAAAGGGGATGACAATGCACTTTTTGGCATTGAGCTTAAGGCCATGGCTTTGACACCAGCCATCTGTCTCAGAGAGGCCCTTTTGTAGAATGTCCACATCTTTAGTATTTACAATTATGGCTCCTAGTTTGCAGTCATCTGGAAACGTCATTAGCCACAGACCTTCCATGTTAAAGTTTACTTCAGGGAAGTAGATACAAAACAGGACAGGACCCAGGACTGGACCCTGTGGTACTGCACTCGTCACTGGTCCAAAGTCATACTTGGAGTCTGCTACTTTCACAGTGTGTGTTCTGTCAGTAAGCCAGTTGGAAACCCATCTTGTGACATAGCAATTTATACCTAGTTTAGTGGGTTTATCTATAATTCCAGAGTGTGGGGTGGTGTTGAAAGATGTGGCAAGATCTACATAGGCTGTGCGAACCACCTTTCCCTTGTCTACGGTTCTGGTGACTGCTTCAATGTCATCTATCAGGTATAGGAGACATGATCTGCATTTTACTAACCCAACATGGTTGTGGTCCAGAGTTTGGGGATTACCGATGTCTTTTTTTATAAGTTGTATGATGATACATTCCATGGCCTTGAAGAGCAGGCTCATCAGGCTAATGGGGCGCTAGTTCCTGGGGTCCATGGTGTCTCCACCCTTGTGTAGTGGGATAACCATCACAGTGCACCATTCAACAGGCACAAAGCCTGAGGTGAGGCTATGACTGAACATGGTACATCAGTGTGGTGCCTGTTCATTCTGTAGTTTGTGTAGAACACAGCCTGGGAAGTTATCTGGTCCCATGGATGCTGTGATACTGGCTTTGGAGAGTGTTTTTTACCTGTGCAGCCGTGATGACAGCAACTTTGCATTCTTCCATTATAGAGATGTGCTCTTTCATGGGTGAGAGGGGGGTAAAGTTAACACTGATCCTATCTGCCAGGATGTTGGCAATATCAGTTGGGTCTGTATATTTAGTGCCATTGAGTTGTAACTCAGAGCAGATCTGAGTGGTGCCATGACATGGACCTGTCTGTTGGGCAGAGATCTCCTGAGTAGACAGTATGCAACAGAGTACAGACTGAGTTAAATTTAGTCCTGTTGCATGGGGCAACTGTTTGAGGCCAGTAATCCTCTTGTTGAGGTACTTCAGTGGTCTTTCCAGCTGCTGAAGGTGCCTACTCAGATTCATCGCAAGTGTGTTGTGGTACTCTCTGATGGGTCTGATGACTGATGAGTAGAGGGAACCTCCTTTGACTTACATGCAAAGACTTTGGCAGTTTGTGGGAACACATAGCATGATTTTCTGTCCACTTTGTGAATGTGTTTCTGGAAGTAGAGATGACTATCCACATTTGTCCATAGATCCCTTATTATCACCTCCATATTTAGGGTGTTGGCACCTATGTGGTATTTGTATGACTGTAGCTCAAGGCCATAATTTTGACACCACATCTGTCTGACTGAGACCCTTTTTTAAGGATGTCTCTGTTGTCCCAAACATCGATTATGACAACTTTTTGGCAGTCATCCACAGACTTTGCTAAACATAGCCCTCGTGTGTTTGACTGTATTTCTGAAAAGTATACACCAGACAGGAGGGGTCCCAGGACTGAGCCATGGGGGACAGTAGTTGTTACCAGCTTGTACAGGAGACCACACTTCTTACCTTGTGTGATCTATCTGTGCCCTAGTTGGCAATCCATCAGATGACAGACATATTTATTCACAGGTTGTTGATTTTGTGGATACGACATGTGTCTGTGATGTTAGCAAAGGGCTTTTCAAGGTCTATGTGGGACATGTGTAGCTCATTTCATTGATGTATGTCCTGGGTGACTGCCTTGAAAACAGTCTAGCAGGTTTGGGAACCATGATCTGCCCATGACCAAACCAAAATTGGTAGAGTTGGGTGTGTGTAGGCTCCCAATAGCTCTGTTTATGAGTTCCATCATGATGGACTCCATGGCCTTGCAGATCAGGCTTAATAGGCTTATAAGACAATAGTTCTCATAGTCTGTTGTGCGCCAACACTTGTGGAGTGTGCCAAACGTTGCTGTAATACATTCAACAGTTTCATATCCTGTACAGAGGGTGAGGCTCAACAGACTGTTCAGGTGCAGGGTCTGTTTGTTCTGGAGTTCACTTATGACACAACTAGGGAAACAATGTAATCCCATAGACGCCGTGTTTTCAGGTTTGGAAGGAGCTGTTTACCCATTCTATATGTGATATCTGTGCTTTCACAATCTCCAGGTATGATGATAGGGCCTTTTGTCAGTGAGAGGGGGGGTATGCATGTATGAGCCTGTCTGACAGGATGTTGGCAATGCCAGTCATTTACAGTTTGCACTGACTCAGGACATATATAAGTGTACATTGCTATTTATGACATAGCGGAAGGAAGCGTCATGGTTCTCTATGGATTCCTTCACAGATTCTTTTGCCAGAACATTTGGAGTGCACATTGTTTATTGATGATACTGATTGCAGGTTTATTGATTTTCTTTGCTTTTTCACTGTCTGCTAACAACATATGTACTTGTGGTACATAGTTTGATTATGACAGGGTTCCAATATATTATATGTGTCTGTTTTCATATAACTGTGTGCACAAGGCAGGATTGGTGAATAGTGACAGGTTCCTGGGGTAAAACATGCAACTGCCAGATATGTGTGGCCCACTGCTGTACTCAGACATGGCCTAAGTGTATGAGCATGCCCAGTATGACCTTTCAGTATGTTGTTGCCTGACATTTGCTTCATTTATTTAAGTGTGTGAGCATGCCCAGTATGACCTTTCAGTGTGATGCTGAATGAAATCCACTACATTTGTTGAAATGTGTGAGTACGCCCGGTATAGACATTTATACTATATGTGTGTGGAAAATCAAGTTGTATTTTTACAGCAAGGCTCACCTTTGTGTCATAAATCAACAGGGATCATGCTGTGCCTGCAAGGCTTCCATGAGACACTTTGCATAGACTCATCAACATTTCTACATACAGGGGGGACAGCTATTCTTTGTACATTTCTACCCGGGGGCACACCTGATTGTTACTGTGGGTGTACATAGGATGAGGGGTTCACCTGACACTTATACACATTTGCTAGGCCTGCACTGCTATGTAAGGTACACCATTTCAGTCTGTACTGTTGCCTACCGTACTGGCTTGAGGCATACTACTATACTACAGATCTTAACGTCCAATGTCACGTATATTAGATTAAGACTTCATAGCCTACCCAACCCACATCACACCACCTAGCCTGCTGTTCTCTGTCTGCATAGGCCTGTGGGGGAGGTTACCCATATGCCTCTTTAGGGGCATGATACAGCATTTCTTTGTGTTTGCATTAATGTACAATTGTCCTGCTGTGTCTGTGCCAGTGAAATGCTGTCATGGCTTAGTGGTTCAGTACTGTGACTACAGTGCACAGTATCCTGGATTCAAGCCCTGTCACTGCTTTTTATTTTCATGCTGGCCAGACCAGACTGTTTAAGGAACAGTAAAGCAAATATGAGCATGTTTACCTGACTTTGCTCAACTTTGCCCGACTTTGCCCGACCTTGCCCAACATTGCGCAATTAGCAATTTTGTTTACATATACAAAATAGTGGTAAAAGCTGCTTAGCACTGCTTTATATTGCTTAAAACATGGCAATCATGCCTCAGGTGGTGCTGCAGGGCTGTCTATGTCGGATGCACATAATACACTCCCTATACATCTTTGAAAACAGGTAGTGTCAAGTTAGGCATCCCTTTTATTTTATGTGCGAGTCAGAGAGAGGTATCATTTCCAGGGTTCCTACTGAGCCAGTGTATGTGCTATGTGTTGCCTCTTTGCCAAGACCAAGGCATTCTGGGCACGCCTTTTTCTGCCTACTGGGGCAGGCTCAGGTTGTTCCTCCTCCGAGTCACGCTATGCCTGTGATGGCCTTGGCAATGGTGGGGGGCTGTTTGGCCCTGCCCCATGTTGTTCCTGCTGCAGCTGTTTTGACAGGATCATATTGTGTAGCATGGCACATACCATGACAATTGGGGTACATGTAGTTGGTGAGTACTGCAAGGCTCCACCAGATGTGTCCAGGCACCGGAACCATGACTTGAGCATCCCAATCACACGCTCGATTACATGTCCTGTTTGTGCGTGTGCCTCATTATGGAGTTCTTGTTCAGGTGTGTGTGCATTTCTGATGGGTGTCATCAGCCACGGCTCCAGTGTGTATCCAGGATCCCCCACTAGGTGATCGTCAGGGATGTCCCCATTGGCAAATGTCTGGTACAGCTGCGTCAGATGCCAGATATGGGAATCGTGGTAGCTTCCAGTGCAGCCAGCACACACATTCAGTATTATGCCCTGGGCATCGCACACAACCTGGCAGTTGATGGAGGGGAAGCCCTTGTGGTTGATGTAGGCCCTACCCCGCTCACCGGCTGGTGCTTTGATGTGTATGTGCATGCAGTCAATTGCACCCACTACCTCAGAGTATTCCGCTATTTGCTGGAAGAGACGCATATTGCTGGCCAATGCTTCACGGGAATTGGGGAAATATACATGATCACCGACATGTGCTGACATGGCATTCAGGAACTGGTGCAGTACCCTGGATGCTGATGCCTGTGAAATTCCCATCATATCACCAGTTGGTCTCTGGAAGGTACCTGTTGCTAGTATTCTTAGGCCAACACATACCTTGGTTTCCACTGGGATGGGTTCCCTTCTGTTGGTTCTGTGTGTGAGGCGTGGCCTGCACAGCTCAACAATTTGCTGCAGGAGGTCTCTGTCCACTCTATAGCACTCCACTATCTCCAGCTCATGTAGCCCTTGGTAGGTTACCCTGGGTCTGTACACTCTTCTCCGTCTCCTCACTGT
This sequence comes from Protopterus annectens, assembly GCF_019279795.1. Lineage (NCBI taxonomy): Eukaryota > Metazoa > Chordata > Ceratodontiformes > Protopteridae > Protopterus > Protopterus annectens. The sequence goes on along the minus strand of NC_056732.1, from coordinate 259,056,063 downwards.
GGATTGCTCAGCAGCATTCGCAATGGCACCACCCTCAGCATCTTGCACATGTTGGCTTATAATAGCAATGGCAGCTCCTAACATTTTTTTGTCTGAGTTAAGCTTTTTAAGTTTTCACTCTCTTTGTATACTGCAGTGTTGCAGTGTTTTTGAGAAAAACATGGGGGAATGTTGTTTGCAGAGTTTTAAGTGCTGGGCTAGTGTACTGCCTTTGTAATTGGCTGATTCTGGCAGCTCTGCTAGTTCTCCTTGGTTAACTTTCTACTACTTCTTTTCCTTCCTTTTCCCTTTCTGTTAACACAAGGGGCAGCACCACGCAAACAAGCGCAAACACGGGCACACGAGTGCACACGCGCGCATATAGGCTTAGGCGGGTGCACATCCGCGCACACATGCTTAGACAGGCTTACACAGGCTTACACAGGTGTACACGTGCGCACACAGGCTTAGACAGGTTTACAGGCGTGCACACGTGCACACAGTGTAAGCACGTTTGCAAGAAATTTCAGTGATATCCATGGCGTACACCTTCGGTTTCTGGGTTTCAGCTAGGACAACTGTAGACACGCCTCTTCCATTCCTGAGTAACTCACAGCAAACACAAGCCACTCTGCTCCAATAAGCTTACAGTCTTTCATACATACCCCCTCATGATATCACCTATCTTCTACTCTACAACTCCCCTACTCCTATACTTACACTCTAGGGACATGGCTCAAATGCCAGGGAAAATTGGGATTCACTATCCTTATCCTCATTTGCATAGGATTGCCTACTAATGCTTGGTTACATCTCTCAAACTGAGCTTCCCCCCTTAGCAACCACTACTCAATAGCCATGTTGTCTTCAGCCTACCATTCACCTGCATGGCAGAATAATGTTTTTAATAAGAATGCCTATTTTTGGCTATTTTTTATTTATTTTCTGGTTTTTAAAGCACCGCTCATTTGCACGGGGCTGCCCTACGCTTAAACATCGGAGACCGGGGGAAAAAAAATGTTCTTGTTATTAATTTTCAAAGGATAAAAATGCCAATGGCCTTATATTTGGCCATTGGCATGCTTCCTCAACTGGATGCATCCTTTATTTGGAGCTGTCATAGATCAGTTTTGCTATTTGCAGAACGGTACTCCGTTACCAACGGAGTACATTTCTGCAAATAACTCTACTCTTCCACGGGCAGGTTAGTGTTTCCTGGATCGCAAATTTACCTCATTTGCATAGCTTTCAGTAGCAAATGAGGTAATTTGCATTACATAACACTGTCCGTGCAAGAGTAGTTTTAGGAGCTCTCATGCATGCCCCTGCCGGCTGTTGCTGGATCGCTCGGCAGACATATTGGCTGTCTGCCATCTTACACTACTCCTAGACTCCGTGCAAGCCTTCGTGAATCCGGCCCAATGTAAATCAAGGTGTTATCAATGCATTGAGAGCTATATTTGTACGGTATGGGTATTTCGGGTCTATGTCATAACAAAGAAAAATTAAAATCTCGAGCGCTGGAAACACCGAAAATCCATAATATCAAAACCTTTATTGTGGGGGGCTGCGCCCCCACCCCTCCACCCCTTGCTAATTATATATACCAACTTGGAGATCACATTACAGTGAGGAAAGGGTGAATTTCCTGATCTTCACTGTTTTGTGATCTTACAAAACACATATTTTAATTTTTCATTCATCTGACAGGGACCTAGGTATTTCTGATCCTGATGTGCCAAATACTGGTCCTTAACATTTTGATGCATAATTTTAGAGTTTTTCAGAGAAATTGGAGTTTCAGTATGCTATGCAATTCTGGTTTATGCAGAGTAGAGTGGCCATGTTGGACAGAATGTTTGAACAGTTAAGCATCTAAAGAAGAAGGCACAAAACAGCATTGGCTGTTATCATACAGCTCTGTTGGAATGCCACAACATACCAATAGCAAGGTATTAATCTATTACCACCACAACTATTTATGGGTTTTGGATAGAAGTAAAATATTCCTAAATCTACTTTACTGTTAGCTCCTGAGGACATCCTCAGGTATAACACATACTAAAAAAGAATCCATCCAAAGAGAGGTATTATTATGATAGACAAACCAGAATTCTTTCCAGGTCGCTTAAGGAAGAAAATGTCAGAATACACCAGAGCCTCACTGACAGACAACAGATGTTCCAAAATGTTAACAGCCAGGAAAATTTGCATTCAAGTTTTCCAATGGTTAAGTGCTCAGAAAGTCTCAGGGATGGATCCCGAGGAATGTCACTGGCCACAACTGTGATAATCGACCATACTGAAGTGTGGTCAGGAGTGACAGTGATTCAGTATGTAGAAAGGTGCATACCATCTGTGTAAGCCCAGATTGTGACTGTCCCACTTGCATATGGACCCTTGTATAATCTTGGCCAGTATGGCCAACAGAGGCAAAATGTAGAGCAATTTCCACCTGTCACTTGAATGTACCAAAGGATGTCATATGGGCTACCAGTAACCTCAGCATGCTTACTTGTTCTGAGTTCCTATATGCCAGGTCATTATGCAAGTGCTGCAAGTCACACTGCATTCCATGCAGCTGTTACACATCCTCAGGCAAGACATCAACCTTGGTCACCATGTCTTCCATTGTGTGCATAGTGTTTACCTCTGCCTGGGTCACTGAGCTGCACATCTGCTGATTGATACTAGAGTGGGAGTCAAGTTAGGGAAAGACCTAGACCCAGGACATCAATACTCACCACCAGCATGCTTCTCCACTACAGTGAGTGCAGTCACATTTAAAGGTAGTGTGGCTGATGGATTCCATCTGTAGCTGTGACTCATATGTAACCCAGCTAGCATTCATATTTCCAGGATATTCAATGCCAAATTCAAGGGTTGTCAGAAGTCTTGCCTACCCCTTCATCATCACCTCCATATGTGGGAGATATGTGCAAGCTTCCAAGGGTAGAATTGCTGACAGTGCCACTCTGGCATCAAATGGAAACCAGGTATGTGCCATCCTGTTGTGCTGGACCATCTGGCACTGAAACCTGTGAATGCATGAAGATAACATACCTTTGGCAACACTGTAACATATGCTTCCCTATCCACAATTCATGGCACACATACTGCTGCATGATAGTTTTATGACTACATATGTGCATACATACTTTATGGTGCAGATTGTTGCAGCTGCATCTCCAGTGTACCCATAGAATAGATATGTAGAGGTGTTGTGCTAGTAATCCCTCTCTCATGCAGGTCAGTGATCTATTGCACCCTGTTCAGACATTCAGGCAATAGGCAAAAGCCCAGCTCCCACATACAAGCTTCCAGTTTTACCAGCCTATCACAGACAAGAGTATCAGAACCTTTTCACCTCTGTGCGCTGATTTTGTTTGGGGTATCAACCTCCTGTAGTTGACCTATACCTACTGATGCTTTGTGCCTTGTTGTGGGAATGGAGTATAATAATGGTGATTCTTTAGTGCACCTCTGCTAGTGTCTTTATTATTATCAACCCGTAGTACTGATGTCCTTCACCAATGTCTACCTCATATATTCTTGGAAAGTCTTGTCTGTTTAGCCTTTTCCCAAAATGTAAATGCCATGTGTACATAGGGCATAAAGGAACAACTCAGTCACCTGATTGTTGAACTTTTCCAGCCATTGTCTCTCTCATTGGCCCAAAACAAGACTTCTACACCTGAGTCTCACTTGTTAGTCAGTGTGTGTGCGTGTGTGTGCATGTGTGTGTGTTTATGGATTTCCTTGGCTTATCCATGTCTCACCAATGCCCCTTCACTACATCTGATGACCATGAACCTAGTATCATGCTATGACCATTCTTACTTTGTCCCATGTAACATCATCATCAGACATGTTATCATAACCTACTTTTATTTATTTATGCATTTAATTTTGTATGTATTTCATTTTGATAACTGGGTAAGTAGACTGGTTGACACTCCCCTCTTTTGCTATGACCTAGGCACCATGGTGCAAGACACAAACAGAAAATTATGCATACACTAAAGAATATGCACAGCTGTACATGGTACACTAACAGAATAGAGACAGTACATTTGTATGTTATTTACAATTATATATTAAATGGTATTATTTACAATTATATATTAAACGGTGTTATTATTTACTGTAATTAAGGGAGGCATTCAACCAGCCTTCCATCACTCTTCTGATGCCATTGTGTCCCCATTAATATGTCTTTCACTCTTTATGCAGAGACAACAGTATGTCTCCCCACCCAGTTACATGTTATGCCCTTGTGCCATGTGACCTCACCCACATGTACTCGTTCCTCTCTGTAACAATACTATATAGTTGTAGTTTTCTTTTCATAATGTCTTCAAAGTGAGAAATGAACATTGAAGCCTGTTTCAGAAGAGCTAAATGATTCTCTCAGAAGTAGGGTACATATTATATGTATATGACTGCACTGGCTATTGCAGTTTTCTCTGTGACATGCATGTACACTAATGGGTTTTATTTTTTTGCTTTGTGCATTTTTTTCTCTTCCTTCTGCAAGTCCACCTGTGATGCAGGTTGAAAAGTGGCAGCAGGCACTTGTTCTCTACCAACTGATGCATCTAATGCTGGATCACTAGGTCTGCCTTTCTACAGGGTGGAGTCAGTGTTCACCCTCCTGAAGGCAACCTGGAGGGTTCACTGATGGCTTCTCTGGCACCTTTCAGGAGAAAGAGTAAGGCTTCTCTCCTGAGAGTTTCCTCAGTCATCACATAGCAGCAGGTGCAGAGGTTTGGTAAGGATGAAGTCCACTGTTAATTAAACACTAACTTTGGTACCATGGAACATTTCCTGGCATGGCTGGCAGAGTCACATGACTGTCTGGGTCTGACCACACGGGCACTAGAGGCACACCACTGCCCTAGATGTCAGTCATAAAGGTAAATGATAAATCGATGAGGTGTCCCCTGTGCCAGTCATAAATGGTCCTCCCTCTTGTATCTGACCCTATTCTCCATCCCAATGATCATTCTCCATATCCTTTTTGTAGTCCAAACCTTCCAATCACTAGTTGTCCTCTCTCTTTATATCTGCATCCATCCACTGCTGTCCCAGTGTTTTGTATCCATAACACCCCGTCTGTCTCTAACTCTTTTTCATGTTTGTTTGTGCACCACTGCTACCTTCCCTACTCTCTATCTATACTTCTCAAACAATCTCCTTTTTACCTTCCCCATCTAACCTTCTTTAGATATATAAAACAGGGGGTCTATATTATGTCAACAAAAAGCCGTTCCATCAAACGGCTTTTCATCAACCCTTAATAAGTGAAGTCCCATTACAGCTAATGACCAAATCAGTGATTTCTTTCCCTGGGAAAGAAATATCTTGGCCATCCTTGTGAGTTTGCCCTTTTCCCCACTGTAGTGCGATCTCAGAGTTGGTATATTTAGTAATGGGGCTGTGAGGGGCACAACCCCACACATTGGGGGTGTGGGGGTGAAGCCCCCCTCTTTGTAATGTGTAAAGTGATGTGTACTTCATGGTAGGGCTAGCGATTTCTTTCCTAGGGAAATAAATCGATGATTTGTATGTTCGCTGTAATGGGACTTCTCATTTTAGGTGTCGATGAAAAGCCGTTCGATGGAAGGGCTTTTCATTAAGATAATATAGACCCAAAATAGGCCCCTGTCCCCACCAAAAACAATTACCTTTTCCTCACACCTATAATTTTGTGAATACTCTTGTGTGAGTTCTTATGTTTGCTATTCCCCCAGCTCCCTATTTATATAATGAACTGCATTGGTACGTTGCTGTACTAGACATCTGTGACCTTCTCATAGTGTCCAAGTTGCTACTATGTGAGCATGTATAGTGTCAGGTATGCCACCTGACTGTTCTTGTCATGTGACTTGTCATAATGCTGCAGCTTCCCTAAACTTGAGTTATGTGCCTGATACTAGTAGCATGAATACATTAATGTGCTGTCTTTTCTTAGAATACCAGTGCTATACAAGCCCTGACATTCACCTAAACAGCAATGAGCCACATTGCAAATGTTACAAATGTTTCTGAATAACCCCATGGTCTTGTTTACAGTCACATTATACTTGTTCTTTGTTTGAAAAAATGTTTCTGGTTTTCATAAATGTTCATTCAACATAGTTGGATGTGTATGGAAATGCCTTTGTATCAGCTAATTGGACCTTACAGATTTCATTTAAAAACATTTTTCCATTCCTCCTATCAAGCTGACTTAGATGATTGCTTTAAATGAAATCTATAAGATTTAATTTGCTGACACAACGGCATTGGTCTGCACTCTAGTACTAACTGCAGGCTGATCTGTACCTCATATTCATAAGTATAATGATCAGGCTTGTGTGCGTTATGAGGAAGTCAGTAGACATCTGCCATTTCGAAACATCTTTGTGAATGTGGAGTTATATAAGCTCAGGGGATGTGAGTGCCTTGTTCACCCACTTGAGGGGTGTAGGGGAACTTGCCCCACCTGTAAAACACTTGTTTTACATATTACTGCCTTTCTGCTCTTTTTTTGGTAGGTGGTGTTTTGTGAGGTCAACATTATGTCCCAACAATGTTTTTTCTTCAGTTTTATGTATGCATTATCTATATAGTTTGAAGTTTACTTAAAAAATCAGGAAGGTTCACTCAGCAGTAGAAGCAAGTGGCAAACATTTTCATGTCCATAAGTTTTCTAGTTCTGGAACCTCCTTTACATATAGGGTAGGGTTTAGGAATCAGGATTCAGTTTGTGGTTTTCCCCTTTGCTATAGAAACTGTGGCCAAGACTTTAACAACTCCCAGGAACCAATCTAAATAGCCTTTATGTTGGTGAACATCCACTGTTCTCCATTCCCCAGCTGATTTTCTTATACCTGCATAATCAATGTCTTCACCTAGCAGCCTGCTCATTTTAATGTTCACTGCTAGGTCTTGTTTTCCTTGGAACCTTCCCTTAAGAAATATCTAACACTTGTACATGAAAAAGTTTTGATGTCTTGTGTAAATAGATATTCTCCTCTCCTTATCAGTGAAACTGCATTTCATTCTTCCTGTCTTGCTCACTTATTGAGTCCAAGCCTTCAGTTTTCTTCTGCTGAAGTTCTTTTATTCTACACTGTCTGGATGTCTTCCTTGGGAGCCATCCCTGGTGTTAAGACCTGCGATTTATCACTTGCTTTCCTGGAATGTGCCTTCCTGCTCTTCTCCTTAGAGGTTTTTTTTATAAGTTGGGTAAGTGAACTCATCATCACGGGCCCCTTTCATCCATGACTCCTGCCACAAGGGAAGGGTAAATGCAAAATACACATAGACTTAACAGTAACTACTCAAACTGTATTAGGACAGCAGAAGGGAACCGAAATACTCAATACCTCTCAATTGTCCAGATTTTTGCAAAATGTCAAGATTTTTGGCTTATATTTTTAGTCTATTCATCATAAAATATGTGATTCTCTAGCAAATCACTGGGATGATCTGAGGATTGAAGTTACTAAATAATAATATTCATTTGTGTTTCAGACTTCATATCCTTCAGAAAAATGCATGCTAAAATAAATCCTGTCATTCTAGCAACTTTCTAAGTTTATAGAAGCAATATTTAAAATTTGTCCCTATTTTGGGCCTTTGTTACCCCCATTCTGTCAGGCTTTGTCCAGATTTTTTGTGCTAAGAGGTTGAGAGATATGAAATACTCACAGGAAACCGACCTTCACACTGGGAACACAAGTAAACTCCATGCAGACATAGGCTTGAGATCAGGACTGAACCATGAAACTGTGAAGCAAAGATTTTTTAACCACTGAACCAACATGTCGTCTTAATAAATGTGCATTTTGTAATATATTAACTGACAAAGTACCCCTTTGGATCTGAATCTTCACTCCTCTGGAGATGTATTCCCTGTAGTCACAGTCAATTATGTTCAAGTAATTTCCCGTTCTTGCTGAGATGGTGCTTACCAAAGTACCCAGTACCTTTCTTTGTATTCTGGAACTCAGGGTTGCATGTCTTATGATTTTGTTTGTGTCTGGCTGCACATGAGAAAGCTGCAGCATTATTTCTGAATCTAACTTGCCATTAAAATGACTACATGGGCAGGAGCAAATAAAATAATAACTTCTTTACTAAACAATGCAGAAAAAGTCGACAAGAATACATGAGCCACCTTTAAGAATTGTGAAGGGTAAACAAACTGTTGTCTTGTGATAAAACGAATGGAAATAGTGCAAATAAACCTAGATGTTTAATAATGTTCAGCCTGTAGTACATATCATAACAATAATCTGAAAGTGAGATTATTCTTTATTCATTTCCAAGGAGACCAAGAAGTAACAGGCTTGTTCTGTATTCATGACTCTTTGTACTTAATCTTACTAGATTACTCCAAGTGAAGTTTCCAGAGATTGTGACATTATCATACACTACAAGTAATGGTGTTGTTATTGTCCTTAAAGCTATTTTTTCAAGACATACATTTCTTGATGTGGTGATATCAGATAATGCACCCCCCCCCCCCCCCCCAATGTGCAAGTATGAAATTCAGGTGATTTTCAGAACACTAGGAATTTTACTGTTGTTATTATTACTGTTATTTCATTGTTTAGTCAAGGCTTTGTGACCTCAAGTACTTTAGCATACCAGGCCTGTCTTGTCAATAACTGCTTCTTTAAACTCACATTCATTACTTCAGTAATGCTGTGTACCCATCTTAACCACGGCTGCATGCTTCTTCTTTTGTCTTTGATCTCTCCCAGCATCAGTGCTTTTGCCAGTGAATCCCAAATCCTAACTAGTCAACAGTCAAATGGTCAGGCAAGGAGGGCAGGTTAAACTGTGGAGACCTATGCAGAGATGGATTATTTGTGATGTCTCCAGCAAAGAGATAGTCAGAGAATTATCCAGATATCTAAAGAGCTGTCCCAAAAGCCATTTCCAGAATCAGAAGAAACTGAGTAGTAAATGTTCATATGAGCCTCTATGATGGGGCATTCCTTTAGCAGTTCATATTATATTATGATCAGAAGTGCAAACTAGAATTTGAATGAGATATGTAATGTTTGACTGACAATGACTGGATAGATTATAAGTGATGTATAATGTTTGCAACTAAAATTGTGTCAGTATGGTTTGTGATGTATTATGTTTGCAACTAAAATTATGTCAATATGGTTTGTTTTCATTCATATAAATGTATCATTGCCTATGTCATTTGTGATAATTTAATAATGATGTTTCTTGTTGAAGTGCAGACCACACATGTCCTCAGTTACTCCAAACTTGGAATGTTAGCAGAAAAGCTAGATAGATTCTTAGAATCATAAGAGCTAATTATTGGTGAACTGCAATTATTGAATATACTGCTGCTGTCAGTGGCAGATCCAAGACCTATCAAAGAAGAAGCACAATGAGGCACTAAATATATGAAGAGAAAGGTTGTGGTCTTACAAAAGGTTATATAGGTTAATCCAGAAGGTCAAGTGGGGGGGAGGGTTACACTTCTACTAGGTAAATAAATTAGAATTATAAAAATGAACACTACACCAAATGAACAATAGCAGTATCATATTATGGAAAAGGTACTGGGAGCAAATAAGTAAAGAGGAAAGGTAAAAGAATGGGATGAAGCAGGGTAGAGACTGCCTCCCATACCAGGCATTGAAATCAGAGTATAGGCAAACAGAAAGGGACTGGGGAAGCCTAAGTGAAAGACCTGCTCTGGTAGAGTTTTTTTTTTTTTGAATCTAGAACAAAAGCAACTGTTAAAAAGGGATTATTACTAGGGCATATACAATATTGTGTGATAAGTATAGAAATCAATCATAGGAGGGAAGAAAAGATTGGGAATAGAGATTGGCTAAGAAATTCACAAGGAATCAATAGTAGTATATATACATATATATATATATATATATATATATATATATATATATATATATGTAACAAAGTCCAGATGTTTTCCCCGAGTAGATGGCAAAAGTTGGAGGTGTGATTGTGATGGAAGAGGTAATATTGTGGGAGTGTAATGAGTTGTCAGATTTTAAAAATTTCCTGTGGAGTACTCTGTCAGAAATATTGGATGCACAAATTTGTGTTATTAAGGAAATGATTCTTCTGAGCTGGGACAAAGGATCTGAATTGCCTAGACATAGTAAGGCCTTGTTAACTTTAATTCTGGTTGCTGCCAAAAAAGCAAGTACTAGAAAATGGAAATCAGAGTCTAAACTAACTGTATTTGAAATATTGACTATTGTGACAGAGGTAAAGAACCGGAAGTAGGATCTTTAGAAACAAAATGGAACAATTACACAGAAATAAATGGAGACTGTGGGAACAATACACGCAGAATTATGTTCAGGAAGATGAGAGAGGTTTAAGGGTAGGCAGGAACTGAGCAATTTATGTAATGTTAGACTGATGGTTATAAAAAAGAACATATGTGATGTGATGTATAATGCATGTAACTGGAAAGTTGTTAATATGGTTTGCTTTATTTTATATTAATGTATGTTTGGACACATATTAAGTGACAATTTAATAAAGATGTTAAAAGATATGGAAAATATGTTCAAGCTAAACATCATTCCATCTGTAAAGTACATCAGCTGAGTAAGAAGATGGAAGAAACCTAATTGTATTTTAGTGTTCATTATTCCATTAGGAAATAAAAAAACATCAGTATAGGAACACAAGGGAAAATATGTGAATCCTAAAGTACTCTTTAAAAGTTTTGCTATACTGAAATTTTAGGCAGCTAACTTTCAATAACAATAAACAGACATAGTTTAAATCTCAGCACAAATATAAACATCTAGAGCGCCAACCATTTTTACCATCTTAACTTTATAATCAGGGACAAAACCAGAACTACTTTGTTTTAGTTCTGCTCCTCAAAATGTGTTCCCACTGATAAGTTACCAGCAAATAAATAAATAAAAGTATAAAGAGAAAGCTCGTACCATTCTTCCTTACGGGTACCTAAGGTGATAAGTGTCATGTAATGTTGAGCTTGTGTCATAATTAAGAATGTACATTGTATGTACTAGTATCCCATATCTATTTCTCCGTGTAAAGTAAATGTGCTTAAAGTGGACCACATGCACTCAGTGTCCCCCTCTCTATTTTTGGCTATCCTAAGTATCACATTAGACATGTCAGCTCTGTGACATAAAAAGACAAAGCCTATCCTGCAGTCTGGATTACCTTGATTTGATTTGCAGTCCAATGATCTAGAGGAGCTAGCAGAGGGAGGATGGAACTGAGTGGTCAGTGCCACTTTACCCATCCTGGAAAGAGGGTTGCTAGTTTTATTGTGCTTCAATTGACATTAGCAAGTGGAGGCCTGAGACATTTGAAAGTGAGGGACATGAACTTCATGTTGCCAAACCCTTTATAGCAGCCTTTGGGGGCATGCCAGTGAAAGCATGCACTTGTAAGGAGAAAACATATGACACCCAAGTGGTGACATGAGTACTCCTTTCAGTCCCTAAGGGAAGGAGTTAGGGCTTATAGTAACCCCCTGAGCTCTGCTTAAGTGATTACCATTGATAATAGGGCTCAGGATATATGATTTTTGGTGCAGTTTCTTAATGACAAGAAGGTGGCTCTTATAATTCACTGGCAATCCCTGAGAAGCTGATCTGCTAGGGGTTCAAAAGGGACTCAAGTGATATTGGTGGGTTAAGGGGGTGATGGTTGTTGGGTACAGAAGGGTAAAGAATGTTAAATATGTTACACCTATAACTTAGTCACAGTATACCACAAATAATTTGACTTGTTTTTCTCAGGCCTTGTCTACTTCATTTACAATCAACAGAGAGTCTACAATGACTAGAGAGAAGCTTCATGAGGCATATACAGGCCTCAGTCCTACATTGTCAGGGCACTACTACCTAGAGAAACACTCCACTTACACTGAATTTAGATGAAGGGCAGGCTTTACAGCATGAAGATTTAGAGTTTAACTCATATGAGCGTTTCCTAAAGAGCGTTCCTTTCCAAAGCAATACCTAGCTAAGCCCGGTCTTCTTTTATTCCTGAATATAGCAAAGAGACTGATTTTTTCTTAATAAAATGTATGTGAAGTTAGTACTTATTAATCTGTAGTAATCAGATATATACAAAAACAGTCATCTGAAATATCCTAAAGGGTTAATAAAGACTAGGGGAGTTTAAAGACAGTCAGAGAGTAAGCTGACACAGTGGGCTTAATCCAAAAATGCATTCCAGTAGCTTGCAAATGTACTTCAGAAAGTGTGAGAAAGTCACTTTAAATGATATCAGCTAGTAACCCAGAAATTATGGTGTGCTGTAATTACTGAGAATCCATTTTGTATTGCTTAAAGCAGTTGTTATATCAGTATGCATGCTGATAAACACTGCATCCTATAATTACTGTATATTTCCTTCCCAGTAATTGTAGATTGTGGATAGATTTTATTCCTGGATAGTGAGTCAATACTATATAGCTGTGAAAGTATATAGTTTTGAGGATTGGTTTCTTGTAATTCACTTGAGGGTTTACTGTTTATTGTACATTCTTTGTATTGGCATTCAGTGACCTTAGACAAAAGACTGGACTGATGAATTGCAGAAAGGTAAAGGCTGAAGCCTTCTTTTAGAAAACGCCACACTGTTTCTTGAAATGGGAACTGTTAGCTTATGACTGTTATAGTCTGCTATAAGCAAATGTTATACAAAAACAGCCATACTAGCAATTAAATACATTTCCCAGATTGTGTCTCTCCCAGCTCATAAATCAGTAGATGTTATGTTTTTAAACCAGATCCCATTAATTTTAATACTCTACATATGGGAATGAACATGACCAGAAACAACTAACTACACTAAACTTGACATAAAACTCTCTTACGGAGGTCCAATATAGTGACAATTTATGTTCTGAAAAAAATCATAGTCTTATTTAAACACAGGAAAGAAACATTTGCTTACTGGAGTCTCTTACTCTTATTTACTATAATTCCATAACTCTGTAACAATGTATTATTTACTATAATTCCATAACTCTGTAACAATGTATTTTGTACTTGAAAAATATTAGCTTTAAAGGGTTCTGAGAAGGATGTTATTTGATGGTTAGGCATGCCAGGGAAATGGTGAGTCATGAAGAAATTCTAAGATTTTTTTCTAATAGCTGAAATGAGTTGTAGAAAAGTGACGACACCCATGGAAATAGTTAAGTACAAAATGTTAAAATCTCTTTGCTTCAGTGCATGGAATGTGTTTTTCTAGCTATTCATATTGTTTTGTTGAAATTATTTTTATGAGTAGGTGCTGACAGGAATAGTTTAGCAGGCAAAACAGAAGTGCAATATGTTCTAAATACAGATCTAAATTAATATGTAATACAGAGTAATGGAGAGGGAAAAATAACAAGGTGGGGAGAGGGCAGAGAAGTATGTGATGTGCTAGACTACATAATAGTTTAGAGAACATCTGAGAAGAACATGTTGCAAAGTTTTAGGCTGTTTAATAATGAAATCAGAAGACTTAATGTGAATGCTGAAGAGAGACAGAGAATGACAGAATAACTTGGAAGCTAGACAAGAGAGAATACCTCAAGGAGTATATTAAGGCACCGAGGAAAATGTGTAAGGATGCAAGCAATTATAAAACAGAGGGCAGACTTGTAAAGTGTCAGCTGGCAAAAAGGGTAAGTAACTAGTGGTTTCAAACAGAGTAGACTAATTAAGCAAACAAATGATGAAGGAGAAGAAGGCCAACATAAATATAAAGCAAAAGGAAGAAGAATGGCACAGTATGATGCAACAAGTTATAGGATACAGCAAAACTGAAAATATCACATAGGCTTCCTGGCAGTGGGATGCAGTCACACTTCTGGGGAGGATAGCCTTGATAATAGGAGGAATATGAACACTTCTCATGATGACAATATAGAGAGCAACTGCGCAGTGATTTTGTATTGCACTTATCCCATTCTAACTTAAATAAAAAAAAAAAATTACAAAAAACAGAACTATGAACGGGAACCAACTCAGAACTAAAGAAACAAGAATAAAGTACACCTTTCCACAGCAGTGTTAATCTGAAATGATACTTTAATAAATGCATAAAGCACATAAACATTCAGAGTAAGCTGTTTTGTTAACTGACATTGACTAATGATGAAAGGGACTGGGATATGGAGATCCCAGGATATCAGGATAAAATAGGGGGAAGGAAAGGATAGCGGTCTATCTCAGTTAGAGCATAAACTCTGAGGTACTTAAGGGCAGAAGAGAACAGCATGGAAGAGACAGACCTCAAATGCCATCAAATTTTAGGAGCTTAGAAGCTGGAGTAGAGGGAAAAGGAGACTTTGTGTTTTTAAACAGCATATCAAGTGCTGGATACTGAGAAGATGATGAACAGGTAAGGGATGTCTAACTTCTTAGTGCACAAAAAGGAAAGTTGCTATGATGAGAAACTTTTAATCTGTCATATAAAGAATAGTATTTCCCCTACATACAAATCAGGCAGAGAAAGAGAGAGAGAGAGAGAGAGAGAGAGAGAGATAGATATATATACATATATATATATATATATATATATATAGAGAGAGAGAGAGAGAGAGAGAGTGAGACAGAGAAAAGGGCGATGTGTAGACCTAAAGGGGTACAAATGACTAGTACAGGAAGAGAGCAAAGAAGAACAAAATACTCAACAGGATATGTAACAAGAACAAGGGGTTGGCATCTAGATATAAATCATCCCTAGCCAACAGGAAACATAAATACAGCAGTCTGCCTCTCCACTGATGAGGGGGGCATTGGAAAAATTAGCAAAACTAAAATCTGAAAAATAGAAATGTAGATTACTTTAAACCAGTACATTCTGAGAGACTAAAAGTCCAAGGAATGCACTGGGAATAAAGCAAGCATCAATGGGTAATGGGCTAAGAAACAGAGAGCAGGATAGGAAGAAGAAAGAGGTAAACATAGTTCAGCAAAGAAGATAAGGAGGCAAGTCGTGCAAAGGAAAGATGGGGAGGAAGGGAAGAAGCAGTGCAGAAAGGTATATAAGGGCACTGGAAAAGTGCTGAAAGAGTTATTATTTGTCTGAAATAATAAAGAGATTAGAACAAATTATTCTTTAGACTCATTTAGGAAATAGAAGGTTTAGACAGTGTTTCAGAGATAGGGCAGAGAGAAGAATGAGGCAGTGAGACTGGGAAAGAGAAGAAATTCTTCACAAATTCTTAATTTTAAAAAGTGAAAGAATGAGAAGTGCTGACATGCTAGGCTGAAAGTATCTTACAGACAGACTGACACATACAGACAGAAGTTTTAAAATGGAAACATGGGTGATTCTATTCTATTCTATTCTATTATATTATATTATATTATATTATATTATATTATATTATATTATATTATATTATACTGATCTCACAATACAGATCATGTACATTACTTAGATGTCATTGGATGATGATTTTTTTTTCAATATTATAAATTACTGCTTCTTTGTATTGTCAACTGCTGAGCAATTTCTTCTATTTAAAGGTGCTTATAAGTGTCACTGTTTATAAAGCTCTGAATATTCGTATAAAAGTAAAGATAAATACATTTAATTTCAGTTGTTATGTATACTATGTTAATGATTAATCATCTAACTAACTGGATCTGTATATACATTTTTCAATGCTTCCTTGCACAAAATACATTTCTTGCATGTTATGTTAAATTATGCTATTCAATTTTTATGTTAACCCATATTTCTATTGTTCATGATATTCTGTAGCTGCCATATACTGTATGCATATGCCATGCATTGTTGTCATTGCTTTGATTTCTCCTAGTCTTTTGGTTTCTAACACCATAACAGGAATGGACCCCATTTCTAAGTCAGGGTATGATTAGAGTTCATGAAATTAGTATTGTGAAGGTCTTTGATGTTAGCCAAGACTGCTCTCTTCATAGCACCTACAACTTGCCCCGAATTGCTTCCTTCTTTAATTCATATGGGGTTACATGTATTGGTAGCATATCTAAGTATGACTGTAGATTATTTTTTATTAGACCCATTGCCCTTACTACTATTAAAACTAAGTATCTTTCTTTCCAAATTGTTTTTGTTTCTACTTGCAGATCTTCATATTTTATGACTTTGTGTCTGTATGTCTGTCTGTATAACTGGGGGTAGCAATTTCAATAATCAATGCTACTTTTGTCTTTTTTCATGGATTCTATATCTGGTATACTCACATCTGTTTTTGAACTGTTAGTACTGAGTGATCCCATGTGATACACAACTTAACATTCTCTATAATGCTTTGTGATTCAGGTTTCCAACACTTCTCAGCTACTTCTATATTTTAGTGTTTAAACATTCCCCAGTGCAACAATCTTGTCACATTATTGTACCTTTCAGTATACTGGCCCTCTGCCATGAGATTATCACACCCATAATAAGATGTGTAACTGTTTCCAGTTCTTTTTTACAAAACCTGCATTTTTCTGTTTCTCCCATCTTTTAAGTCTGTTTAACTTCTCCAGGTTTTTTGGGTTTTTAATACCATGACAGGAATGGAACCTATTCCTAAGTTAAAGTAAGTTCATGAAATCAGTATTGTTTTAATCTTTTATGTTAGCCAGAAGTGCTCTTCACAGCAGCTACAATGTGACTCCTCTTGTGATTCATACAGAGTTACATGTATCAGTGGTATATCTAAATATGACTGTAAATTCTTTTTTATGTGACCATTGCTCCTACTACAGTTGGAGCTGTCTGGGTATCCTTCTTCCACACTGCCTTCATTTCTACCTTCAAATCTTGGTATTTTATGGCTTTGTGTCACTCTATAAATGAGACACTGCAATCACTGGGTGTAACAATTTCAGTGATCAGTGCAACTTTTTTCTTCTTTTCATGCACTTCCATATCTCGTTTTCTCGCATCTTTTTTTTTTTTTTTTTTTGAACTGTTGGTATGATATAAACTTCATCATTGTCTATCATTCTTTATGGCTTCTGTTTCCAAATGATTCTCAGCTACTTCTGTATTGTAATGTCTGCACAATCCCCAGTGCAACAGTCTTACCACATTATCATGCCTTTCAGTATACAGTCCTTCTGCCATTAGTGTATCACACCCAGCAAAAATATGTGCGGCTGTTTCCATTTCTGTTTTACAGAACCTGCATTTGTCTGTTTCCTCCATGTTCAATGTACTTTGTAAACTAACATAGACGTAGTCGACTATCTTGGGCTACTAATACTAACGTTTCATCTTTTGATTTAAATTCACCATTCCTTAACCATTCCTGCATCAGATAGTGATCAACACTACATTTATGCCTTTTCCACATTTCTTGCTTTCTCATCTGGTCCTTCACCTTATATTCTTTCTTTTGATTTTTGGCGCATTCTGTTGCTGCCTGATTTTTATCTACTTCTGGTCTGATTTCCATTCTTGCTTGACACCAGTATGATAATGCTAAACTAGGCAGGGAGACCATCTTAGACTTATTCTCCTTATGTTTTAAAACTTTCACCTTTCATTTTTTGGTTACAATTCACCTTTCCTTAACTATTCTTCTGACTCGAACTTCAACTCAGTTTGCAACATCATGTCATACAAAATGCACTATATTAAGTTAAAAATGTAGTCAAAACATCAGATTATAGGGTTAATCTCATGAAGAGGAAAGTGTGCTACATTTATACCTAAAATATTTAATTACCTACAAAAGCAGTTCTTTTGAGAGGTGTTCTTCAGTTTATCAGTCAGCAGTGGTGAGGTTCCAGAGACCTGGAAGGAGAGCATGGTGTTAGCATTTCACAGTGGAGGAGCTAGAACTGATCTAGGAAATTAATTCCACCTACGCCTGAACTCCGAAACAAGGTATGACATGGAGAAGATACCAAGGGAGAAGCTAGTCTTTTTCATGAATAGTAATGGAATGCAAAACAATACCAACTTGTAGTTATGCAAAAACATTTAAAACAGTCCAACCTCTATTAACCTGAGAAAGGAAATCCAGGTAGTATGGTATACCATGGTGTCAGCAAAACCTCTGATTTTGTTTCTCACAGGAAACTAACAGGAAAACTAAAGAGAATTGAAGAAGAACCCAAGTTTAAAAAAGGCTACAAGAATTACTGTATTGCAGAAAGTAGAGCAATAACTGGGGTAACCCTCTCAAAGGGAAAAAAGTGCTATATTAAGTTCCACAAGAATTGTGCCTGGGGAAATGGGTATGTGGCATCTTTATATTAGATATCACCAAGGACTGCAAGGGCAAGATTAACCTATTTGCTGATGATACTAAGACATAAGGGTAAGCAGAGGATAGGGGAGCAAGCAATCTAAGGGACCTGAGGGGAACGGGCAAAGTCAGCTGAGAAGTGGTATCTAAGGTTTAATGCAGGCGGTACAAAATACTTCACTTGCACACTAATAATCCCAAACTAGAATATCATCTAGGAGGAGTGCATCTAAAGCCTGAGTTGTGGCAGTAACAACAGAAATTACCTATCAGCTATAAAATGAGAAAACTGTAGCAAAGTCCAGTAAGTAATATGTTAGGTTCCATGGGTACTGGAATAGATATTCCAATAACAGAGATATTAAATTATCCCTTTTATATCCTGGTAAGGCCTCATATTAAGTACTATATTATGCTTAGTGCACACATATGTATGAAGATGTCAAGCTATCTGTAATGGTACAAAAAATGCTACTATGACTGTAAAGGGAATGGGGCATGAGCAACATAAATTTAGAGGTTATGGAAGCAAAATCTTTCAACATCTGAGGATATCTGACAAACAGAGCACACAATATATTTACACAAATCATTTAGTAGAACAGTTTTATAACAAAGAGCTCAAGAATAAAGAAATTTAAAAAAGAAAGAGGTTTGCCTACGAGAATAAAGGTACTGAGTTCAGGCTAGACATTTGAAAGTATTTTCTTGAAAAAAGTAGTAGGCAAATGAAACAAGATAGCTGAGACTGTATGACCAATGTGTTTCTTAGAAAGGTCTGGGAAGGACACACAGAGGAGAGGGTAACTATAACATACTAGCATCATGAATAGGACACACACCAGACTAATGGCATTTTCGGTCATCAATAAGCAATGTGGAATAAAAACTTCAAAGGTGCACTTTATTAACAAAAAAGTACAAGAAGGTAAGTAAAAGAAGATATACAATGATTGCAAAAGTAGAATGCACGAATACACAGTGACAGTAATGTGAGACTTAAGAATTAACAGTATTTTGGAAGGAAAATGGAAGAGTAATGATTAATTCTTAAAATGTAGTTAAGAAATATGCAAGTACAGACAGAAATGGCTACTCAGGTTACAACATTTCTGACAGGCAATATCAATATTCATACACAATTCTATTATTCTATATGAAATGCATCACATATACAGAATATAAAATATAAAAAGGTTAAGTATACATCAGGGCTTTATTTAAAGGTATAATTAAATTTAAAAAATTATGCAAGAATAGGAATCACGTAGGGTAACCGCAGAGTTAAGCGTGCATACAGGGCATTATTTGGAAGTATAATTCAATTCATTAAAAGGATTATACAAGAGATAGCGTAACAACAAAGTTAAGCTTATGAAGAAAGGATTGAAGATTACAGGACACAGGGTAGCAGATTATTGATGATATAGGCTGGATGGGAGGCAGATGAAAAAAAAAACAGTTATAAGAGTTATTGTGATATTATTAGCTTTAAATAAATGAAAACCCCAGCCAAGCTAGAACTTCCAATGAGTGACCTCCTAAACCTTCTGTGACAGAGGCACATGGGATATATGCAAATTACCCTTATAAACATCAGGTGTTTCAGCTATATGGCGATTCTGATTGCCCATGACTTTTATGTTTGAAGTCATTTTAATGGACAATTTCAGGAAAGCCAAACCCCGCTATCTATGGATATGCATATTTTGGCCTTGTTATGACCTCATCAGCATAGCATAAGCAGAGTGTTTGACTAAGCATAAGAAACACAGGGTTATTATACCCAGCTGATGTCCATTATCATTAGGGTGACTGAAAAATATCCCCACTAACAAATGAAAACAAAGAATGAGAAGGTCACACTGAAAAACCAATCAGTAAAAATTAAATGAAAACTCCAGCCAAGCTAGAACTTCCAATGAGTGACCTCCCAAACCTCCTGTGACAGAGGCACATGGGATATATGCAAATTACCCTTATGAACATCAGATGTTTCAGCTATATGGCGAGTCTAATTGCCCATGAGTTTTACATTTGAAGTCATTTTAATGGACAATTTCAGTCCAATAAAGCCAAACCCCACTAGCTATGGACATGCATATTTCGGCCTTGTTATGATCTCATCAGCATAGCACAAGCAAAGTGTTTGACTAAGCATAAGAAACACAGGGTTGTTATTGCCAGCTGATGTCCATTATCATTAGGCTGACTGCAAAATATCCCAACTAACAAATTAAAACAAAGAGTGAGAAGGTCACACTGAAAAACCAATCAGTAAAAATTAAATGAAAACTCCAGCCAAGCTAGAACTTCCAATGAGTGACCTCCCAAACCTCCTGTGACAGAGGCACATGGGATATATGCAAATTACCCTTATGAACATCAGATGTTTCAGCTATATGGCGAGTCTAATTGCCCATGAGTTTTACATTTGAAGTCATTTTAATGGACAATTTCAGGCCAATAAAGCCAAACCCCACTAGCTATGGACATGCATATTTCGGCCTTGTTATGATCTCATCAGCATAGCACAAGCAAAGTGTTTGACTAAGCATAAGAAACACAGGGTTGTTATTGCCAGCTGATGTCCATTATCATTAGGCTGACTGCAAAATATCCCAACTAACAAATTAAAACAAAGAGTGAGAAGGTCACACTGAAAAAACAATCAGTAAAAACTAAATGAAAACTCCAGCCATATGTATATCCATAGTTAGTGGGGTTTGGCTTTATTGGCCTTATATTGTCCATTAAAACAACTTCAAATGTAAAAGTCATGGGCAATCAGAATCACCATATAGCTGAAACACCTGATGTTCATAAGGGTCATTTGCATATATCCCATGTGCCTCTGTTACAGAAGGTTTGGAAGGTCACTCATTGGAAGTTCTAGCTTGGCTGGAGTTTTCATTTAGTTTTTACTGATTGTTTTTTCAGTGTGACCTTCTCACTCTTTGTTTTAAGATTTTATTAGTTTTAAAACTAGACAACATGCTGAATCTTAAGTAAAATAATATAGTGCATCAGTGTGAAGATAAGCATGGAATTGTCTCGATATTCCTAGGTGGTCATTTTTAAGACTTTTGGGCTTAAGAGAAATGAAGGCAACATGGTAGCAGTAATTTACAGTCACATGCCTCATCTGAAAGCACCTACATTGTGCTTGGTTATGGAGATGTTCTTTGAGCTAAGGTCTACAGCTGGAATATGTTGAGTTTTTTTTTTCAGGTGGATAGGAATAACTTCAGAGAGTTTAGGAGACAGAGTGGAAAAATGCATGGTTAGTACAAGGCTGTTTCATTTTTGGTGCTTTCTGTGTAGGCTCTGAATTGGGGTGACATCTGAGGTTGTATGAGGAGGTTTTAATTGTAAGTTTAGTAACACGAGAGGAATATGTTTCAAAATGCATGAGTTTAAAGAGCTGTACTCTCAGTAAGAGATCTGTTCTCTGTTTGATGGGAAGTCATTTGGCATTGGAAAGTGTCAGGCAATTGTCTTCTCATGATAGTAAATTTGTGTTGAAATAATAAACTGTATTTGTGATAATTTGTAAAGTGGAGTTGTTTTTTATTGGGTACTATGTCTAAAACTGGGAGGACATACTTTGAGATGTGCCAGGAGGAATTCCCTACCTATAAGAGTTCTTGCTGAAGTTGTTAGGGAAGGAGATATTTTCTTTGCCTAGAAGAGAAGATAATTGTGTCTTCTTTTTTTTTCTATGTACAACCAGTTTAAGAGATTGGCCTTCCCAAATTCCAAGGTATTTGAATGCTATAGTTTTTTTTTTCTGTAGGAATATTGTTTTAAGTCTGTAATATATGGTGTGACACCAGGAAAATACTGCCAGCTCAACTATATAGAATTTTGTAAATAATTCTATGTCATTTGTGAATATTAATATGATTTGTATGCTTGTCTTACAAATGTAAGAGAAGTATATGGTATATGGATATTAAACCACTGGTGCAGAAGTGTGTGTTGAATTGTATGTTATGTACTGAACTTCAAGAATGTAACCACAGTGTGCCCTACAGGAAAATAACTGAAATGTATATAAACTATAGCTGGAACATACAGAGTTAACTTGCAAACCCACAAGAAAATAAGTTGGAAAGTAAAGTGCTTTACAATTGTGTTTCAGAGCAGCAAGCAGACACAATGTCTAGAGCTAGAGGTTTTCTTCTTGTTTTGAAACAAAAATAATTACTAGGTTTAAAATGTAAAGTATTTGTATTGCTCTGTGACTTCATAGCAGCTGCACAACTGAGGGATAAGTATTTTTGACACAGAGGTGCTAAAGTCTAAGTACCTGTTTAGCCTGGGAACTGGGGGCAGGTGACAAAGAGTGATGTCATCCAAAGCTGACCCAGCAGTAATGTTTTGATATTAATTTGGGAACTGTCTCAGAGACTGTGGATTTTGTATCTTGTCTTGGATCTAGAAACATCCATTCAGCACTTCTCATCTGTATTTGCTTTGCTCTTTAAGTAAGATTTAGGTATAGTATTTCTTTTAGAGATAGATAGGAATATAGTAAATATTAGTTTAAATGTTTTCTGTATTCATTGGAGACAGGCTTGCAATGTTGTTTTAAAATATTTCCTGTGATTCTGAACTCTGTAGTCACTGTGTTGAGTTATTGAGTATTATCTTGTTCTTTTATTATTTATTACTAAATCTATTTAAACCTTTTAATTGTGGCTGGTTTATTTAGAGAAATCTAAGCTCTTAGAGTACTTACATATGTATTTGGTGACACTGTACAGGGCACCCCTAAATAGCCTTGTTCTTGGTCACACTTACCATTTGGATAATAGTAACATAATGCAGTAGGATTGGTCACCCTTTGGGAAGGGCCTTAGAGTAGCTGATAAGTAGTGGTTGGTGGCAGTGATAACTACCTTATAGTCTTGGCTGAAGGGGGACATAGTTAGTAATCCTGTGCCAGCCTTCCCCAGGAGTGTCTTTGTGTTTGTATATAAATCAAATATCAAAGTGTGTGCGTGTATGTGTGTGTTTGTGTGTGCGTGTGTGTGTGTGTGTGTGTGTGTGTGTGTGTGTGTGTGTGTGTGTGTGTGTGTGTGTGTGTGTGTGTGTGTGTCAGCTACTTGGGCAGTTACACAAAGCACTGGTTGGACAGAGAGGGTACTTGAGGTTTTGGCGTGACCACTCGGCTGAGACCTTAACCCTATAGCTGTGCTAGTGGGGAGTCTTACTGGGGATCTGGAGAAAGAAGAAGAAACCAGCCCCAGAGTGACTGTGATCTCTGTGTGCTCTTATGGGAAGTTGTACTTTACTATGTGTGTACCTGTCATCCTCCCAATGTGTACATCCCTCACTGGAGCTAGTGGTAAGGATTGAGGCTCCTTGAATACTAGGCCAGTGCATAGGCATCAGATATTAATTGTTTGGCACTGGTGGGATAGCTAAATCACATACGAATCAGTTGATAATGGTGAGATAGCCACCTCACATATTAATTGGATTGTAGTGGTGTGGATATTGAATTCCTGTAACATGTGTACAGTGGTCACTAAAGGTGTGTTGTACTCTAAATCAGCCATGCAGTGAACATTCAGAACGTTCATATCACAATTGTTTTATTCTTTGTTAGCTTAGTCAGGGAGAGCAGGCAAGCATGTCAGCAGAGGAGTACAGCGAGCTGACAACGAGCCAGTTGGATGAGATGTGCCAGGCTAAAGGACTGGTGCATGTGAACCAGACTAAAGCAGACATGATTGCAGCTTTGGTCACAGCTGCATCACAGAATAGCAACCAGGAGGACAATCAGACTGGCCGTGGAGATGTACAACTCTCAGAAAATGGACAGCTCCTACCTTTCCACAGGGGACTTAAAAATCTATCTGGAGTTAAAGAGACTTGAATTGGAGGCCAAGCATTTGGAAATAGAAGCAGCAGAGAGACTGAGACATGTGAAGGCTGAGGAAAATGAGAAACTGTGATGTCTACAGGCTGAGAAGAATGAAAGGTAGAGGCAACATGAAAAGGAGATGCTGACTCTTCGCCAGAGTCATGGAGGTAATGGGGAAGGGAGTAACTGAACCCCAGAAGCAACAAAGGTCGGTAAATTTCTTCCACCATCTATAGAGGGGGGGGTAATTTTGATAGATTCAGTCATATGTCTGAAAGAGTATGTAAACAGTATAAGGTTTACTAAGGGCTCTGGATATGGTTCCTAACCCCTTACTCCATGGTAAAGCTGTAACTGTTCTTTCCAAACTGTCTGATACTGACTGTTTAAATTATAATGTTGTAAAGAACTGTTTGCTAGAATTTTTAAGTTAATACCTGAAGCTTATAGGAAAAAAGTTTTGTGAGCATAGATGCAAGGCAGATGAAAGTGTGTGTGTGAATATGTTGCTGAACTTAGCACTTATTTTCATAGGTGGGTGAGTGGATGTCAGATCACCACTTTTGAAGGGCTGGTAGACCTTTTGGTGAGGGAACAAGCCCTTAGCACTTTGTCTGAGGACATGAAAATCTTGTTAGCTGATAAACAATGCAATACTGCAGATGAGTTGGGGAAAAAGGGTGACCTATACCTAGCAAGCAGGGCATCACTCCACAGAAAAGGGACATCCAGTGCTGCTCATGGGTCTAAGAGAATCCATGGCAGGCAGCCCAGACTGCCCCAACAGAGTCCAACAGTAGCAGGGGAAGCCACTAGTCCAGATACATGTCCAAGACTAAGGTTTAAATGTTTTAAATGCAAGCAGTGAGAATATGTAGCATATAGATGTCCATGGAGGCAAGGTGGGGAACAAAAGTTGGGAGAGCCAGTAAAATGCCAACAGTAAGTTGTCTTGAGAAAACAAGGGTACCAACTACCACAAGAGGTTATATCCTATCTTAGTGAATTGAAAAGAGGTAATGGCTAAGAGAGAGACAGCCTCTGACCTAACCATTGTAAAGCCTGCAATGGTTACAGAGGAGCACTACTTGCTTGAGCAGTCTACTCCAGTCAGAGCTTTAGGAGGTTCCCCATTCCAAATACCTTTGGCTAGGGCTCACTTTGACTGGGAGGGTGGAAAAGGAAGCCAGCAAGTAGGTGTGTTTGAGGATATCCCTGCAGATGCTCTGATGGGGAATGATTTTGATAATGCAGTACCATGTGTTCATGCAGCTACATGCAATCAGGCTTAGAGACAAGCATGTGGGTCTGGTAGCCTGGGGAGACCCAGGCAGACAGCTCACTTCCAGCCAGGATTAGTGAGGTGGTTACTTCAGGGAGGTAGCTACTTCTTAGCAGTGAGACTGAAGGTGAGCCACAGCTGCTTGTAGGTAATGATATTCCCTTGGACAGAGTAACTGCAAGGGCAGAGGTGAGTAGTAGTACCCAGGCTGACAGTAAGGCACCACTGTCCGAGGATACCAGGCTTCCTGTGGAAGGGGAGCTGGGAAGGGTTACAAAGAAAGAGTTGAGACAGGCTCAGCTATCAGACCCTACATTACAAGGCCTGAGGGAGGTAGCTAGTGAGGCACCTGATTCTCAAGGGAATGGGAAATCTGTATACTGGAACAAAGGGCTACTGTATAGATAGTGGACCCCTGAGGGAGGACTAGAGGGTGAGAAAATACAGCAATTGGTAGTGCCCAGTGCCTACCATCTAGCACTTTTAACCATGGCCCATGGCATTCCCTTTGCAGGTCATATGGGCATAAAACATACAAAGAGATATATTATGCAGAACTTCTATTGGCCTGGGATTTCCAGAGATGTAATAGAGTACAGCAGGACCTGTGGGCAGTGCCAAAAGATAGGTATGGCAAGAGACAAGGTGAAAGCTCCTTTGATGCCTTTGCCTGTGATTGAGGAGCCATTTCAGAGGGTAGCTATGGATATCGTGGGGCCTCTGAGTATCCCAAGTTCCACAGGAAAAAAGTATATCCTAGTGGTAGCAGATTATGCTACCAGATACCCTGAGGCAGTGTCTCTGTCCTCCATTGAGGCAGAAAAGGTGGCAAATACTTTGCTAGGGATTTTCAGCACTGTAGATTTTCCAAAGGAAATACTGACTGACAGAGGTTCCAATTTCAGGTCAGACCTGCTGGCTTGTCTGTGGAAGTACTGTGGGGTAAAGCAACTAAAGACCAACCCCTACCATCCCCAGACTAATGGTCTTGTTGAGAGGTTAAATTGTACCCTCTAGACAAAGGTACAGACATTTGCAGATCAGTTTAAGAGGGACTGGGACACATATTTTCCCCATCTATTGTTTGCTTACAGAGAGGTGCCCCAGGAATCCACAGTTTTTTTTCCTTTGAGTTTCTGTATGGGCATAATGTGGGGGACCTCCACATTTGATTTGAGATGAGCAGGAGGGTGAGTGTGAATCCCACAAGGAGTCTGTTGTGGCATATGTCCTAAACCTCCGGACAAAGCACAGGGAACTCATAGACTTGGCCCAGGGAACCTGGCAGAAGCCCAACAGCAGAAAAAGGTGTGGTATGACAGGAATGATCAAGCTAGAGAGTATGCTATAGGACAGCAGGAAATGGTTCTCATTCCTGTCAGACACAACAAGCTGCAGACAGCTTGGGAGGGACCCTACAAGGTGGTAAGGAAGGTCAGTGATGTTAACTACATGGTAGAACTGCTAGGCAGGAGGCAGAGGCACAAACTGTACCATGTTAACATGATGAAACCTTACCATGATAGGGAGACCCTTGTGCTGAGTATTTGCAATGGACTGCAGGAGTCTGAGGGGGATCTGGTGTCTGATCTCCTCAGTGAGGTTCAGACTGACACCTCAGTGGAAGGGATAGCAATGTCCCAGCAGCTATCCCCTACCCAGGTTCAAGAAATCTGAGCAGCGTTACAGGAATCTGGGGACATGTTCACTGGGAAACCAGGGTGCACCTACCTGGTGCAGCACCATGTGGATACAGGGCCCCAAAGGCCTATTAAGCAGGTGTCTTATAGGGTGCCTGAGACAGTCAAACATACTCTGAGGAAGGACATACAGGAAATGTTGGAACTAGGGGTAATTCAGGAGTCCAGCAGTCCCTGGAACCACCCTGTGGTGCTTGTATGAAAGAAGGATGGCAGCACCAGGTTCTGTGTGGACTACAGGAAATTAAACAGTCACACAGAGTCAGATGCTTACCCCATGCCTAGGACAGATGAAGCCCTAGAGCAGCTGGGTGGGGCTAAGTATCTTACCACCACTGATCTTACCAAGGGTTACTGGCAGGTGCCCTTGACTCCCAGTTGTAGAGAGAGGACAGCCTTTTGGACTTCTTTTGGCTTGTATGAGTTCACAAAGATGCCCTTTGGGATGTAAAATGCCCAGAAACTTTCCAGAGGTTGGTAGATCATATTCTAGCAGGAGCAGGTGATTTTGCCCTTGCTTACCTAGATGATATTGCCATCTGCAGCCATTCCTGTCAAGAGCACCTTCAGCATGTCAGGGAGGTGCTGGGCAGACTACAGAGGGCTGGGCTGACCATTAAGGCAAGCAAAATGTCAAGTAGGTATGGAAGAGGTCTCCTACCTACAACATAGACTGAGGAGTTTAAAAGCCTGTGTTTGTGCTTTTCCTGCCTTTCTTGTAACTAGTCTAGTCCAGATACACATTTGCTTTATCCAGGACTGTATGTAAGCTTCTGAGCCCCTCAAGCCTTTTTGTGTTAGAGGTAAGCCTTCTAGCTTATCAATGGGAGTGGTAAGCACTAGGTAGCCTATCTACCACAACAGGAGTGGTTTCTGGCCCAGAAATTGTAGTTTGTTGGACGTTTCGACAGTTTTTCCATCTCTTTCAACTTTCTGGTTTAAAAGCCCAGATTTGCACTTATTTCCTGCCTTTCCTGTAACTAGTCTAGACCAGATACAGATTTGCTGTATCCAGGACTGTTTGTAAGCTTCTGCGTGGTGCCAAAGTCTGCTCTTCAATTTTTCCCTTAGATCTGCTAGTTTTCTCCTCTCCTGCACTTTTACTAGCTTATTAGTCTAGCACTTTGCCAGACTTTTGTAGCAATTATTGTAGCACAAAAAATGCTACCAGCACTAAACATTCTACAAGGAAACAGCTCCAGTACTTATTATTAATGCTCACCCCTCCAGGCATGTCTAAAGGTCAGTTCCCTGTGCTTACTCCTATTAACATGGTGAACTTGAACATCCTCAGGGAATGCAGCAACTGCCTCATGTACACTGACAACCCTCTCCTATTTCCCAACACTCAGACATGTGAGAGAAGCACTTATATATCCAAACTGGAAGCCGCACACTCTGCAGCCAAAACAGGAATAGCTGGTCAAGAGGAGAAGGTCAACACTTGCACTACACCACATGGAACACATAGCACTCCAGAACACACACCAGCACTGCCTTCAAATAAAAATACAATCCACACACCCACCATCATGGAGGCTCTCAATAAAAATCTACCCAAACAGCAGAGACCTCCAAGGCAGAAATGCATTTGACCACCACAACACAACACTAATCACGAGACACATAACTCTCCCAAACAGTGTGCCAGTCAACCAAACCCACTAAGGCAAAGTAGCATGCCCAACACACTAGTCATAGGTGACTCAGTAGTGAGGCACACTGATGTCCTACTCACTAGGTTGAATAAGGAGAAAGTAACAGCTAGCTGCCTGTCAGGTGCCAGGATCCACCACATAACACATGCACTCAGGTCCCTCAACAACAGGTACAATTACGACTCTGTCATTGTACATGTGGGTGTGAATGACCTGAGACGTACCTACCTGGACTACATGAAAACAGATATGGAGGAGCTCTTGGATTATATAGCCCAGGCGAGTATGACCCTAGCCCTGAGCAGCATCCTACCATCATCCAGAATGATACCATAGTACAAGCAGAAAATGATTGATTTCAACAACTGGCTAAGTTTCTGGTGTCTTTCTAAGGGGACCCAGTATCTGTCTGCCTGGGATGAGATGATTGACAGACCTCGATGCTTTGCCAGAGATGGTCTGCATCTGTCACCCCTGGGCTTCCGGATACTAGCCAAGGCTCCTGCCACCTCTATAGTGCCTTTTTAGGAGGTGCTCCAAAGACCAAATTACCACTGTAACAGCTACAAACAAATGCAGTCTGAGGATTATGCTGCTCAACGCTAGAAGTCTAAATCTCAAAATGCACTCACTTGAAGCACTCCTTAAAATGGAGAACATCAACATTTGTGCTGTAACAGAGACCTGGTATGTGCACACCTCCTGACTGGTAGCCAAACATAATGCATCTGAGATACTTCAGGTGCAGCTAGCATTGGGTAAGACAATGACTCAGGTCATAGCCTGCTATAGGTCCCCAACCATGTCCCAAGACTCACACTCCTTGTTCCCAAGCACCCTGGAGAAAATTAGGGTCCAACCTAACACTCTCATACTGGGCGACTTCACCTACCCCTCCATTAACTGGGAAAACTATTCATGTACCAGTACACTTACCCAACGTTTCCTGGAATTCATTAATTCCAATGCCCTGGACCTGCTTGTTCTTACCCACACTAGAGGTAGCAATATCCTTGACCTGGTCATTACTAACATGGGCCACTGTTTCTCTACACCAGTAATCAACTCCTCCATGGTTAGATCTGACCACAAACTAATCATCTTGGAAATCCACATCCCTCCCACCCCCCCCCACCCCCTGCAAAGGTAACCACCATGAAAAACTTCTCCAAATCTAACTTTGGGCTCCTAAAAACAGAGGTGGCTAACTTCACGGCACCCATGCAAAAGGACAATAGTTGCAAGACTGCCGAATCATACACCAATACACTCTACAAACATGTACACAAATGCATGGATCTCGCCATAAGCAATAGAACCAAGACTCTCTCCTCCAAAAAAAGGAAGCCAATATGGTGGTCCCCTGCCATAAACAAACTCTACAACAAAAGGAGGAAACTGATGTAGAATAAGGTGAAGTCCCAAGACTGGAAAAACTCCATTATCATCCTAAACAAAAAGTTGAGATCCTTCATCAAATCCTCTAACGCTAGCTATGAAAACAGAATTGCAGCAGATTGTAAAGACAACCACAAGGCATTCTATAGTTATGCAAAGAATCTCCACGGCAATACCCAGATTTCCTCTGAGCTACTGCACAATGGTACCTCCTATACCAAGCCAACAGATACTACCAATATACTGGCTGACAGATTCAGTGCCAACTTTACCCCTCTCTCACCTCTCAAAGGACCAGTCACAATACCAGTAGATTGCCACACACCTTGTATTACTGCTGCACATGAACATGTTAAAACAGCACTGTCCAAGGCCAAGAATACAGCTTGTATGGGATCTGACAATATCATTGGCTGTATTCTACATGAACTACAGTGTGAAATGGTACCTCACCTGTGTGCCCTGTTCAATCACAGCCTCACCTCAGGCTTTGACCCTACCGAATGGCACACTGCTACAGTCATCCCTCTCCATGAAGGAGGAGTGACTACAGACCCTGGGAACTATCACCCAATTAGCCTGATGAGCCCGATATGCAAAGCTGTGGAACAGATCATCATGGACCTAATAAACAAGTATATATGGAATCTCCAAACTCTGGATCCCACACAGTTTGTTTTTGTGAAGG
The DNA here is from genome assembly GCF_019279795.1 of Protopterus annectens. Taxonomy (NCBI): domain Eukaryota; kingdom Metazoa; phylum Chordata; order Ceratodontiformes; family Protopteridae; genus Protopterus; species Protopterus annectens. Next base: position 259,025,254 of record NC_056732.1, on the reverse strand, counting down.
GTAGATTATGCCTGCTCAACTTGGTTGACTTCTTTGGGTCAGTCACCAGAGCTGTGGATGAAGGCAAGGTTGTTCATACAGCCTACCTTGATCTGGCCAAGGCCTTTGATACCATTCCCTACTCAGGAATCACAGAAAAACTCACTAAGCTAGACATCAACCCCTATATCACTAGGTGGGTTGCAAACTGGCTCACAGGTAGAACCCACAGTGTGAAAGTAGCTGATTCCAAGTCAGACTGCTAACCAGTCATGAGTGGAGTCGCATAGGGTTCAGTCCTGGGTCCTCTCCTGTTTGGTATCTACCTCTCTGAAGTCCAGGCCAACATAAAGGCACTCTGGCTGACAAAGTTCGCAGATGATTGCAAGTTGGAAGCTATTATTAACTCCCCAAGTGATGTTGACATACTACAGAAAGGCCTCACTGAGACCAACATCTGGTGTCAGAACCATGGCCTTAAGCTCAATGCCTGGTTCCCATGAATTACCACATTGATGGTAGTCCACTGAACACAGAAGGCATTATAAGAGATCTGGGAATGTAGGTTGACAGCAACCTCTCTTTTGACCATCACATTGCCACTGTGGTCAGAAAGTCCTTCTATGTGGCACATCTCATTACTAAGGGTTTTGATTCCAGGAAGAAAGAGGTCATTGTCTCCATCTACTCTTCCTTCATTAGGCCAATCATTGAGTGCAATTGCCCCATTTGGCATGTACATCACTTAACACCTGCAACAACTGGAGAGGCTGCAAAAGTACCTAACAAAGAGGATCCTAGGCCTTAAACATTTGTTCTATATGGACAGACTCAAAAAACTCCAACTATTCTCTGTCTCATCTTACCTACTTAGAGGCTATCTCTGCTTGACTTACAAAGCTATGTCTGACCCAGCACTGTTAGAAATGGTGCATCTAAAGAAATCCCAATCCCTCCAAATCAACCGCTCAAGAGACTTCAACCTCATTATGACAATCAACAAAACATGCTGGAGGGACAGGTTCATAACCCAAAGACTGCCCATGCTATGGAATAGAATTCCATACATGTCAAGCAGAGCACCTCACTGGCCCTCTTCAAGAGAAATTTTGACAAGTGGATGGGAAATAGAAAATTCACCCCAGTGACCAATCCAGTGGCTTTACTCAACAGAGGCACTGGGAACTAAGGTTGGGTGGCATGATGCCAGGGTAATCATATGGGCTAGGCTTGTAAAGGCTCCATGGTCATTAGCCTAGTATGCACCTATGAATCTATGAGTGGTAGGATCAGTACAGAACCGGCCAAAGTGGAAGCCATTTAGGCATGGCCTGCACCTGTTACCAAAAAGTAGGTGAGGGCATTTTTAGGGACAGCAAGGTACTACAGAAAGTTTTTCCCCAGTTATAGTATCATAGCTGCTCCCCTCAGAGATCTGACAAGGAAAAACAGGCCAGATAAGGTAGTGTGGACCCTAGCAAGTGAGCTGGTATTCCAGAAGCTTAAAGAAGCTTTTGGAGAACCCCCTGTGTTAACCAGTCCAGATTACAGCAAAGAATTTGTTGTGCAGGTGGATGCTTCAAACCATGGAGTGGGAGCTGTACTTAGCCAGATTTCTTCAGAGGGAGAAGAGCACCCAGTGGTTTATTTCAGTCGTAGGCTCCAACCCAGGGAGGAATGCTATGCAGCTTTAGAAAAGGAACGTCTATCCATAGTGTGGCCACTGCAGAAACCTCAACCTTATATGTATGGAAGAAAATTCACTGTAGTTACAGACCACAATCCCCTAACATGATCACATCAAGCCAACCAGCAAAATGCCAAGTTGCTAAGGTGGAGCCTAGGGTTGCAAGCATATCATATAACTGTACAACACTGCAGTGAGGTTAACAATGCTAATGCAGATGGGCTCTCAAGACAGGAAATGGGATAAGGTATTCCCAGATAGGCTCATCCCTCTCAAACAACATTTCCCAAGGGTCACCTGAAAAACTAGCTTGTGTTTTTGGGGGAGGAAGAATTGTGAAGGCTGCTAGCCCAGCTAACTGGAATTTTGTAAATAATTCTATGTCATTTGTGAACAGTAACATGATCTGTATGCTTGTCTTACAAATGTAAAAAAACTGTGTTATGTGTATATTAAACTACTGGTGCAGAAGTGTCTGTTGAACTGTACTTTCTGTACTGAGCTTCAAGAATCTAACCATAGTGTACCCTTCTGGAAAAGAGCAGAAATGTGTATAAACTATATGCCTATGCAAATGTATGTTTTGATGGTAAAGGCTGGAACATAGAGTTAACTTGCAAACCCTCAAAAAAAGCAAAACGTTTTATGATCTTGTTTATCTCAGCTAGGAGACAGAATGCTACCACTAGGAGTTATTTCTATTGTCTCTAAACAGAAATAATTATAGGTTTCAGAATGTAAAAGTGTTTAACTGTTTTATGACTTCCAGGTCTAGGCAAATTTCTGAGAGATAAGTATTTTTGACTCAGAGGTGCTATTTTTTTAATTTTCTGCTAGCCTGGGAACTGAAGGCAGAAGTAACAAAGAATGATGTTATCTGAGATAATCCAGTAGTAATATTTGATAGTAACTTAAGAACTATCTCAGAGAGTGAGTCTGTGCATTTTGTATCTTGTCTTTGGACCTGAAACATCCATCTTCAGCACTTCTCATCTGCATTTGCTTTGCTCTGTAAGTCAGACTTAGATCAAAGTATCTCTCTGAGACACAGATAGAATATAGTAAGATTAGTTTAGATGTTTTCTGTATTCATGTCAGACTGTCCTGCAATTTTGTTTTAAAATATTTCCTGGGACTCTGAACACTGTTAGCACTGTGCTGAGTTATTGAGTATTGTCTTGTTCTTTTATTATTTATTATTAAATATATTTAAACCTTTTAATTGTGGCTGGTTTGTTTAGAGATATTCAAGCTCTTAGAGTACTTGCATATGTATTTGGTGACACTGTACAGGCCACTCTTAAATAGCCTTAAAAGTATTGGACACACTTACCATTTGGATAATAGTAACATTACACAGTAGAATTGGTCACCCTTTGTAAGGGCCTTATTATTAGCTGATAAGAGTGGTTGGTGGCAGCTGGCACTACAGTATAGTCTGGGCAGAAGGGGACATAGCTAGTGTACCTGTGCCAGCCTTCCCCAGGAGTGTATGTGTGTTTGTATATAAATCAAATCTCAAAGAGTGTGTGTGTGTGTGTGTGTGTGTGTGTGTGTGTGTGTGTGTGTGTGTGTGTGTGTGTGTGTGTGTGTGTGTGTGCCAGCTACTTGGGCAGGGACGCAAAGCACTGGCTGGACAGAGAGGGTGCTGGAGGTTTTGGCTTGACCACTTGGATGAGATCTGAAACCTATAGCTGTGCCAGTTGGGAGTCTTATTGGGGATATGGAGAGAGAGGGAAAAACCAGCCCCAGACTGACTGTGATATCTTTGTGCTCTTAAGGGAAATTGTACTTTTCTGTGTGTGTACTTGTCGTCCTCCCAATGTGCACATCTCTCACTGGTGCTAGTGGTGATGACTGAGGCTCCTTGACTACTGGGCCAGTGGAGGGGTGTCACAGTTTGTACAACATTGTTGATGTTTTTAACAAGCCAGAATATGTCAGATGGAAGAGAAAACACTGGATGAAGTGCACAGTTAGTAAGATAACTTAATTCCAGAAATCTTTAGATTTTTTTACAAGGGAGAATTATTCATTTGTTTAAGTGCTGGTTTATCTTGTGTTTGCATTAAGCTTGCTTGTTTAGGTTAGAGAGGTGAATGTTGCTCATGTTTCAGCGGTTGGGTTTTGCTTTAATTTCTGCCAGGCTTTTTCTCTTAGTTTGAGGAAATGTTTGAGTTATTTGACCATCCAATCATTTTTGGTGGGCCTAAGTAGTCTTTGTACAAGGGTGAAGAATTTTCTTGAGGTTGGAATAATGTGCATGTAAGGTCAGTGGTTGCAGTATTGGGGTATTGCACTTAGTCTATGTGGAATGAAGATGGCTTTTAAGATTGGTAATATTATTTTGGTATTTTGACCTAAGAGGTACTAGTTTAGGGAGAGGCTTGAAAGAGTGGCTGATACGTTCAGTTAAAGAAAATGTTGCTGAACTGGGAGGGACAAAAGTCAGACAAGGAGGATGGAAGAATGGGTGGTGTTCCATGGGTCAGGGGTAATTTTGGATATCTTGGAATCTTTCCGTGGACTACACAGATAGTTATGAACCCTTACTATTTAAGTTTAATTTCTTAACAGTATCCAATGTGACATTTAAAGTATTTGAGCTGGGACAATCAGCCAAGGCAAATGGGAATCACATTATATTCCCACCAAACATCAGAGTGACAAAGACAAGGTTTATGCTTAGTGCTATTACCAACATCCAAGATAAAAAGGATGCTGGATATGGTTGTGCCAGCTGTATCGGTCATGATGAGACATTCTAGCATGAACAATAGATGCAGGAGAATTAATTGAGAGCCATAGTCCTTTGATATCAACCTTCAAGTAACAGAAGGATATACCAAAAAGGTGTGGGGGGACAAGACAAAGCCTCAAGGGACACTACTAGTGATGTTTTTTCTGCCTAAAGCAAATACCTCTGACATTAACTATATGATTTCTAGCAAACAAGCAATTACCCATTCAGCAAACTGTTTGCGTTAGTGGTAGGAAGTGCTTGTCAAGAGTCACAGCAATGGGAATAAAAGCAAAGACCTTGTAGGTAGCATGGACTGTATACTCCTTATAAGTGATTTCAGTCACGTTTTCAACAACTCAGCCTATTGATCAGGAATGATCCACCTTTTAAAAAGCCAGACTGTTCTGAATCCAAGGATGCAAGGTCTCTGATATCAGTCTTTATTAGGTCATCTATAATACATTTCATAGTCTTGCAAAAAATACTATTAAGAATTACAGATCTGTAATTCACAGGATCAGTACAGGTTAGATCAGATCGGGCACCACAATAGCTGTTCTTCACATCTTGAGAGTGTACCCAGAGGACAGACACAGATTAAGAGTTGATACAGGGGATATGTTAACTAGGGCTTAGTGCTTTTCAATGGACATACAGAGATACTTTCAGGACCCATGGAGCTTTTTTTAAATTGTGCAAAGAACCAAATGGACTTTTTATAAAATAATTTTGTGAAGGAAGTGTGAGAGAGAATGGAGGGCAGAGGACAGGATGGTTGGGTTAAAGCAGAAAGTCAGTTTGTCTGGAAGAACATTACCTATGCCCTTTGGAGTCAGAGAAGGAGGTACCATTACAGACAAGTTTTTTACAAAATAGTTGGCTACTTCTACTCTTCCTAATATAGCTGAAGAAGGTCTTACATTTGTCTTCTGAATTAGTTGCAACCCTAAGTTCATAGTTAACCTTGTACATAATAATGGTAGGTTTGATGGACATAACAGTTTTAAATCCATTTAAAAATGATGAAGTGGACATCTTTTAGAGACAGTCAGAAGTATTTTTCTTTTTCTTATAGAGTTTATTGATGTAGACATTCCAATATATGGTTTTATTTTTAACTTGCCATTATACTTACTTTGAAGAAGTACAGATACCTCTATCTAAGGTATCTATCTACCATCTATCTAAGAGACAGTAAAATTCAAAGGACTAGGCAGCAACCTCATGTGCAAGGTTTGCTGGAAGCTATACAAATTATGATTATAAACAAGATCAGTAAACAGGAAGTAATTAGTTTTGGCATAATCTTTGAATGCAGAGGTGATATTAGGGAGTGGCTAACTGGTTTTCAAGAAGATTATTAGGCCAAAATGGTCAGATTTGTCTGGGAAGAGCATAACACAATCACGTGATATGATTGTGAAGACAAGATTATGAAGATGCAAACAGACAATATTTGGTATGACTTACCAAGAGACACATGATGAGTGACACTCCGGTGCCGTGGTAATATATTGCTGCTGTTCTGTTTACTAAGCATGAGTGGGAAATAGAAATTAGTCTCCCATTTGGATAAATAAGTGCATCTCTTGCTGGTGGAACTAGTTTGTGTTAGACAAAGTAAAATGGAGAGACTAGTGTTCAGTTTAGATAATTAAGTTCATCTCTTGCATGTAGAACTAATATGTGTTAGAAGTGGGAAAACATGAGGCAGTTGTGAAACTGAACTGCATTACAAAACCAAACGTTAATAGACTGACTAAGGATGATACTAAATGAAGTTGGGACTCCATGCTGATGGGTAGTATTTTTTTCAAGTCATTTGATAGCACAGATAGCTAATAGAATATGCATACAGTATAAATCTAAACTCATTTCAAAACAGTGATGGTTAAGAATATACAATGTATACAAGCTTAGTGACAATGGTAATGGTGACCAGTTTTGAGTAAGACTTTGACAATGGATAATTGGTTATGTCAATAGTTACTTGTGGATAATTAGTATTCTTATAGGTTCATAGGTGTTTACTAGGTTACGACCACAATGGTCTTTTTAAGCCTAGCCATGCATCCCAAATCTCAGACAAGTTCTGATACACTTGATAAATGCAAGCATGGGCCTCGGAGATGAACTATTTACAGGTTACGTGTGTCCATTATAGATATAGGTGCCAATTCAGGGATGAATTTCCAGTTTCCCATCCAATTGTCCAAGTTGCACTTGAATTGGGTTAGGGAGGAACTAAGGTAAGGTTTAAGTCTTTAGAATGGATAATTCTGGTGCTGTTTGTTTTGTGGATATGCAGGAGGTTCATCAGAGTGGGATCTGACAATGCCTTGTATTCCAGGCATAGATCTCCCCTCAAAAGCCTATAGGAGACAAAATGCAGAGATAGGGCCTTGAAGCAGTCTGCATAGGACATATTACTTATATCCTGTACTCTTTTAGTGAGAAACCTCTGTGGATGTTCCAGTTGTTGGATATGCCTGGTTAGGCACATACCAAAGGGGGCATTGTACTCAATGATAGGTCTGATGAATGCCAAATACAGTGGAACAATGACTTCCTTTGACTTAGATGCCATACCTTTGTTTGTAAGTTGTGCAACATAGAATGATTTCGTCACTACTGTAGACACATGATGATGATCAAAGCCTAGATTACTATCTATGTGTGTCCCTAGGTCCCTGACTACTGTGTAAACTCTAAGGGGTGTGTTGTCAGTATGATAGCTACCAGGGATGGATGACTTTGCAATAGATAATATTATGCATTTCTTGGTCTATGAAACACCATGGGAGCATAAATTAATGTAATTATTTTAAGGGGAGTACTGTCACAAAATGATATTTTTGTTATTACTAACAAGATTCAGAAAAGAGGAGTGGGAGGAGTTTTGTGACCAAATTAGTATTAAGGATGGACACTAGACTGACACTGGATTTATGAACACATCAGGAACATGTCAGGTGACTGAAAAAGTCTTCCTTTCAGAAGTCTAGTCTTGGTAGAGGCTCTTTGAGTATGCTTTCTCAGCAAAAGCTTAAAATTATCTTTTCCCCTTAAACAGAATTACTAGTCTCTGTTTTTTCCATCATTCATAGGCAATTACCTCTTGTAATTCTTGTGTGTCTTCAAGAAACACATTTTTGTTTTTTCTCTTAACCAGAAATTTGAATATACAAGGAAAAGGACTTGAACACACTTCAATAAAAATATGCACCAAAATTAAGCAAGAAAATAATATAAGAAATGCAAATCAAGAAATGCGCCTTTCCCATATAACAGTCTGTCTTCTGACAGTAACTGTTTGAGTGAGTTGTCTGAAGAAAACCTTGAAACACTTTATTTTCCCTTTAAATAAAAATGTTAGCCTCTAACTTCTCCCTCATTTTACAGGCAATTAGCCTCTTCTAACACCTATAACTTAATAAAAGATACGTGGAGAAGTTTTTATCAATAGATGATGGTTAAGCCATTCTGGTGTCATAGAGGGGATAAAACCCTGACTACAGCCCAGCCATCCCAGGTTCAATTGGTGGCTCAGGTGACTGGTAGAGTGGCAGAGTATGGAATGCACGTGCCTGTTCATGATGGGGGGGGGTTCATTGATACAGTTCCTAAGAAGAGCCATGGTCCAAAGAGGGGAGTTGCCCCTAGATATAGTGAATTGTATTCCCCTTTCAACAAACCCATACAGAATGGTTGTGGCCTGTAATGTAGTCCGATAAGGTCAGGTATCCAATTCCAACCAGAAAATATTTGGCAAGAAGTAGTAGAAAGGTCCATCCAATAAAAACTGGTATAATGGTTCCAATTCACCAGGTTCATCCAAACACCAAAAAGGATAAGCAAGGTCTGAACAGAAGTAAAGCTGTACAGTCCACAGCTAGGGACACAGATGTGTGTTAACCCCAATCCAACAGCAGAGCAAAGACCAATGTTGCAGTAAAGATGTCTGCATGTATGGCTGGTACAGGGCCAAACTAAACCAAATTCCAGTACACAAGCAGCCAGCACCAAGAAGTAATCAACACAACAAACTAAAAATAGTGTAATTATTTGTTTTGGTGCTGTTAACTACATATTACAATTTGATAGCATGGGGTTTTCTGATTAACTTTGGACATACAAACATTAAGTACTATATGAGCTGAACAGCAGAACCAAACTGTTATTGTTTTATACCGTGTAGTTAAGTGCTTGATGTTACGTAGTACCTCATGTATTTTATATCTTTGTGGCTTGGCCACAAAAATAGGACTGGCAGTGAATTCTCACCAAATCTCATATTAATCTTGGCCACAAGAATAGGTCTGGCAGTGAATTCTCAACAAATCTCATTTTTATCCATATAGTTGTTTAGGATTTTATCCCTGTAATTACTGCAGTTTGTACTGCAGTAATATGATACTAATACAGTTGAAGCAAAGACATTTAGAGAACGCTTGATGTTCATTTGTTCATTTCTGAATTCTTCTTCTTATGGAACTGCATTTGCCTACCAACATGCTGTGGTTTATTTTGGACTTAATTCCAACATATGATTCTTTTACAGCTTTTGTAAGAGGTCAGCTCCAGTGGCTGGCTCATTCCCCAGTAGCAGGGCAAGGCAATCCAAATAAAGGGATACATGCAGGCTGCCCTTTGAGGTCTATAGTGTAAAGTATACCATTCCATTATAAAGTCAAAAACAGTGTAAAGTTCTTCTAAAATACATTTAAATCTGATATAGGAAGTTTTGGAATGCTGTGATTATTTCCTCTGTCATTGTTAACTAACTGCACAGCACTCTTTGGATCGCTAATCCAAACTGCAACTCTTGAGCTTTACTTTCCACCCCACTTCCCCCATAGTTAGTTGCACCATAAGGAACATTACCTTTAAACTTAACCAAACCTCTTCTACAAAAGCATCCTTATTCATATCAGATATCCATAACTCCGAAGGCATCCCAGCCTTCTCTATCTTGTGCACATAAGAATTACAAACTTTGCAAAACGTAGCCTTTACTTCTAATTGACACTATCACTTTATGCTTCACTTTAGCACACAAGCAACCAAACAACCCCAATCCTAAAGAGCACCCAACCTTAAAAAAAAAAATGACCATGTCACAAATTGGATAATTCTATTCACTACCCTGCTCTCTGTCCAAAGTCTAGACTACTAAAACGATCTCCCCACCCCCAATTTCTGTCCAAGAAATATGACCAGCTGCAATACAAAACTGTTATTTTTCAGCATATTCACCAGTTTTATTTATCTTGTGTTTACTGGGTAGTCCTACTAAGCTTGTTGTCTCTTTTTAGAAGAGGTGTGATGTGGTATTTATGCTACTAGCAGAAATTTTGCCCAGGGCATCAGGGAACATTTGGGTTGCATGGGATCTTTTGCATTGACCTGAGCTACCACCAGAGGCTAATCTTGGTCAAACAGGGTTATAAGCAGAGTAATGGATCAGCCTCCCTGTAAACCATCCCTATGTCCTATTATTTAGCTCTCTCTTCTCAATTACTATAAACACATCAAACCTGGCAGTGTGCATAATATGTTCTTCTTTTCTTCTACAATGATTTGAATTTAATTTAAAACTTTTATTTCAAATAATGATAGCCATTTGCTAAACAAAACAATACAGTCTCACAAGAGAAAACAGACTTAGCATGAGCAACAGTAAACTTCTCTGCCCTTGAAACTCACATTCACTGAAACTGCATTGCAACCTACATTCATAGAAAATGCATCTGGCCAGTGGCAGATTAACTGTACCTTTGAGCTGTTTTCAAAGCCAAGGGTCCCTGCACACATTTTTAGGATCATGCATACATAAATGCATGTGTTTTTTAATTCACCTTCCTATTGTATTGAATTATATTCCTTGTTTAATACAGTACCACTTGTTAGATGTGCTTTAAATTTGCAGTTTTATCATTTTCCAATACACAGTGAAACAAAATGTATGAACCAATAATGACAGAACTACCCATTTTAGAAAATCTCAACCATAAAAGGCCACTCAGACTGCTGTCATTTTAATCTACCAGCATTTGTCAATATGCACAATATCTGCTGAAGTCTGAATAACTCCATGTTAAAGAGAATGGTAACTAATGAAGAGGTTGCTGCTTTCAGGCAACTTTGCATTTCTACAAATTCAGTATCTGCTGCCTTTGAATAATACATTCTCTATGTTACATTAAAAAAGTGGTGTATATCAAATCAATCTACCTGATGTGGGAAGAGAACCTACAGCCTTCTGCACCAAAAGCAAGTATAGTACCTGTTACACTAGAGACAAGAACAATGCAACTATGAAACTCTTATGAGTAACCTTGCAATCCTCAGTGATTTACAAAAGGAAAAATAAAATAAAATTAAATTAAATTAAAGGAGACCTAGCACTTGGTGTGGAGATTGAAGGCATTTGCTTGTCAATAAATACGATCAGGGTTTGTCTCTGAGCAAAGTCACTTAACTAGACAGTGTCCCTAACTGGGATATTTCACATATGCACATACACACGCACAGCTGCCTAGTGCTTTTCTGGCTAACACCAACTCAAGCAGATGGTAGCATCTCATTTGAGGGATGGCACACTCAGACCCCTTAATACTGCACTGTAGTGTCTGTAATCCAGTCCCTTTGTGGGAATTAAACACACCACATTCTGGTCTTCCAGCATCAAAGGCAAGTGTGCCGCCTGTTCAGTAACTGACACTAGTATGATACTGTAATGGTGTTACTGCAAGTTGCAGTACCTGTACTACTAGAGCTATAGCTAGCAATTGCCTTGTGCCATTTCCTGATCTGGCCCCTCCCAACTCCAAGGGGAGGAGCAAAAACAACAACAAAAAATAGTTCTCTCATAACTGAGAAGCCAAAGGAAAAAAATATCTTTCTCTTCTAAACAGTAGCAAATTGTGTACAATATTTATATCAAGCATCTTCCTATAGTTTAATCCACACAAAACCACTAAAGTGCTTCTGTCCTGACAGCAAAAGCATTACTGACATTGAGCTAGCAAAGTAAGTAATGCACTAAAGACAAACAGGCATCTGCCAATCACATCCCGTAACACTTTGCTTCCAGAGCAGCTGCCCCTTTCACCCCACAATAGCCACTCCTTTGTGTACATCTCAGCAGTGACATCACTTATCATCCCGGTAACTGGTGATTGCACCTCATAGAGTAGGCCATCATAAAAGCCTATCAGGTGCTCCTCAAAGTCCATATGTAAGAGATACAAAAAATGCTGGTTTCTGGCTCTCACAGTAGGCATAAACTCTTCTGTATCCAACTTCTGAGGAGGCCATGTTGGCTCAACAGGTATACTCAAGGAGCAAGGGCATGACTTCCTTGCCCCGCTATGAGAGTGGCATATTGTGGTTTATAGGCACTGAGGGGAGGACATGGTACAGAAGATACAATACTCTGTTTACATAGGTGAAGGCATGAATGTGCATTTAGAGGTGGGGAGGGTACAGGTCATCAACACAGTGTTGCAGGACTGTGGCCTGTGCTAACTAGCATATTGCTGCTGTCAGTATATGACCTGGAGTACTCATTACAGCACTCTAGTAGATAAGCATATTGACACCAAATAAGGGAAGGGATTCATATACATATATACATGGTTCAGCTAAGGACAGTCATGTAAACACACACATTGACCAACATATGTAAGGTACAGATGTACACATCATGTCATGTGCCCATAATAGAAGTAAAGGATGGAAATGATCATCATCCAGCAGATTGAGGTTTCACTGCATGCTCTAGGCACACCTGAGATCTGCATCCTGGACAAAGGTAAAATAGACAAAACATTACAGGACTAGGTGTTACTGGGAGTGATGCAGGGCATGAATAGGGTAGGTGGCTGTAATAGGACCATAGTGTAGATGCAGCAAAGGGCAACAGATATGCTACTGCATGCTAACACCAAAATATCAGACATTTTCAAATGTGTGCCTACCAGTCACACAAAAGTAATTCACAGAAGTGATAGGGCTCCTGACATCCCTAACTAGGAGAGGTGAACAGAACAGGCTGTCATAGCTTTCAGTGGCTTGGGTATTAGATATGTACTTGGGATGATTGCTGAAGTACTTGCAGTGCATGCACTAGGTAAGTAATAGCATATACATCTGCAAGGTGTGCAATTACCTGCATGGGAGAGAGATGTTCATAGGTTCATAGGTTCATAGGTTCATACTAGGCTATCTGCCCTAGGGCATTTATAAGCCTAGCCAGAATGTGTTAGGCTTTCGCCACCCATTTTAAATTTATTTTGCTATGCCCTTTTTCGAGGCTAGTATACTGTGCCTCTGTCTAACAGTGACACAGAAGTGATACCCGGGGTAAACCTACGATCTCCCATCCACTCATCAAGATTCCTCTTGAATAGAGTCAATGAGGGACTCTGCCTAACCTGGACTGGGATTTTATTCCAGAGTGAAGGGAGCCTCTGGGTTATGAATCTGTCCCTCCAGCATGTCCTATTTATTACAGTGCTGAGGTTCAAGTCTCTCGAGCGCGTAGCTCGATGGGATTTGGATTTTCTGAGGTGCAGCATGTCCATTAATTCCGGGTTGGACATGGCTTTATACGTCAGGCACCGATCGCCTCTGAACAGGCGGTATGCCACTGAGTAGAGCTGGAGTTTCTTTAACCGGGCAGCATATGGCATCTGTTTGAGCCCTTTGATCCTCTTGGTGAGGTACTTTTGGGGTCTTTCCAGTTGCTGCAGGTGTCTGGTAAGGTACATCCCAAAAGGAGCATTGTACTCAATTATGGGCCTAATGAGGGATGAGTAAAGAGGCACGATGACCTCCCCTGATCTAGATGTGAATCCCTTCATGATTAGGTGGGCTATATAAAATGTTTTTCTAACCACTTTGGCCACGTGGTTGTCAAATGAGAGATTGCTATCAACTTGGGTCCCCAGGTCCCTAATTACTTCTTCTGTACTTAATGGATTACCACCTATGTGGTAATTTGTGGGCACTTTGTTTTTGCCAAAGGGGATGACAATACACTTTTTGGCATTTAGCTTGAGGCCATGGCTCTGGCACCAGTTGTCTGTTTCTATGAGGCCCTTTTGGAGGATGCTTGTGTCGGCTGGAGAGTTGATTATGGCGCCCAGTTTGCAGTCATCTGTGAACTTGGTCAGCCACAGTCCTTCCATGTTGACCTGTACCTCCGAGAAATATATACCAAACAAGAGAGGTCCCAGGACTGAGCCTTGTGGGACACCACTTGTAACTGGTTTGGAGTCTGACATGGCTCCAGCAATTCTAACCATGTGGGTTCTGTCCTTGAGCCAGTTTGCAATCCATCTAGTGACATAGGGGTTTATATTTAAGCTGGTGAGCTTATCTAAAATGCCCTAGTGGGGTATTGTATCAAAGGCTTTTGCGAGGTCCAGGTAGGCTGTGTGAACCACCTTCCCCTCGTCAATGGCCTTGGTGACTGTTTCAAAGAAATCAACCAGGTTTAAGAGGCAGGATCTGCCCTTAACAAAGCTGAACTGGGTAGGATCCAGTGTCTGTAGGTCCCCAATATCTTTATTTATGAGGTCCATGATGATCCTTTCCATAGCTTTGCAGACCAAGCTAGTCAGGCTTATGGGGCGATAGTTTCCAGGATCCGTTGAGGCACCACCTTTATGGAGAGGGACCACTGTTGCTGTATGCCACTCTTTGGGCACATATCCTGTAGTAAGTCTGAGATTGAACAGTAGTTTTATGTTTGGGTTTAGTTCTTCTTGGAGTTCATGTAGGACGCAGCCTGGGACACCGTCTGGTCCCATTGATGCTGTGTTTTTTGCTTTGGAGAGGCGGCTCTTACCTGAGCATCTGAGATGTCAGGGGCAGCACTCTGCTGGGATAGATATTTGCCCTTTTGGTGGGAGGGCGTTTGCGCTGAACCTGTCAGCTAGGATGTTGGCAATGTCTGTGGGTTCAGTGTATTTTTTGTCATTTTGGACTAATTCTGAGCATATCTGGGAATTACCACCCAGGTTCCTAACATAACTAAAGAAAGCCTTGTGATTATCCTTAGTGTCCTGTGCAATTTTTCTCTCGAAGCTGGCCTTAGACAATTTTATGAGTGCCAGTAGTTTTTTGCTAATACTGAACAGTGATGCCTTCCCTTTTTGGGATTTTGCTCTATCATTTAGTAGCTTCCTCCTTCTATTGTATAGTTTGTTTATGGCTGGGGTCCACCAGACAGGACGTCTGCCTTTGGAGGATTGGGTCTTGGTTTTATTTGGGATCGCATGAACCATGCATTCCTGAAGGTGTTCATAGAATGCATTTATAAAGGATTCTGTGGTCTGGGCCGTATTTTCCACAGGCCCGGGGGCTTTGAAGGATTCGACCTTGGTTTTAAGGAGTGTGAAATTTGCTTTAGAGAAGTTTTTCACTGTGGTTTTCTGGGCAGGGGATGGGGTCGGGATGTGAATATCCAGTGAGATTAGTTTATGGTCTGATCTTACCAGTGAGGGATACACTTCTGGTCTGGAGCATAGAGTCCCCATGTTGGTGATGATCAGGTCCAGTATGTTTTCCCCTCTTGTGGGAGTGGTAACAAGTTGTTCCATAGCATTTGAGTTTATAAATTCTAGGAATCTTTGGGCTAGGGTGTTGGAGCTAAAGTAATGCTCCCAGTCTATGTTTGGGTAGTTGAAGTCGCCCAATATAATGGTGTTTGGAGAGACCTTCATATTTTCCAGTGTTCTCAGGAAGGCTGAGTGGGGTTCCTGGGTTTGGGAGGGTGGTCTGTAGCAGGCTATAAACTGGAAGGCAGTTTTACCCAGTGTTAGTTGCACATGGATAGTCTCTGATGCTTTGTGCTTTGCCACCAACCTGGAGGTGTGGGTATTTTTGATGAATATCGATACTCCCCCTCCTTTAGTGGTTCAATTCAAGTTTTGGGGCCGAAAAGCATGGTATGAGGTATAACCTGGTAGTGCTGGGGTGCTCTCGGGAGCCCTGAACCAGGTTTCTGTTACTGCACAGATATCGATGTTCTCCATGCTAAGGAGAGTTTTGAGTGCATGCATCTTGAGGTTTAGACTTCTGGCATTGAGTAGCATTACTCTTAGTTTCTTATCCCTTGTGATACCTATGGAGGTGGGTTTGTCTTTTGAGCCTTGCCTAAAAAAGGCACTATGGGGGTAGCAAGAGCCTTTGCCAATATCCGAAAGCCCAGGGTGACAGGTGCAAGCCGTCCCTAGTGAAGCATTGTGGCTTGTCGAGCATATCATCCCAAGCTGACAGGCATTGGATCCCCTTTGAATGACACCAGTACTTAAGCCAATTGTTGAAATTGATCATCTTGTCTTCATATTGTGGCATCATTCTTGGTGAGGGTAAGATGCTACTCAAGGTCAGGGTCATACCGGCCTGGGCTACATGCTCAGAGAGCTCCTTTATGTCTCTTTTCATGTAGTCCAGGGAGGTGCGTCTCAGGTCATTCACACCAGCATGGACAATGACTGAGTCATATTTGTACTTGCCTTGGAGTGACCTGAGTGCTTGTGTTATGTGGCAGATCCTAGCGCCCGACAGGCTGCTCACCGTGACCCTCTCCTTGTTCAGCCTGGTGAGCGGGACGTCAGTGTGCCTGACGATAGAGTCACCTATTACAAGTGTATCAGGTGTGTTGTTTAGTCTTAAGGGCTGTGACTGTTCGGCACACTGGCTTTGTGAGATATGTGTTGCACGTGTTTTGCTTTGGGGTAGCGGTTGCTTGGATGTCTGCTTTGGAGGTCGATGCTGCTTAGGCAGATCTTTATTTAGAGCCTCCGAGTATGTTTTTGTGTGATTATGTGTTTGGTTTGCTGTCGTGGTAGGTCTATGTGAGACTGGAATTGTAGTGAGTGTGGTTTCCTTCTCCTCCTGACTGGTTATGCCAGTACTGAGTTGAGAGAGCTTAGCCTCCAGTTTGGCTATATGGTTGCATCTCTCACATGGGTTGGAATTTGTTGGGAGGAGGAGAGGGTTGTCTGTGTACATGAGGCAGTTGTAACATTGCCTCAAGATTCCCAGATTCACCAGCTGGACTGGAGAGGATATTGACAACTGACCTTTGGACATGCTAGAATAATATTGGGAATTCCTTAATAATTGAAAACAAGGGCCAGTGGGGAGTGATGGTGTAGTGCTTTTAATTTTTAGTGCTGACTTATATAATTGCTTTAGTGAGCAAGTGCCAGGTAACTTAAGTGCAATGTGTTACAGGTAACTTAAATGCAAAAATGGCAAACAGTAACTTTCTTTCAAGTGAAACAAGGAAATAAGTACAGTAAGCAATGCAGATATCACTAGTGGTCCACAGAAGTGCTGAGAAGCCACGTATTAGGTGGAATTAGCATTCCAGGGAAATAACAAGCAAACAAACAACAAGCATATAAACAAAGCTAGATTCAGCAGGCCTGGATCTAGTCTATGCTACAACAAACAAGGTGTACCAATTTCAGTAAGATACAGTTCAAATATTCAGGCACTATAAACCTTTAACCAGAAATTCCCAGCTCAGAAGGGCAGAGTCCAGCCTCTTCTCCCACAAGAGTGCAGACCACGAACCTTCTTAATGTAAAATAACTGGCCTGAAGCCCAAGTGCTTAAACCAGAACTAATACACTTTAAGAATAACAGACACTGGGCTCTCAATCAGCAGTTCCCAACTTAGAAGGATGAAAGCCACCTGTCCTGCCACCACAGTGCATGCCACAAACCTTCCTAATGTAAAACAACTGGTCTGAAGCCCAAGTGCTTAATCCAAAAGACTTAGAATGATAGCTACACTTTAATCAAGTTACTACCAAGCAGTAATAAATACAATTGAATACTTTAGAGAATGCCTGGATTAGTGCTCAAGTTACACAAACAAAGCTAGATCCAGCAGGCCCGAATCCAGTCTATGCCACAGCAAACAAGGCACACCAACTTCAGTAAGAAGCAGTTCAGATATGCATGCACTATAAGCCTTTAACCAGAAATTCCCAGCTCAGAAGGGCAGAGTCCAGCCTCTCCTCCCACAAGAGTGCAGACCACGAACCCTCTTAATGTAAAATAACTGGCCTGAAAGCCCAAGTGCTTAAACCAGAATTAATACACTTTTAGAATAACAGACACTGAGCCCTCAATCAGCAGTTCCCAACCTAGAAGGATGTAAGCTACCATGTCTTCTGCAAAATACCTCTGCATATCTTTGCTCCGGGTATGTCCAAGCTGCAACAGCAGTACCCTGCACCACAAAGTATGGGACAGCCAAAGACAGTCATGTACACACACACTGCATTCACATACTCTGTCAGATACCAGTATGCATGCCAGGTGCTGGGGCAAGTCCAAGGTATATGTTTCATTGCTGACAACAGTTATGTCATCTTTATGATCTTACAGTCGACACTGGTGGCAGGTCTAACATGGCAGGAAGGCACATGCCTGATGTCAGCAGGTTACCTGTGCCCAATAATGATGACACCATGCACATCTCATTATGATAACACAGTAGCACTGTTGATAGTGCTAGCATTGGAGGTCTTATCAGTGCTTAATGTTGGACATCCTGTAATCGTGCAATACACACAGGATATATATATATATATATATATATATATATATATAAATATATATATATATATATATATATATATATATATATATATATATATATATATATATATATGTATATATACTAGCTGTACCCAGCCACCGTTGCTGTGGCTCAGTCTGGTTAAATGGAAAAGAAAGAAAAGAGAAAGCGCACATTTCTAATATGTTTAATTTCACAAGGCTTGTGGGTATACAATATTTTTTGTTGTTCCATTGTCTGTGCAGATATAGAGATTGTCCGGTTTGCCGACTCTAGAACATGCAACATATAATTGTCCATGTGAGAAGCAATCTGTGTGTAGATCTAAACCGCACAATTCTAAAGATTGGCCCTGAGCTTTGTTGATGGTGATTGCAAACGCCAATCGAATTGGGAATTGCAATCTCTTAAATTGAAATGGCATATCCGTTGGAATCATAGGAATGTGAGGAATGAGGACATCTTCACCTTTGAAAGGTCCTGTCAAGATTGTTGCTTCTATGACGTTGCTAATTAATTTTTTTACTGCAAGCCACGTGCCGTTGCAAAGCTTTGGCTGGTTGATATTTCGCAACATGATAATTGGCACGCCGATTTTCAATTGCAGTACGTGCGGTGGCATCCCTGGCAGATCAAGTGAATTCAAAAATTATGTTGGATAATTAACCACTTCATCTGCTTCCACAGCAGTGTCGACAGACTTGTATGTGACTGCCTCGCTTTGAATGTTAGACTGAATAATATTGTTAAGTTCATAGACATCCTTGTTCTTGGCCGCAAGAATAGCTCGTTCAGTCAGCCAATCGTGATTCTTATAATTGGTTTGAATATTGGGAAATACTTTTTCAACCAATTCTTCTTTTGACGTCACTAAATTGCCGAAGTTATGAGGCAATGAAATTCATCCTGAGGTCAGATCAACCGGCACCTTCCTGTCCCCAATTTCCAGCAATTGATGTGAGAATATCTCAGCTGATCAATCGTTTTGCAGCTGGACACGCATATTTGTAGTTAATTTTAACATCTTTGTGTGTCGCCACGTATTTCAGGCAAGCATTTATTTCATCCGCTGGTGTCAATCGAGGAGAACGAAGCAGATCAGAAGCTGCAGAACGCGATCGCCGTGCTCGCAACAGTGCATCCTCAAGTCTGGTTGCACGTCGCTCTGCTGCTTCCTCGGCATGTATTTGAGCCATTCTTTGTCTGTTTTGCTCGTTTGCTGATGCCTATTCTTCCTCAGTTTGATTTGCAATTACTCGTCGCACTGTTTCCGCTCCGCAAGTAAGATGACCTAAGTTTGATCTTCTGTGAGGCATTATTTGGATGAACTAAAGCAGATCGATTGCATTGAAAAAGAAGGAAAGTTATAACAAAAACATATAAAATTGCATATTTGTATACAAATATATAGAATCCATGGTAGGTATATAAAAACATGAGCGTATTCGAATGCAACGTGTGACATCTATATAATAGTAGGTATATAAAAACACACACGCGTATTCGAATGCAACATTGAGTGAAAATTTCAAAGCAATCAGTGAACAACTTTCAGAGATTTAAGATTTTGAACAAACGAACATTTACATTTTTATTTATATAGATATATACATATATATATATATATATATATATATATATATATATATATATATATATATATACATATATATATATATATATATATATATATATATATATGAGTCACTACAACAGGTGGCATCTATTTGAAACTATACCTTTGATGTGTGTGCGCACACTTAGGAGAGAGGTGCATTGGTGGGCATTACTATCATGACTCTACATCTTTTCTCAACCTGGGAACAACACTTGGTCAGTGGATGTGCAGTTCAATGATCCAGGCCCAGGATATAATGATAAATTTGGTAAGTGTGGTGCATGGCCTGTGCAATGGCTACAGTGTCTGCACAGTAACGTGGCATATAAGTACAGAGAGCAGAATGTGTTGCTCAGATTTACATTAGCCCACATAATATTGACTGCTACATGCAGGTAGGTGTGTGCATGAATGGGTGTGCCTTCTTTGAATGTTGGGCATTGGGCTGGCAACTCGTAACCGTAAAAATCCACTGCCAGTCTTTAGCGGACTGGAGTTTCACTGTGGCGAACCCTAACTGGGGAAAAGCTGAAAGACTTTTACATCCGCGAGGTAGATTGTAACAACTCTTCTATATTTGTCTCTGCAGGCCATACTGACCATGGTCATGGGAGTGTCTAGAGGCAAGGGGGATAGTCACAGACTAACCATACCCAGATCACAGACACCATTCTAGACACCACATCACTGTGCCTCTGGCTACAGTGGCAAACTACCTGGATGTGGTCGGTCTAATGGTCATGGCTGATGATGCTCCACAGATTTCACCCATGGAATGTTTCACCAGCTCACTCACTTCTGGTCATGCAGTGCAGTTTTACACCCTCATTATCCTCAGTTGACCAATAGAGTACCAATAGAATAGCACATATATCCATGATCATTAGCTGAGATGAAACCACATTGTGGTTCCTATGTATCCTTCTGAAATACTACTACTCAGTCTCTACCATGGACTGCATGAAGCTACAAAATGGCAGTCCAACACAACACAATACAGCACATATAGCCAACAGTCATGACATCTCATCTGCACACTGCTACTGGAGATGTGATTGCTGACTTCCCCAGCCTGTCATCCACTTGAGTAGCTACCACATTCTCCTCCTCCCAAGACCTCTATCATAGGTTCATAGGTAGGTACTAGGCTATTGGCCCTAGGACCTATATAAGCCTAGCCAAACGGTACCCCGGCTTTTGCCATCCAAGAAAATAATTTTCCTGTGCTCCTGTCAAGCAGAGTCACAGAAGTGATTCCCAGGGTGAATTTGCAATCTCCCATCCAAACATCAAGATTTTTCTTGAAGAGTGCTAATGAGGAGCTTTGTTTGATATAAATAAGTAGTCTGTTCCAGAGGATGGGAAGTCACTGAGACAGGAATCTATCCCTCCAGCATGATCTGTTTATTGTGGTGACAAGGTTTAGGTCCCTAAAGCATGTAGCTCTGAGGGATTGGGATTTCTTTACATGGAGCATGTCCAACATCTCTGGGTTTGACATAGCTTTGTATGTTAGGCAGAGATCCCCTCTGAGTAGGTGATATGCAACAGAGTTAAGCTGGAGTTTTTTGAGACAGTCTGCGTAGGGTATCTGTTTGAGGCCAGTAATCCTCTTTGTGAGTTATTTCTGTGATCCTTCCAGTTGTTGTAGATGTCTTGTGAGGTACATACCAAAGGGGGCATTGTACTCTATAATGAGTCTAATGAGTGATGAGTAGAGGGGAACAATTACTTTTTTCCTGGATGAGAAGACTTTTGTGATCAGGTGTGCCACATAGAAGGATTTCCTGACTACTCTGGCAATGTGATTATCAAAGGAGAGACTACAGTGGCAATGTGATTATCAAAGGAGAGACTACTGTCCACCTGTGTCCCAAGGTCTCTTATCACACTTTCGGTGTTAGGTAGACTACCGCCTATGTGGTAGTTCATGTGTACAGAGTTATTACCAAAAGGGATGATAATGCACTTTTTGGCATTGAGCTTGAGGCCATGGCTTTGACACCAGGCATCTGTCTCACTGAGGCCCTTTTTTAGGATGCCACATCATTAGGAGTTTTGATTATGGCTCCTAGTTTGCAGTCATCTGTGAACTTTTTAGCCAAAGACCTTCTGTGTTAGCCTGTACTTCAGAGAAGTAGATACCAAACAGGAGAGGACCTAGGACTGAACCCTGTGGTACTCCACTTGTCACTGGTCTGAAGTTGGATTTAGAGTCTGCTACTTTCACAGTGTGGGTTCTGTCAGTGGGCCAGTTGGCAACCCATCTTGTGACATAGGGATTTATACATAGTTTAGTGAGTTTGTCTATAATTCCAGAGTGGGGGATGGTGTTGAAAGCCTTAGCGAGATCTAGATAGGCTGTGTGAACCACCTTACCCTCATCTACGGCTTTAGTGACCACTTCAAAGATGTCTATCAGGTTTAGGAGACATGATCTACCTTTTACAAATCCAAACTGGGTAGGGTCCAGAGTTTGGAGATTACCAATGTCATTGTTTATAAGTTCCATGATGATACGCTCCATAGCCTTGCAGACCAGGCTCATCAGGCTAATGGGGCGGTAGTTCCCGGGGTCCGTGGTGGCTCCCCCTTTGTAGAGTGGGATAACCGTTGTTGTGTGCCATTCAGTGGGCACAAAGCCTAAGGTGAGGCTATGACTGAACATGGTACTTAGGTGGGGTGCCAGTTCATTCTGTAGTTCATGTAGAACGCAGCCTGGGATGTTGTCAGGTCCCATGGATGCTGTGTTCTTGGCTTTGGAGAGTGTGTTTTTTACCTGTGCAGCCATGATTAAAGGTACTTTGCATTCTTCTAGTATAGAGATGGGCCCTTTAGGGGATGAGAGAAGGGTAAGGTTAGCACTGAACCTGTCAGTCAGGATGTTGGCAATATCAGTTAGTTCTGTATATTTAGGGCCATTGTGCTGTAACTCAGAGCAGATCTGAGTGTTGCCATTGAGATTCTTGACATAACTATAGAATGCTTTGTGGTTGTCTTTAGAATCAGTGGCAATTTTGATTTTGTAACTAGCTTTGGAGGATTTTATGAGGGATCTCAGCTTCTTGCTGAGGCTGACCATGGAGTTCCTCCAATCATGGGATTTTACTCTTTTTTGCAACAGTTTCTTTCTTCTTTTGTAGAGTTTGTTTATAGCAGGGGACCACCAGATTGTCTTCCTTTTTTTGGAGGATCTATGGTAGTGTTGCTGTCATCTTCCACTGTGGGATGGTGCACATTAGCAGTGTCACATGCCACTGTGTGCCATCTCACCTGTGCAAATGATGATCATAGGATCTTAGGAGGTTGCTAGACTAATGGCCCTGGGGCCCTTACACACCTAGCCAAGAGTTTAGCCCCAGAAAATAAACCTCAGTCAGCACCTGTCACCCCTGTCAGTGAGGGACAAAGGTGGAACCTCTGAGACAAAGTTGTAGTTTCCCATCCAATCATCAAGGTTGCGCTTGAAGAAGGTCAGATAGGTACTCTGTTTGACATGTATAGGAAGTCCATTCCAGAGACGGGGCAGCCTGTGGGAGACAAATCTGTCCCTCCAGCTGGTTTTGTTGATGTTGCATATTAGATTTAGTCCTACTGACTGGGTAATGTGCGAGGAGTTAGACTTACGGATATGGAGCATCTCTAGTAGGGCAGGGTCCGATATTGCCTTGCAGGCGAGACACAGATCACCGATAAGCAATGTGTATGATACCGAGTAATTGATAGTCATTTGAGCCTGTCCACATAAGACAGGTATTGAAGGCCATGGATTCTCTTTGTGAGGTATTTCTATGGCCTTTCTAGTTGTTGCAGGTACTTGGAGAGGTACATACCAAATGGGGTGTTATGCTCAATTATAGACCTAATGAAAGAAGAGTTCAGAGAGGTAATGACCTCCTTTTTTCTAGATACAATCTCTTTACTTATGAGATGAACCAAGTAAAAGGCTTTTCTGACCACTGCCACCACATGACAGTCGAATGTGAGATTGTTTTCAAACTGAATACTCAGGTCTCTCACCACAGGTTGCATGCTTAGGTGGTTGCAGTTGATGTGGTAATCATTAGGGGCTGTGTTTTTGCCGAATGGCATGATCATTTTACATTTAACTTAAGGCCATGACTTTGACAACCATTATTTGTAGCTGTGAGACACTCTTGCAGTATTTTAACATCATTTAGGGAGTCAATGACAGCATTCAACTTGCAGTCATCTGCAAACTTTGTCAATCATAGGCCCTTTGTCTTTGCTTGAACCTCTGAGAAGTAGATGCCAAACAGTAGGGGTCCTAGGACAGATCCCTGGGAAATGCCACCAGCGACAGGTCTGCTGTTGGAGGTGGTGGCACCTATTTTGACCTTGTAGGTTCTATCAGTGAGCCAGTTGGCCACCCACGTGGTGAGATAGGGATTAACACCAAATTGTGTTAGCTTTTTGATGATACCCAAATGGGGGATTGTGTGAAAGGCCTTGGCCAAGTCAAGGTAAGCAGTATGTACTGACTTTCTCCTCATCCAGGGCCTTGGTTACAGTCTCAAAGAAGTTAACCAGGTTCATTACGTAAGATCTGCCCCTGACAAATCCGAATTGAGTGGGGTCAAGTGCTTGGAGATTGCTTATGTCCTTGTTTACGAGATCCATAATAATACGCTCCATGGTTTTACAGATCAGACTTGTTAAGCTAATGGGGGCGATGGTTTCCTGGGTTAGTAGTGGCAGCACCTTTGTACAAGGGGATGACAATGGCAGTTCTCCACTGTGCTAAAATGAAGCCTGTAATTAGGCTGTGGTTGAATAGGGTGCTCAATGGCAAAGTTAGTTCTTGTTGGATTTGGTGCAGAATACAGCCTGTGATACTATCCTGTCCCATGGAAGCTGTGTTCTTTGCCTTGGATAGGGCCTTTAACACTTGATCTATGGAGATGTGGGGTGTGAGAAAAATATTGGGGATGTGGACTGGGCTTTTGGTGGGTGATGGGGGGTGAAGATTGCACTGAACCTATCAACTAGCAGGTTTGCTAAGTCAACAGGATCAGTGTAAGAGGTACCATTAAATACTAATTCGGAACAAACTTGGGCTTTGCCATGGAGGTTCCTAAAGTAACTGAAGAAGGTCTTGTGGTTTCTCTTTGTTTCAGAGGCTAGTTTCAACTCATAATTGGCTTTGGAGGTTTCATTGGTGATCTAATTTGCTTGTTGAGGTAGAGGAGGGAGTTTTTCCAATTTGGAATTTGTTCCTTTATACCCTTGGACAACAGTTTCTTCCTTTTGTTGTAAAGCCTGTTGAGAGACAATGTCCACCATGATGACTACACCTTGCCCAAACTGTTACCTGTCACTGTATTGCAGAGCCTCCATGCGATAATACATACATCAGTTTTAAGTGATGTTGGCTGAATCAAAGCACATAGTTGTAGACCAGACACCAACTTTTTGCCACTGCTGCAATGTATTGTGTCCACCACTGCATTGATTGGGTGCTGTTGCAGCCTGTTTCTCCAATGAGTCTCTGCCAGAGTCCATATTTGATGCTGCAGCAGGTCTCTTAGGTAGTATTGTGATGTTCCTATGTTATTCAGTGAGCTTGCCTATTACCATGTTACATAAGATGGCAGAAACCCAAATATTTGACTAAAAGTTTCAAATGCATACTGAAATATGCCACTAGATGAATCCAAGGAGATGAGCCATCCATTTAAAAGCTCAAATGCATGTTTGACAATGTTCTGTGTCTGTGAATATACAGTGCAAACCATTGCAGCCATAATCTGGGGGGTTTAGATGGGATGCATCACGCATGGTTCAAACATATATCCAGAATCACATGCAACACACAGCAATAAACACTATTATATGTAGGCTGCAGCCTGCTTGAATGCGAACTATATATAATGGGAAATATACCTGTGAAAGTATGCAACTACCAAGTAGATAACCCAGTCGGAAGTCAACCCACATGAAATGTTGGCAGAGCTCATGAGTCCCAGATATGGATTAATAAGAATGAAATGGGTGGCACACAGACACATTGCTTATGATGCCCTGTGCATTATACACCATCTAGTAGTTGATGGAGAGAAAATCCTTTCAGATGATGTACTGGACAATTTGCAGAACTGGTGGGTCCTTAATGGCAATGTGTCTGCAATCAATCACCCTCAAGACCTCAGGGAAATGTCTCTGTGTTGTAAGATTTTTGCATAGTGCTGATTCTCTCCTGTCTATGGAAACCATATACATTACTCAACATACCGCAGCATCATGTCAAGGCACTGGTGTAGGATTAGGAAGACTGCTGCTTCCAAAGTTCCTAGTGTGTCCCCTACTAGTCAATGATGGATCCTTGTAGTAAAGGTAGTTAATGCTATGCATGTCTTCATGTCCACAGGGATGGTAAATCCATACTTTCCCCTTCATTCTAAGCATGCATGACACATGGTGGTGATCAACAATACCCTGATCAGAGAGGTGATGGCCATATTAGGTGCTGGTGGACCTCTCTATGGTGTAGAGAGTGAAATTGTGCAACACTGTGGACATTGGCTCTAAAACAGGCCATTAAATTCTGTTGTCTAGCTATAGCTACTGGTGTTTAGAATGGACGAATGCTGCAGCTTATAGTCTCAACTTTATATATCTCCGAATCATTATGGCGGGTTTCATTTTGTCATTTGCATATCTGATGTGACTCACTTGTATGTAAGCCCTCATTTGCATGACATTATGAAGTCAGTTCCATATCATGAATATTGAGTGATTTTTCCATGTCATGAGCATGCTGTGCATGTCTCTGAATCATCTCCACCCTGCACATCACAGGTCTTTGTGTTATTTTACTTAACATTTTGCAGATTGTTTATGAATACCTCCCCTTCCCAGAAGTTTAAAGGAATTTTCATCTGAAATAGTATGTGAAGGTGAATTCTATGGGGGCAAAGTGAAGTATGAGTGAAGGAAGTATCCTATAATGGTCACGGGATCTTGTTTGCCAAGAGCGTGCAAATATCTTTGCACCTGCACATTGTACTTGAAATATTAATTTTAATATTCTATAATGGAATACTTGCTACACCAATGATATATATTATGAAGGCTTATGTTTTGCACTACCCTAACGTAAGATGGAACATTCTTACATATCAAAATCTAGACATCAACTAGATGGGCACACAAACTGTATGACACTGTTTCAAAATGAAGAAGGAGCATACTACAGGGGTGTAGGCAGAAATTTCACATGTATGCGCCAAGCTCTCATACTGTTTTCATTTCCATAATAGCAGCCTTTACTCTAGAGAACATATCCCCAATCAGTAATTAAGGATGGAGAATATGGATAAAAATCTTATACTACAATTATTTAATTTATCTGTCTGTAACATATCAATTGTACATCAAAACAGACATATTTCCCTTCTTTGCTAACCCACTTGTACTCTTTTTGTTTCATTTATGAGACAGAAAATTAGGCATTTATTGCTTTTGAGTCAGGCAAAATGTTGCCTCCATAAAAATTTATATTCCCTGCTTTACATTTCACATACCTGGCTACCCACCTGCCCAGTGTGCTCTTGCCATAGTAGAGTAATGCAAATCTTTCTGTGAGTTGGTGAGTGAGTGATCAAAATGATGCAACCTTTCTGAAAGGGTCACAGTGTACAGAACGTTAAAAGGAAGATGTTTTAAAAAACTGCATGTAAAGTATCAGCTTCTTTTCTCAGGCTGGTGAACTGTATAATATGAGCTGAAGTAATGAATGGTCACAATCATACATAGTACTGAGGTTTCCATGGGTGTGGAGACTTCTTGACATTCACTCTCGGGTTCCGTATCACTTCCACAACAGGCTATTCACAGGTACCAACCTAGCCCATGTTAAATGAAATATATTATTTTGTACTGACTTATTATTCAACCACTAATCTTCATTATTTACCTTTTACTACGTTTTTGTCTTTGGCCAGAAACTTACTGGTAAATATTTTTTTTTTTTTCAAATTCACCGTGGTCAATAATGGAACACAGAAAATATGCATACCTGCTAGTCTGTGACTTGCATTACCCAGTTAAAAAACAATAACTGTATTTAATTTGGCGTGATATTCTGGTTTTACTGGAGAAGCACCCGAGTTTGAAATGTACTGGTGAAAAGGCATGACAGCCCTCACTTTTCACTAATGACCTCTAGTCTGGCTGTGAGCAGAAGCAGTAGTATTTTTATTGGTCATTGTTATACGTCCAAACGGTCAGTCTATTACCACCATTTTTCCCAGGGGCACATTAGAATAGCAAGGCACATAGTGAATTCTGTTCAACAGAGTGGAATTTAGTGTCAGCCAAGCATTACTTCAAGAGTGCCTACTTTGTAGTTTCTAAGAAATGATTCATCATCAGCTATCTTGCAGGTGTTCTGCTAGATGAATGTAACACTGTGCCAAGATATGGTCTTACTTCATACCATACATAGGTGTGAATTTAAGGTTCTTGTTAAGGTGATGACAGTACAGATGTTGACTATTTACATGCAAATACTATGGGTGTACATACACAGTAAGTAGCTCTAGGGAAAACAACACATCTGTCTGCTCAAGCATAACATTAATTTTTACATGCTACAAATATATATTGCCCTGTTTTGCTTCTTTCCACTTAACGCTACTGGATCTATTACAAATCATCTGCCTACCTAGAATGCAAAAATTCCATGTGCATTTGGTGGGGAAGTGGAACAGAAAAAGCAAAAGTTTTCTAGAGCGCCCTCTAAGATGAACTACACAGAATTTTGGCTCTGGCTTTTCTCACAGCTGCAATACATTACCTCAGCAAACACTCCCTTGCACGACATGCACACCTGACACTAAGCCACATTTAGAAAAGAAAAATCCACATTCCTCCTTCTGGTGCCTGGCAGTGCTGTTCTGTCCCTGGAATGACAGGAATGTTTTCCATTTATCTGTTCATAATGCAGTAGCTATCAGTTGATCATCCTATATAACATATAAAGTCATGACAGATCACAAACCTCTACTGACCTGAAATAAGATGTGCACTGCTCCAGATGTGAATACATTCTAACAGGCAGTACTTTAGTATATATAAGTACAGAACAAAATTGGAAAATAACTAATAATTCTTCCTTGATGCCTACCATGGTTTATTACCTTTCTAATCCCCCTTGTTTTATCCTACCCTGATGTCATAATACCTGCCTTAAAAAGTAATTATTCTGTTTTCTGTTCCCTGCTGCTTACACCAGTGCTTACATAGCCTGTCAGAATGTTTCACAATGATTCAATACCTAGGTTTAGAAAAAGTATGTACTCTATGGGCAGTATCCAATGTTCCCATGTAGGGACATATGCTCAGAAGATGCTCAGAGTAACATTTAAGATGTTTGCACAAATATCCCACACAGTAAGACAAGGGTTAACATATGGACAGGAGTATGACAGCACAGCAACAGCTGGTGCATTTCCACAGATGTATTCAACATAATACAAGCTTCACTGTGGTGTGTTCCTAAAAGTGTGTGTGTGTGTGTGTGTGTGTGTGTGTGTGTGTGTGTGTGTGTGTGTGTGTGTGTGTGTGTGTGTGTGTGTGTGTGTGTGTGTGTGTGTGTGTGTGTGTGTGTGTGTGTGTGTGTGTGTGTGTGTGTGTGTGTGTGTGTGTGTGTGTGTGTGGATGATATAACCGCATGTGGTATAAATGCCTCCAATAAGCATCTAAATATGGCTGCTACAGGATACACCAAGGAATGTATAACAGCAAGTTGAAGTGGCCTCTGTTTAAAAATATTTTGAAATGAAAATGAGAATGTAGAAAAATCACAAAGAATGGAAAAAAGATAATTCATCTGTCTCGGTTGTAGAACTGAAGTATTGACTATGTCACGCAAAGCATCTATTAAACAAAACAGCGTACATGCCAGATGTGGAGCTACTATACTGTTCTCCACAGGCACACCTCAAGACTTTAATATGTGTGAATAAAAGAATAGTATAATTCCCTAATGACAACTGTAGAAGCCATTTGTCCGAATTCAGCCCATCTCTGGCTCTCTAAATTTAACAGCTCTTATCTGTACTTTGCATTCCTACAAACAAGGCCACAGTTTCATTTTACTAACCATGCAAAATCTGAAATTTTGTAATAATTTATGTCAACAGCTTTATTCTTAAAATGCAGGAACTACTTACATTTTAAAACAAATCTACAAACAGCAGCAAATTTTTAATAAAATGTTGCAGTATATGGTAAGGAAGGTCAGGATAAGTCATTTTTAAAAAGTGATTTACTCAAGGTGACCAACAGTCCCAGTTTTTCCAGGACAGTCCCAGTTTGGAAGTCTCTCTCCTGGAATCACAAACATTGGGCAGGATTCACGAAGCCTCCGTGTAAGAGTTACAAGGCTTACACGGAGGCTGCAGTTAAACGGTGTGACGTCAGCATGTCATGCATATGCATGAGGGCATGCTGAATCACACCTAAGGCTTACACGGTCTGTGAAAGACAGTAGGGGGCGTGTCCGTAGGCCAAGCCCTGCAAACGGACACGCCCCCTGAAGAGTAAAAGTGCCAAAAGTAAACCCCCACGACAGAGTCCATGGAAATGTGAATAAGCACAACACAACACATGCCCCCACAGACTATGAACATAAAATATACAAATGAACATGTTATATTGTTTTTTAAATTGCAAAGATGTTTGCCCATGAGTGCGCTCGTTTGCGCGAGTGTGCCCGTAGCTTAGCCACAGTTAGCAGTAAGTAGAAAAGCATATAAGAACTAACTATGCAAAGTAAGTCAAAAAGCAATACCGTAGCGGTAGAGATGTTGTCTGAAGAGCAGGCAGTCATGGTTTGAGACCCCACAACATCAATCTTTATTTTTAGTGAAATAAGCACGAAACAAGTCCCTGACATATATGTACACATATAAAATTATATTTTATGAAAAATGTAATGAAATGGGCCATTTATTTTGAAGAAATGTGAGATAACAAAATAATAAAAAATGCCAGATGTGCCTATAGCTGAGCTACAGTTTAACAAGTTGAGTGCATCTGCCCATAGGTGAGCAGTGGTTTAACAGGTGCAAAATGAGTGCCCAAAGGTGAGCAGTGGTTTAACAGGTGCAAAATGAGTGCCCGTAGGTGAGCAGTGGTTTACTACACTGAAACTGTGGGCCCCTAGCTGAGCTGAGCGTTATATGCATGCTGACAGCCAAATGAAGCGTAAACCAGCGTAACCCGTTTGCGCGGAGCTGCGCGCCGCACCAACAAGCTAACCGACGGGCAACGTTGAGCAAGCTGTAACAAAACTGCCTTTACACAGACACACCTCCTAGCCTGTGTAGACAGTCATAAAATAAAGCAGTGGCCAGGTTCAAACCCAGGATACCATGCACCATAGTCAAGGTACTGAACCACTAAGCCATGACAGCTGTACTTAGAAATGCAGTAATAGCAAATATATAGGAATGAATAGAAAGAGGAGCATGACAAAGCAGGTTTTGTGAAGCTGATACAATTCCAAAATGGCCAATCACAGATAAGTGTGGGAAAACGGCATATATAAGCCCCATAGGCGGGAATACACAGCATAACCGATTGTAGAACTAACTTGCAGCCAGAATGTCAGGAGTAGGTGAGGGTAGTTGCTTTTGAGCACAGAGGTGGGGTGTTGAGGAGTCCAAATATATGGTTTGGCTCCTTGTCCACAATCATGAGGCCCAACTCATGCAGGGCCAGGTCCTGTGGGGAGCATATAGGGCTGAGGCATGGGACCGGTTGGCTCATGATCTTACCAGTGCCACAGGGATTCCAAGGACTGGTGAGCAGGTCCGTCACCACCATGTGGACCTGAAGAGATGCAAGCAGGACCAACTGAACCTTTGGATCCAGGAGGCCCAGCAAAAGCCCAACGCCCCACTACTGAGTAAGTTACATCTAATTATGTATGTAAGAAATTAACCTAGCTGATATTATGGAGATGTGTATTCCAATATTACTTTATTTATATTACAGCTGCAGGTGTCCGTTCTGTGAACCGCAGAGCCGATGGTGATAGGCTGGTGCGGTTGCACCACCAGGCAGGTCAGTAATCCTCTCCCTGTAACTGTAAATAAATATAAAAGTATGACAGTTAGCAAAAGAGTGCAGTGTAATCACTAAGTAATAAAATGTGCAAGTAACAGTGTAAGAGTGTTTGCAAGTATTGCTTGATTACAAAAGTGTGTTGCAGTCTGTAATCCAAACAGAAAAATGTAAATGTCTGAAATAAAGTCTGAAATAAAGATGTCCCACCTGTAATATAATAGTACACAACCTGCAGCAGGCTGAAAAGTACAGCTGCAGAAGATGCAAAACACATGTGTGAAATATATCCCTGCTGAAATACTGAAACATGACAGAAGTGAGACTGTTGGAAAGGATTGTAATAACTACAGTTAAAACATGTCAATAAAGCCTAGAAGTAAGTACCATCCCGAATTGTAAAAATAAAACAAGTGAGAGAGTGTGAGAAAGAGCTATGAATCCACCAATAAAGTAGTAATAACTCCTGAATAAAGTATACTGCAGTCAGTACAGAATTAAATGAATGTGACAAGCAGAACCAAACTGCGAAATGTGCTCAAAATGTTCCTGCAGCTGGAATGTGTATCCCAAAATCTGGATATGTTGCTCTCAGTCAGTAATATGCAGATAGTATGATTGTCTGAAATACGAAACATCCACAGTTGTCTATAGCTATATAAAGCAAATGTAGCAGGATGATGTAGCTGAAGAGAGCCAGATATGAACGTGTATGAATAAAAATGAAAATGTATATTGATGTAGCAGTAACATTCATATCACCAACTTGAAGTAGTTATCACATAGGAAACTGTAGGTAGAACTGTAGTGTGTATATATCTGCAGCTATTAGAAATGTACAGCATATGTATTGGTATTTGAAGGTATTAATTATATTTTCTGCACCCTACCCTATAACCACATATAATCCATTCCACGTGAAATTGGTATGTGCAATCACAATTAACATCCCTGGACATTTGTCCTGTTGGGTCATACATATTTGCATGTACGTTGATGCATCTGCCCTGTTCATACATCCAAACCTGATGGCCTGTTGCCATCAATCAACCCTGCATGTTATTGGACTGTGTATTGCTGTTCAAATTATGCATGTGTTATGCTTGCTGTTCAATGGTGTGAATATCTGGGTGTTTGGTTAATGGGAATACTAATGCATGCTGTTACAACTAATTGTGAATGGTATTGTATGTTACTAACCCAAACTGTCATGACATAATGCAAAACATAGGATGACAGGGAAGGCGGGTTCCAGCAGACCCACCTCTCCCACCTCAGCTGGCGAGTGCACCTGGCAGTAGTGCCCAGGCCAGACCCTCCTCCAGTGGCCCTGTGCCACCTGCAGGTGGAAGCGCTGCAGGGGATGGGGCTCGTCCCCCCTCTGCAAGTGTGGCCAGAGGAGAACCACCACTCACCCTCCGTAGCGTCCGGACTGTGGTGCGTAGGGAGATCCAGGAAGCTGTTCTTGGGCCCCTACGCCAGCTTGAGGCACAGGTGGCACAACTAATGGGCATGCCTGCTGCCCGGCCTACACAGCCCCCAGCACAGCCCCGTGGGGATATCAGTTCCACTGTTGCCATCTGTGGGCTCATGGGCTCTGGATATCCAAACATCCATCCCCATCAATTGTGTAACCCCCCACATGTGTCATACACTGCCCCTGTATGCGTCTTGTTTGTCTTGTCTGTTGACCTACCCAACCTACCTCCCCAGCTATACTGACTTCCTTTACCTGACATACCACTCTCACCTGAAAAAAAAAAAAAAAGGGCACTCTGTACCCACAAAAAAATTACGCCCCATACATAGCTGCCCATTTTGCGCACATGTCTGCTTAACATGGAAACTGTCAATTACAATTGTCTGTACAACAAGTATTATTGTTGTCCTTACACCTATCTCAGGGGTGGAAAGTTTGAAATGTCACACCAAATTACAAACATATGCACAGCTGTTGCTGATGAAGAAATGGGCATCTATGGGCCTTACCTACATCGCTCCTGCAAAACCCAAGCTTGTTTCCCTACTGTCTTACCCTCTTTGTGACCCCTTTTTCACCACTTTCCTGTCTCCCCATTTTCATTTCTTTCAAAGAAAATAACGCGGGTGTGCGCACGAGTAAGCACTTTTAAGCGGTTGTAAGCGGGTGTGCGCGGAGCTGAACGCCAGTGCGCATGCGGGAGCTCCACGCAAACCAGCGCTAACCTGGTTACAACTGCTTAAAAGTGCCTTAGCCACTCTGAATGACAGGTCCTGTAGTCTGCTCAAAAGCAAAATAAAATCCCACTGTCAGTCCCGAACCCAGGACCTTGGAAACAGTAGTCTGCATGACTTACCACTAAGCCATGACTGTTATATAAGAACATTGTGCTACAATAAATATATCATGTAATAGTAGGAATGAATGTAAAGGGAATATAGAATGTGTACTACACAAAGCATGTCATGTATATTTACTGTCAAATCTAGTGGATTTCTATAATAGTAGTGTGTGAACAGAAACAGCCACGCTAGTTGGTAGCTAGTAGGTAATAATGTCACTGTAGCACTTTGCAAGCCACACACATAGTCACAGCAGGATAATCACTACCCATACCCCACAACCTGTTACAGGAACACATCCGGACCAAGTAATAAAATATGTGGAGCAAAGGGCCAAACCCAGGGACACATTCCAAATAATGTTACAACAAACTTAGACAGTTCAGAGAGTAACAGGTTCTGCATTTTGTTGGATGTTTGGAAGGGTATGAAGTCTGAAACTTAAATGTTTGTCACTATATTCTGACTTGAGCCCAGAGTGATTTGCCAGAAAGAGCTGTGCATGAGATATTGACCAAAATATGAGGCAGAAATGTGGACAACCTGCAAATATCTGTACACTTGAGAGGTCTGACACTGCCATATTTGAATAGTTAATAGCCTAGACATAGCAACAGTGACTGAGTTACAGGGATGCCCCACAGACTCCATGTGAAATGTACAAACAGTAGGCAGACAGGTGTTACAACACATGCAATGGTAACTATGAAGTCCTGAAAGTATGCACCACTTGCACGGCAGAAATAGTGTAGTAATACATATGCTCATGCTATCCCACAGTCACAACTGCAGAATACCAGACAATTTAATGGGTGTACCTCACTGATATGTACCATTCCATGAGGCAGATAACAGATGCACCTGAGAGTCTCTGGGGCCTGCTCAGCAGCATACTCAAATACCCTAATAGATGTCAAGGCCCACACCATGGCCAGACCACACTGCATGCTGTAACACCCTAGCAGATATAGCAAGCATTCCAATGTGTGAATGTACATGGAAAATAGGAAAGCCACAGCAGCACACTACAGTCAAGACACCTAGCAGGCATACAAGTAGTGACTGTAAAGGGCAAATATTGAAGCCATAGCAACAACGTGCAAGAGCCACTGCTATACAGCAGTTACACCACATGTCCCACAGGAAAACACACACACCCACATTAACAGTAGTAGTAGTCTTAGGTGTCAGTGTACATACACACTTAGTACAGGAAACTGGAGAAATGAATGGAGAAATGATAATCTACAACACAGCCGGAAATATGAGAGAGATACTAACCTTTACACTCACAGAACAGTGTCCACAGCATACCAGCATGGTCCCTGCCCTTAAAATCTGAAAGGGCTATGCCTATCTCACATACCTTTATATAGCACTGTTCTGAAATCACAGTGAGAACTGCAATCAGTACACAACTGGCTGCATGCAATTAGCAAATGCTGGCTAACAATTGGTGCAGAGGCCATCACATGGACATATGCAGATACCTACAAAAGCATGCTGTACTCCCAGTCCACACATGCAATACTTTCATTGCACCCTGTGGAGGTAGTGAGAGACAGAGAGAGAGAGAGAGAGACACACAGAAACAGAGAAAAACAAAATTAAACATGCACAAACAAATCTGGTCAGCAACAGCCACCTGAAAGCTGACAACTGGCAAGTGGAGCAGCAGGACACAAAACCAGATGGCAACACAAGCAGCTGTGACAAACACAGGTAATGTAAAGTAATACTATAAAAGTCTACATACTGTGAACCCTCCATATGTGTTATTGGTCTGTATCCATATGTATATGAAGATGTGCAAAGGGCAGGGGACATACAGCAACTATCAGGGAAGGCTGTACATACATTTGTATGTGAGAGCATCTATGTGCACATATCAATGTATGTTGAATGTAGGTTGTAGTGCAATGTATAAAGTTGGTTTCACAGTTATGTATGTTTGGCAGTATGTTAGTGTGTGTATACAGCATGGTAAACAAACATGTTGCTATACCTATCTATCATATGGATACGTATGTATGGCAATATATGTATGTATGTATATATATATATATATATATATATATATATATATATATATATATATATAATATGCATATATGTATACATACATAGAGAGAGATGTAGGAATACATAGACAGATGTAGATAGATAGAATATGTACAAACATATATATGTAATACACACTTACAGATATAGATGTATGTAGATACATATACATAGACAGACAGATCTGACTATCTACAGGTATGACTGTATATGACGATCTCACACTCCCCCTGTCCCACCCCCTCTGTCACTCTCACCCCCTCTCTGTCACACCCCCCTCTCCATATCTATAGCAATATATGTACATCAATATATATATATATGTGTGTGTATATGTATACAGACATATATATATATATATATATATATATATATATATATATATATATATATATATATATATATATACATATATATATATATATATATATATATATATATATATATATATAGAGAGAGAGAGAGAGAGAGAGATGTATATATATTCTGAGTGAGGCACATGTGTACAGATGTATTGCAACAGGTGCCTGGTGACAAAGGCATGGAGTGAACACCAGTGTCAAAATTGGAGTACCATACCCCATTTCAAATCACCTACACCAGTAACCACCAGATATGTGATTGGCTGACCACCACTGCATGTGTCAGGGGTGAACAGAGTCATAAATGTGTACAATAGTCCCCCCCAATGATATTCACAGTGGCACACTATTCCTGGAATACCTGCACATGGTATGTGTCAGCAGACATGGTGTGTCAGCTACGGACATGTAGGTCAGTGTACCCCTCCACACCACATAATGACTGCCATGGTATGTACCTCACATGACAGCTACAGATATGGAGAAGGATACAGTGACATGTACAACACTATGACAATGCACTCAAACACATTACCAATGCACAGTGACTGAAAACACCACAGAGTACACACATACTACCCACATAGAGGTTACCACTCCTGGATTTACATACTTAAGTCACACCCATGACAGATGTCCAACAACCACAGTAACACCTCACACCATCCACAACCTAAATGACTGCTGTGTGTCGTCCGTGCCACTGCAATAGAGAGTACATGGTGGAGGTACAGGTTCCTACCCACAGATAAGACATACCCTGCAATAAACCACACAGTGTTAAGAAGCAAGAATCCCTATGAGTACATGTCACACATACCCCTGCTGAATGTTAGTCAGATAGGTAATATGCCATATGAGTCACCCTGTGTAACTGTTTGACAGCAGCAGGTACCATCACATCACATGTGTCACAATGATCAGGGTAGCAGAACAGTATGCTGCTATAGTCCCAGGGGCAATAGCATATTGTATAGTATTGTATTGTAATGTATTGTATTGTGTTGTATTGTATTGGTATGTAGAGGTGCCTCCTTCGTGGAGTGGAACCACTGCTGCTGTGCGCCAGTGTACAGGTACATATCCTGTAGTCAGGCTAGTGTTACATAGCACTTCTATATGTGTGTTTAGCTCCTCTTGGAGTTCATGTAGCATGCAACCGGGGATATCATCAGGTCCCATTCATGTTGTGTATTCTGCTTTTCTGAGGGCGGCTTTCACCTGGACATCTGTGATGACAGGGAGGTTACAGTCAGCTGGGATAACTATGTCTTATTTTAGGGGAGAGGGAGGGGGGAAACCTGCACTGAACCTGTCTGCCACAATGTTGCCAATATCTGTGGGTTCAGTGAATTATTTGTTGTTGTGTACTAACTATGAGCATAGTGGAGGGTTTCTGACCAGGTTGCTAACATAACTGAAGAAGGCCTTGTGGTTATCTGTATTGTCCCTGTTGATTTCCCTCTCAAAATTGCCCATGGATGTTTGTATGAGAGAAAATAGCT
Source organism: Protopterus annectens (assembly GCF_019279795.1). NCBI lineage: Eukaryota > Metazoa > Chordata > Ceratodontiformes > Protopteridae > Protopterus > Protopterus annectens. The sequence goes on along the minus strand of NC_056732.1, from coordinate 258,987,272 downwards.
CCTTACTAGTGCTGATCAGACATGCCTTCCCTTTATGGAATTATGCTCTGTCTTGCAGTAGCTTCCATCTTTTGTAATACAATCTGTCTATGGCTGGGGTCCACCAGACAGAATGCTGTCCCTTTGTGGAGAGTGTCTTGGTCTTATATGGGATTGCATGATCCATGCATTCGCGAAGATGTCCGTAGAAATCATTTGTGAAGAGGTCAGCATTGTGGGTTGTGTCTTCCACTGGCCCAGTGGGCTGAAAGGATACCATGTCACTGTTACAAAGTGTAAAGTTTGCATTTGCAATGTTATTCACTATAGTCATTTGTGCTGGTGGTGGAGGTGGGATATGTATATCCAGGGCAATTAGTTTGTGGTCAGCTCACAGTAGTTGATGATGTACCCCATACAGTACCTAGATACAAACCCCCAGAGTGAGGAGGTGCTTTGAACCTGAATCAGTGTTCTGACTGCTGGGGTTTGGTAGTATGTCGTATGGAGTGTGTCAGGTACTGTTGCACAGTTGCTGGCTGAGCACTGATACCTGGCCATTTACATGTGTATCCACCAATAGACAGACAGATGCTATATATGGGAGATATGTTGTATCACAACAGTCGAGTAGCATGTGTAGTATGTGTGCCAAATTCTGCTGACATATATTGCTGATATCATGTTATTTCCTTTTTCAGGACCATGGCTCACCTGCGAAATCCAGCTTACTCTGCAACTGAGGATGAGGAGATACCTCAGAGCCTGGTATGGGATTATGCAATACTCTTTTCCCACACCAGCCAGAATCAGCAGGAGAGGGCTACACTGTGGCAAGACCTGGTCTGTCGGGTAAATGACATAGGCACGCATAATAGGACATATGAGCAGGTACGACATCACTGCAGTGATTTAATCAGAAATATCCATCAGCGTGCGTCGGATATCCACAGGCAACAGGTCGCCACAGGTGGTGGAATGGCTACACATCCCCCACTCACCAGACTGGAGGGACTGCTCATGAGTGTAGTGGCTCCAGCCCGCCAACAACAACAACAGCAGCAGACATGCATTATGATGGAGGCTGGAGCCACGCAGCAGCAAGACTATGAGCGTGCAGGTAATATGCCATATGTATAGTTGACTGTTGTGTACAGTGATAGTTAATGCATGTGTGAGGTGTGTCCTTGGTTTGTAGCTGTCATCATAGTATTTAATGTGCAAGTGTGATATCCTCAATATCAGCAGCTGACCTGTGAAAGGTGACTGTTGTACTACTGACCTGTATCATATTCAGTAACAATGGTACAGTTGTGCCCACTGACATTAGTTTCCTCACTTCTGCAGGTCCCTCCAGTGTAACAGCAATGCAGCCTATCCATGCTGGTGAGTGTGTATTAACAATACCTTTAATAGTCTTGATAGTAATAGTAATATTAGGCTCACTGAGTAGTGCTCTGTGTATGCATGCAGGTGTGTCTGTGTCTGTGTGTTGATATCTCGCATACTGAGTAGTGTACAACTGTGTGCAACTGTGTGCAACTGTGCATGTGTGCATGTGTGCATGTGTGCATGTGTGCACGTGTGCATGTGTGCATGTGTGCACCTGTGCATGTGTGCATGTGCATGTCTGCATGTGTGCACGTGTGCACGTGTGCATGTGTGCATGTGTGCACCTGTGCATGTGTGTGTGTGTGCACATGTGCATGTGTGCATGTGTGGACCTGTGCATGTGTGGATGTGTGCATCACTGGTAATATTGTGTAGACATTGTAAACTGTATTCCTGTTTCCCTCCCACAGGTTCTGGTGCTGCTCTGGTGTCATGCAGCAGGGAACCTGAATCAGGTGCCATGGGTACTAATAATGATGACATCTGTGTAATGGCACAGGAAGGTATGCCAGGGTCCGTCATTGGTCAGCCAATTGACAGTACACAGCTGTCAACCCCATCAATGTGCACAGTTATCCTGCCAATACACCCTTTGTCACCAATGTCCCTAAGTGATGGACAGCATACAGTGGGCATTGACCAGGGTAATGTGGTATCTGTGGCACATGCGTCCCCTCACAGCAGCCATGGGCATGGCCCTGAGATGGTAACACACAGACAGATGTCCAGGGGTTCTCGTGGGAGCATCCATGGGCGTACTGCCCCTGTCAGACGTGCCCACAGAGGTCTTACAACCTCAGCTATGTTTTGGGCTGTCATGCAGGCACAGTGACATATGGAACAGTACACCAGACAGGGTCTGAGGGAGCTGACAGCATGTCGCACAGCCATGACTGACAGTATGTGTGACATTGCGGCTGCCATCCGTAATTTCACCAATGTCATAGACAGATATTGTGGGGACTTATTTGATCGGTTCCACAACTACATGTCCATGAGCCAGGGTGATGGTGGACAGTTGAGGCATCGACGTGGGTGTATGCCAGCAACAGCAGCAGCTGGCAGTCATTGCGGACGACAACAGGGCCACGGCCGCCCCCATAGTGCCAGCAGCAGCCACAGCAATGCTGGGTCTGTGCTGTCATCAGACCGCCCCAGGAGACCACGTGCACGTGGCTCTGGCCAGGCCCGACAGGGATCTGTGTCCAGTCAATGATCACCTGCTTCTGATGACAGTACCCAGTCTGGGTTGGTACCGGATACGGTCCGTAGCACCCCTGCTAGGCACAGGTACCATGTCCGTGGCCAGAGACACTGATCTGTATGACCTGGCAGGTACAGTCTGTGGCTGTCCACAAACACCAGTATATGGCAGCCATGAGGTGGAACTGTGTGCATCCATACACACATGCGAATTGACAACACCTAGGGCTACTGCATACATGCACACACTGCATCAACATTGCCCCACCTTGTACTGCTGTCCCTCACCAACATACATACACATACATGTCAATTGGTGGTATCGGTGGCTGACTCAGGCATACCAAGTTCACACCCTGTGCATATGATGAAACTGTGCCACCTCCTGCAATCTGTAACATCAGTGCAGGTACAGGTTAACATGTTGCTGATGCACAGGGTGACTACATAGACGTGTAGTAATAGTATCATGTTAACAGTACTGTGTGCTGATATAATTGTGGGTATATCACAGCATGCCTGATGCAGTAAGGGCATGATTGTCATGTACTGTTGTCTACACCCATGGTAAGTACCATAGTGTATCATCTGCACATGTTGGCATACTGGTGGTAAGGATGTCAACAGAAGGCTACATACATAGGTAGCACAGGGGATAAGGTAATGAAAGTATTAATACGCAATGATGGACATGTAAACTGCAAGTGGCATGTTGCCCACACTGGACTCTGCAATGCGGATGTTTGAGGATGTTGATATGTGTGCAGTACTACACAACTGGTACAGGAAACACAGGAGCACCCTAGCACTGCAAGCTCACATCTCATACCATGCTAGACAGCCCCAACACACAAAACTAACTGTCACAGGAGGGAGAGTACCCATACATGTCAGGGATACTGTGGTGGCAGGCCAGGTAGCATACATCCTACTAAGTATGGAACCACTGAGTGAAGGCTTAGTGTCTGTTATTTCACATGTGTATTACTGCAGGTATGAGCACATGGGTTTCCATCCAGTTATTGTACATCCTGACGGTACATAGTCTGTACACTTGTGTGCACTGAGACTGGGCCCTAGCCATTTGACCTGTGTATTTCCATGTACATGTGCATAGTGCCTGCATATTTGCAGTGTTACCTACTGGAAGTGGTACAGCTTGTTTGTTGTACAATGGACTACATGCAGCCCTGCTTACTGTAGCTTTGTTTGCATGCATGTTTGCTTGCAGTTACCCTGGAATACTTATCCCACCTGCAATGCAGAGTTACAGAGCTTCTGTGGACTCCTAGTGACATCTGCATAGCTTACTATACGTACGTCCATGTCTCACTTGACAGAACGTCACTGTTTGTCCTGTTCACATGTACGTTGCCTGTTACACATTGCATATGACTTACCTGGCTTTTGTCCACGTGAGCAGTCATATATGCCACTGCTAACTAATCACAGGCACTACACCCTCACATACTCACCTTCTGTTGAACCACCTGCTTCGCTAGGGACGGCTTGCACCTGTCACCCCTGGGCTTTTGGTTATTGGCAAAGGCTCTTGCTACCCCCATAGTGCCTTTGTTAGGCAAGGCTCAAAAGACGAACCCACCTCCATAGGTATCACAAGGGATAAGAAACTAAGAGTAATGCTACTCAACACCAGAAGTCTAAACCTCAAGAAGCATACACTCGAAACTCTCCTTAGCATGGAGAACATCGATATCTGTGCAGTAACAGATACCTGGTTCAGGGCTACTGAGAGCACCCCAGCACTACCAGGTTATACCTCATACCATGCTTTTCAGCCCCAAAGCTTGGACCGAACCACAAAAGGAGAGGGAGTATCGATATTCATCAAAGATACCCACACCTCCAGGTTGGTGGCAAAGCACCAAGCATCAGAGACTATCCATGTTCAACTAACAGTGGGTAAAACTGCCTTCCAGGTTATAGCCTGCTACAGACCACCCTCCCAAACCCAAGAACCGCACTCGGTCTTCCTGAGAACAGTGGAAAATATGAAGGTCTCTCCAAACACCATTATACTGGGCGACTTCACCTACCCAAACATAGACTGGGAGCATGACTCTTGCTCCAACACCCTAGCCCAAAGATTCCTAGAATTTATGAACTCAAATGCTATGGAACAACTTGTTACCACTCCCACAAGAGGGGAAAACATACTGGACCTGATCATCACCAACATGGGGACTCTATGCTCCAGACCAGAAGTGTATTCCTCACTGGTAAGATCAGACCATAAACTAATCTCACTGGATATCCACATCCCGACCCCACCCCCTGCCCAGAAAACCACAGTGAACAACTTCTCTAAAGCAAATTCACACTCCTCAAAACCGAGGTGGAAACCTTCAAAGCCCCCGGGCCTGTGGAAAATACAGCTCAGACCGCAGATTCCTCTATAAACACATTCTATGGACACCTTCAGGAATGCATGGATCATGCGATCCCAAATAAAACCAAGACCCAATCCTCCAAAGGCAGACGTCCTGTCTGGTGGACCCCAGCCATAAACAAACTATACAATGGAAGGAGGAAGCTACTAAATGATACAGCAAAATCCCAAAATGGGAACGCATCACTGATCAGTATTAGCAAAAAACTACGGGCACTCATAAAATTGTCTAAGGCCAGCTTCGAGAGAAAATTGCACAGGACACTAAGGATAATCACAAGGCTTTCTTTAGTTATGTTAGGAACCTGGGTGGTAATTCCCAGATATGCTCAGAGGTAGTCCAAAATGTCAAAAGAAACACCGAACCCACAGACATTGCCAACATCCTAGCTGACAGGTTCAGCGCAAACTTCTCCCCCCCCCCTCCACACCGAAAGGGCAAATATTTGTCACAGCAGAGTTCTGCCCCCCTGACATCTCAGATGCTCAGGTAAGAGCCGCCCTCTCCAAAGCAAAAAACACAGCATCAATGGAACCAGACAGTGTCCCGGGCTGTGTCCTACATGAACTCCAAGAAGAGCTACACCCAAACATAAAACTACTGTTCAATCCCAGCCTTACTACAGGATATGCGGCCAAAGAGTGGCGTACAGCAACAGTGGTCCCTCTCCATAAAGTTGGTGCCTCAATGGATCCTGGACACTATCGCCCCATAAGCCTGACTAGCTTGGTCTGCAAAGCTATGGAAAGGATCACCATGGACCTCATAAATAAAGATATTGGGGAACTACACAGACTGGATCATATCCAGTTTGGCTTTGTTAAGGGCAGATCCTGCCTCTTAAACCTGGTTGATTTCTTTGAAACAGTCACCAAGGTCATTGATGAGGGGAAGGTGATCCACACAGCCTACCTGGACCTCGCAAAAGCCTTCGATACAATACCTCACTCGGGCATTCTAAAGAAGCTCACCAGCTTAAATATAATCCCCTATGTCACTAGATGGATTGCACACTGGCTCAAGGACAGAACCCACATGGTTAGAATTGCTGGAGCCATGTCAGACTCCAAACCAGTTACAAGTGGTGTCCCACAAGGCTCAGTCCTGGGACCTCTCTTGTTCGGTATATATTTCTCGGAAGTACAGGCCAACACGGAAGGACTGTGGCTGACCAAATTCGCAGATGACTACAAACTGGCTGTCATAATCGACTCTCCAGCCGACACAAGCATCCTCCAAAAGGGCCTCATAGAAGCAGACAACTTGTGCCAGAGCCATGGCCTCAAGCTGAATGCCAAAAAGTGTATAGTCATCCCCTTTGGCAAAAACAAAGTGCCCACAAAGTACCACATAGGTGGTAATCCATTAAGTACAGAAGAAGTAATTATGGACCTGGGGGACCCAAGTTGTTAGCAATCTCTCATTTGACAACCACGTGGCCAAAGTGGTTAGAAAAAACATTTTATATAGCCCACCTTATCATGAAGGGATTCACATCTAGATCAAGGGAAGACATTGTGCCTCTTTATTCATCCCTCATCACGCCCATAATTGATTACAATGCCCCTGTTGGGATATACCTTACCAGACACCTGCAGCAACTGGAAAGACCCCAAAAGTACCTCACCAAGTGGATCAAAGGGCTCAAACAGATGCCATATGCTGACCGGTTAAAGAAATTCCAGCTCTACTCAGTGGCATACCGCCTGTTCAGAGGCGATCTGTGCCTGACATATAAAGCCATGTCCAACCTGGAATTAATGGCCATGCTGCACCGCAGAATATCCAAATCCCATCGAGCTACGCGCTCAAGAGACTTGAACCTCAGCACTGAAATAGCAACTGGAAAGACCTCAAAAGTACCTCACCAAGTGGATCAAAGGGCTCAAACAGATGCCATATGCTGACCGGTTAAAGAAACTCCAGCTCTACTCAGTGGCATACCGCCTGTTCAGAGGCAATCTGTGCCTGACGTATAAAGCCATGTCCAACCCGGAATTAATGGCCATGCTGCACATCAGAATATCCAAATCCCATCGAGCTACGCACTTGAGAGACTTGAACCTCAGCACTGAAATAAATAGGACATGCTGGAGGGACAGATTCATAACCCAGAGGCTCCCTTCACTCTGGAATAAAATCCTAGTCCAGGTTAGGCAGAGTCCCTCATTGACTCTCTTCAAGAGGAATCTTGATGAGTGGATGGGACATCATAGGTTTACCCCGGGTATCACTTCTGTGTCACTGTTAGACAGAGGCACAGTATACTAACCTCAAAAAAGGGCATAGCAAGATAAATTTAAATTGGGTGGCGAAAGCCAAACACATTCTGGCTAGGTTTATAAATGCCCTAGGGCAGATAGCTTAGTATGAACCTATGAACCTATGACCCTATGTACCTTGTTCCCCATTGGCCCTATGTGCTGTTAATCACCATGGCAATCACAATACTATGATAGCATGTGCAAAGGTCAGTTATCAGTCCCCTCTATGGTACAGTTGTGGAATATGTGGGTCATGTGGCAATGTCACAGCTGCCACATGTACACAGTCAACCCTCTCCCCTACATATGGATGTACAACACATGTATGAGATGCAACCATATAGCCAAACTGGGGACTAAGCACTCTGAACCCAGTACTGGCATAACCTGTCAGGTGGCATGAAATACTACAGTGACTACAATACCAGTCTGATGTAGACCTACACTGACAGCAATACAAACACGTGAACACACTGGGCCATTTGTGGAGCCTAAGAATAGCATCCTGCCTGAGCGGCAGACACCTCTGCAGCTGGCACACAGGCATACGTTATGCCAGAACACAGCACACATAACACATAGCACACAAATCCTGTGTGCCAAACAGTCACAGCCTGTACGGCTAGACAACACACCTGCTACAGTTGTGTTAGGTACCTTTATTGTCGGGTACAGTGAGGTCACGCTCACCAGGCTGGACAAGGTAAAGATCACAGTGATATGCCCGTGGGGCACTATGGTCCACCACATAACAGAAGCATACAGGTCAGTCAGAGGCATGGACTCATATGACTCAGTCATTGTCCATGCCACTATGGCTGACCTGTGATGTACCTCCCTGGACTACATGATAGGGAACATGGAAGGGCTCTCTGAGCATGTGGCACAGGCTGGTATGACCCTGACCTTGGTTGGCATCATACCCTCACGAGGAATGCTGACATATTACTGAATGCTGATTATTTACTGTAGCTACAACACCCTAGATGAAAGGTTCCTAGCATGTAGTCACTGCATTGCTATGGAACATCTTGTTACCACTCCCACAACAGGTGAAAACATGCAGCACCTGTTCATCAACAACATGTAGACTATATGCCCCAGACTAGATGTGTATCCCTCGCTGCTAGGATGATACCATATACATTTCACACTGTATATGCACATACCACATGCAGCACCCGCACAGAAGACCACAGTCATAATGTTATCCAGTGCAAATACCATGTATTCACATGTGGCAGGCATCAGACATGGTAACTATTGAAGGTCACAGGTACATATGTGTATTTGGCACACACATACATCATCTGTGTCCATTGGCATTACTGGTTTAATCGATGTCATGCATTATTGTGAACAACAACCCACACACATGGGCATTCTGTGTGACAAAAACACATGTGGCATGTGTGGAATTCAAAGCCATAACTAACTGTGCTATGACAGTAGTGAGAGACGCAGTAGCAGAGCATGCTATTTGCATTACTGGGAGATTTGCCCTCTTCCACTGTACTTGTAGGGTGCTGACATCATCTCTGTGTAGAGATTGGAATATGCAGAAGCTGGTGTGTTGTACTGGTTGGCAAAAGGGTCAGTTCTCTCACACATGTAATTGCACACACCCTACTTCCACCCCTCCCACACACACTTGCCGGATTCAAATCCCTACCTAACTATGTTATGACACTCAAGACGGACGCATTAGCGGAGCGTGTTATTCACATTACTGAGAGGCTTCTCTTCTCCTGCTGTACTTACAGGGTGCTGACATCATCAGTGTTTAGAAAGGGGAATGTGCATCCTGTAGTGTGTTCTCCTAGTTGCCAAAAGGGGCATTTCTTTCATACAGACTTGCACACACACACACTAACCTCCCACCACATACACACTGAGCATTTGCAGGATTCAAACCCCTACCTAACTATGTTATGACACTCGAGATGAATGCATTAACAGAGCACGCTATTCGCATTACTGGGAGGCTTTCCTTCTCCTGCTGTACTTATAGGGTGCTGACATCATCTGTGTTTAGAAAGGGGAATGTGCATCCTGTAGTGTGTTCTCCTAGTTGCCAAAAGGGACATTTCTTTCATATAGACTTGCACACACTCTAATCCCCCTCCACACACACTGAGCATTTGCAGGATTCAAACCCCTACCTAACTAGGTTATGACACTCAAGACAGATGCATTAGCGGAGCACGCCATTCACATTATTGGGAGGTTTCCCTTCTCCTGCTGTACTTATAGGGTGCTGCCATCATCAGTGTTTAGAAAGGGGAATGTGCATCCTGTCGTGTGTTCTCCCAGTTGCCAAAAGGGACATTTCTTTCATATAGACTTGCACACACACTAACCCTCCTCCACACACACTGAGCATTTGCAGGATTCAAACCCCTACTTAACTATGTCATGATACTCAAGACGGACACATTAGCAGAGCGCGTTATTCACATTACTAATAGGTTCCCCTTCTCCTGCTGTACTTATAGGGTGCTGACATCATCAGTGTTTAGAAAGGGGAATGTGCATCCTGTAGTGTGTTTTCCCAGTTGCCAAAAGGGACATCTCCCTCACACAGACTTGCACACACACCAGCCCCGCTCATCCACACACACACTGAGCATTTGTAGGATTCAAACCCCTACCTAACTATATTATGACACTTGAGGGAGACGCATTAGCAGAGCGTACTATCTGAATTACTGGGCATCGACTTTGCACCTGCAGTATTTATAGGGTGCTGACATCATTATTTCTACAGAGGTATGTACATGTAGTACTACCTGTCAGGTGGGGGATAGCATATATATGCATTTTCAGCCACCTACTTCAGGGTCAGATATGCACATCGCACTGGCAGGTTATGTTCTATACCATGCTTCGTGACCACAGGACCTGTAACACACAACACAACCAGTCCAGCCCACCCCTCCCACATCTAGGACACACACTTTGCTTCCCTGGGAACAGTGCCAAGATATGCAGGTGTTCACATACACCATTCCAGTTGTTAACGTCAGGTACAGGCATATTGTGTGTGGGAACTACTCAGGCCTCTACAACATTACCCTACAGCCACTACAATTTGTGAGTCCATGTGCTATGGCAGAACCACTCACCACAGCCACAAGGGGGAATACATATTGCACCTGACCATCTGCAACATGGGTACTCACTGTTCCACAATAGAGGTAGACCACCATTGTTGATATCTGACCATACCCACCTTTCCCTGGACATCCATATCCCATCCCCACCCCCAGGCAAGGTTGTCACTGCAAACAAAGTGTATTTATCAAAAGCAGACTTTACACTTGTGAAGACTGGGATGGAAGACTTCAAAGGACCCATGCTGGGGGAGTATACAGGCCACTCTGCATAATCCTTGACAATTGCATTCTATGAGCATGTGGAAGGTTTGCATTGATCATGCTATCCCAAATATACCCATGACTGCTCCACAACAGGACACTTGTCAGGTGTACACCAGCCATATATGAGCTGTCCAACAGACAGAGTGAGCTAATACATTGCAGAGCAGTAGCCCACAGAGGGAGGACATCTCTGAACAGTACCGGCACGACACTTCAATCCCTCATAATCATCACGACACAGTGTTGACAGTGAAATTGTCCAGACAATACAGATAAGGCTCCCCTCAGTCTGTTATTGATGCCCACTTACTGTTAGAGGTCCTCAGCAACCCTCTTCCAGCACACACCAACAACATGCATGTGGCTTAGCAAATTCAAACCCTGGGATCTCCACTGTGTCCCTGCTTGACAGAGGCACAGCACACTAGCCTCACACGGTGCCTTGTGTGACCTACTTTACAGTGGCACAGTAGCCTACTGTACTGGGGAGGCAGACGCCAAGTACACACTGGCTAAGCTGTCATTCTCTAGGGCAAACAGCCTAGTGTTGTCCTCTACACCCATATGTTTAATTGTCAGATGCACATTATTTGTTGCTGATAGACTGTTTTCAGGTCTTTATTGCCATAGCATTCCCTGTTTGTATGAACAGCTTGTGTATCTGTGGAAGATGTTTGAATATGAGAGGGATCCACTATATCACGTATATCTCTGTAGTCATTTAACTGTGTGCACTGGGCAGATTGCTGTAATGTGGTTGGTTCCTGGAATAACACGTACAAATACCAGATATGTGTGGCCAACTGCTAAACTGAGATTTGGCCTAAGTGTGTGAGCATGCCCAGTTCAGCCTTCCCATGGCATGTTGTCTGACATATGTGTCATTTATCAAAGTGTGTGAGCATGCCCAATGTGAGCTTTCCATATGTTGAACTCTGCAGCCTACCACATTTGTGGATGAGTGTGAACTTCAACAATATCTCCCATTTATGGTTGTGTGTTGTGTGTCATGTTGTGTAGTTAGTGTCCAACTGCTTTGTGTCTGAACACAACAGGGATTATACTGTGCCTGCAGGGTTTGCATGGGATACTTTGCATACAGTTGTCAACATCCTTTCATACTGACCTAACACTGTAGTACCATATAGTGTACTGGTTCAGTACTTTCACTGTGGTGAACAGTATCCTGGGCTTTAGTCCTATCACTGCTTTACATTTCCATAGTGAGCACAACAGCCTGGTTCGGGGCCAGTTGTGCACATCTGACCATGTTGCATTATGTTCAGATATGAACTACTTAAACCAGGCTTGTCCAAAATTGGTAGTGTATTCCACAACATAGGTGTACATTGGCAAACACTAGCGATGTGCCCTAGGCCATTTCTAATGCTAGTCGGAGAGTGTGTTTGTCCTTCGACACACATTGTAAGTGGAGTTTGCCATGACATATGTCATGGTTAGTATACTGTGCCTCCATCTACCTGTGACATAACAGTGATACCCAGGGTAAACCTACCATCTCCCATCCACTCATCAAGATTCCTCTTGAGGAGAATCGATGAGTGACTCTCTGGCTAACCTGTACTGGGAGTTTACTCATGAGTGAGGGTGGCTTCTGTGTTATGGATCATGCAGTACAGCTTGTCCTATGTATGTCAGTGCTGGGGTTCAGGTCTCTCATGTGCATAGCTCACTGCCATTCAGATTGTACAAGGTGCAGCATGGTCATTGATTCCAGCTTGGACATGGCTTTATACATCAGGCACAGCTTGCCTCTGGGTGGGCAGTATGGCAGTGTGTGGAGCTGCAGTTTGTTTAATCAGGCAACACATGGCATCTGTTCAAGCTCTTTGATACTCCTGGTGAGGTACTTTTGGGAACTTTACAGTTGATGGAGGTGTCTGCTGAGGTACATCCCACAGGGGCTATTGTAGTAAATTGTAACACTGATGAAGGATGACTGCAGAGCCACAATGACCTCCCCTTATCTAGATCTGACAACCTTCATGATTAGGTGGGTATATGGTATGTTTCTGTAAACACTACAGCCACATGTTTGTCCAATGCAGGATATCTATCACCTTGTGTCCCCAGGTCTCTCATTACATGTTAAGTACATAATGGGTTAACACCTATGTGGTAATTGGTGGGCACTTACTGTATATCCACGGGGGTTGACTGCACACTTTTCTGCAATTAGCTTGCTGACATGGCTATGGCACCAGTTGTCTGTTTCTATGTGGCCCTTTTGTGGGATGCTTGTGTCAGCTGGAGGGTCAGATATGGTGGGCAGTTTGTAGTCCTCTGCAAACATGTTCAGACACAGTCCTTCCATGTTGGCCTGTACCTATGGGACATATATACCAAATGAGGGAGGTCCCAGGACCAAGCCTTGTGGGATGCCAGTTATATCTGGTTTGTAGTCTGACATGGCTGCAGCATGTCTGACCATGTCAGTTCTGTCCTTGGTCTGGTTTGCAACCCCTCTACTGACATAGGGGTTTATATTTAAGCTGGTGAGCATATCTATAATGAACACGTAGGGTATTGTATGGAAGCCTTTGCAAGGTCCAGCTACGCTGTGTGGACCACATTGCCCTCATCAATGACCTTAATGACTGTTTCAAATGAGTCAAGCATGTTTAAGGGGCAGGATCTGCACTTAAGAAAGCCAAACTGGGTAGGGTCCGGTGTCAGTAGGTCCCCAATATCTTTATGTCTGCGGTACATGCTGATCCTTTCCATAGCTGTGCAGACCAAGCTTCTTAGGATTCTGGGGTGGTAGTTTGCAGTATCCATTCAGGCAACACCTTTGTTGAGAAGGACCACTGTTGTTGTATACTGCTCTTTGGGTACATATCCTGTGGTAAGGCTGACATTGAGCAGTAGTGTGATTTGGCATTCCATTCTTCTTGGAGTCATGTTGGACTCAGCCCAGGACACCATCTCATACCATTGCTGCTGTGTGTTTTGCTTTGTAGATGCTGGCTGTTACCTCAGCATCTGCAATGTCAGGGGGCCAGCAGTCTGCTGGGATAGATATTTTGCATTCTGGGGGGGGGGGTTTGTATGTTGGCAATATGTGTGTGTGTTTGGTATGTTGTTTGTAATATTTGTGTGATTCAGAGCATATCTGTGAATTCCCAACATGGTTCCTACCATCAGTTGAGAAAGCCTTGGTATTATCCTTAGTGTCCTGTACAATTTGTATCTTCATAGGTTCATACTAGGCTATCCACCCTAGGGCATTTATAAGCCTAGCCAGAGTGTGTGTGGCTTTCAGCACCCCTTGCTATGTGAATATTATGGCCATTTATGATTTACTTTACTGTGCCTCTGTCTGGACGTGACACAGTGAAGACCCCCAGTGTACATCTACGATCATCCATCCACTTGCAAGATTCCTGTTGAAGAGTGTCAATGAGGGACTCTGCCTAACATGGAGTGGGATTCTGTTCCAGGGTGTGGGGAGCCTCTGGGTTATGTATCTGTCCCTCCAGCACATCCTATTTCATTATGTGTTGAGGTTGACATCTCTCACTCTCACAGCTCCGATGGCTTTGAGTTTTCTGGGGTGGAGCATGTCCATTACTCCTGTGTTGGACATGGCCTTGTACAACAGACATACATTGCCTCTGTGTAGGCAGTATGTGACTGCATTCAGCTGGGGTGTCTACAGCCAGGCAGCATATGACATATATTTGAGACCCTTTACCCTCTTGGTGAGGTACCTTTGAGGCCTTTCTAACTGCTGCAGGTGTCAGGTAAGGTACATCCCAAATGAGGCATTGTACTAGATTATGGGTCTGATAAGAGGGCAGTATAGGGGCACAATGACCTCTGTTAATGTAGATGTGAATCCTTTCATGATACGGTGTCCAATATAGACAGTCTTCCTAGCCACATTGGCAATGTGAGTGTCACATAACAGGTTACTGTCCACTTGTGTCCCTAGGTCCCTGATTACTCCTTCCATACATAATGGTTTACCACCTATGTGGTAATTTGTGAGTACCTTGTTTGGCATTTGGTGGGACATTCATACTGTCCAGTGTCTTAGGACGGCTGGGTGGGGTTCCTGTGTGTGAGAGTGTGGTCTGTAGCATGCTACAGACTGTACAGCAGTCTTGCCTACAGTTAGTTGCACATGGGTGGACTCCAATGCTTTGTGCATTGTCAGTTACCTGGATGTATGGGTGTCTGTGCTGAATATGGATACTCACCCTCCTTTTATGTTTTGGTCCAGGTTTTGGGGCCATAATGCATGATATGTGGTATAACCTGGTAGTGCTGGTGTGCTGTCAGGAGGCTTGCAGCAGGTTTCTGTCACTGCACAGACATCGATGTTCTCCATACTGGGGAGGGCCTCGGGAGCATGTGTATTGAGGTTTACACGTCTGGCATTGGTCAGCATTACCCTTATGTTTCTTTCCACTTATGTTTTCTAGGGTGGTGGATTAGTCTTTTCAGCCTTGCCTACGAAAGGCTCTATGGAGGTGGCAAAAGCCTTATCCAACATCCAGACGCCCAGGGGTAACAGGTGCAAGCCATCCCTGGAACAGCAGCGTGGCTTGTCAAGCATGACATCCCAAGCAGACAGACATTGGATCCCCTGGGAATAACACCAGTAATTGTGCCACTAGTTAAAGCTGATCATTCTGTGTTTGTACTGTGGCATCATTCTTGGTGAGGGTAGGATGCTGCAAACGGTCAGTGTCATACCGGCCTTGACTACATAATCGGAGAGCTCATCTATGTCTCTTTTCATGTATTCCGGGGAGGTACATCTCAGGTCATTCACACCAGCATGGACTATGACTGCATCATATTTCTACTTGCTTTGGGGTGACCTGCATACTTGTGTTATGTGGCGTATTGTAGCAGCCTACAGGCAGCTTACTGTACCCTTTCCCTTGTTCAGTCTGGTGAGCGGGACAGCAGCGTGTCTCACTATGGAGTCACCTATTACAACTGTATCAGGCATGTTGTTTCTCCTTCTGGCCTGTGACTGTTTGGCACACCAGCTTTGTGTACTAGTGTTGCATGTGCTATGTTTGGAGGTTGTGGTTGCTTGGGTGTCTGCTTTGGAGGCCTCTGTTGGTGTGGTGTGTTTGTAATTCGGGCCTCCAGGAATGTTTTTCTGTGTTTATGTCTTTGGTTTGCAGTTGTGATAGGTCTATGTGGGACTGGGTTTGTGGTGTGTGTGGTTACCTTCTCCTCCTGACTAGTTTTGACAGTACTGAGTTGAGGGAGATCAGCCTCCAGTTTGGATAAATGGTTGCATCTCTCACATATATTTGTATTTCTTGGGGGGAGTTGAGGGTTGTCTGTGTACTTGGGGCAGGTGTAACATTGCCTGAAGATTCACAGATTCAACTTGATGTAGATGGCCGTAGTGGATTGTATGTGTGGACATATTTTATTGCCATACTACTGATCAGTGATTACTTCCCTTTTTATGTTTGCTCTATCATGTAGTAGCTTCCTCATTCTCTTGCATGGTTTGGTAATGGCTGGAGTCCACCATGCCAGATGCCTGCGTGTATGGCATTGTGCCTTGTTTTAATTTAGGATTGCATAATCCAAGCATTCCTGGCAGTGTTCATGGAATGCCTGTATAACAGGTTCTGAGGTGTGGCCCATATTTTGCACCTGCACAGGGCCTTTAATGGATTCCACATCAGTTTGGAGGAGTGCAACTTTTGCTTTACACATGTTTTTCACTGTGGTTTTCTGGCCAGGGACTGTGGTCAGGATGTGTATATCCAGTGTGATTACTCTATGGTCTGGTCTTACCAGTGAGGGATACACTTCTCATCTTGCCATCCAGTACCCATGTTGCTGATTATCACATCCAGTATGCTTACCCCTCTTGTGTGAGTGGTACGTTGTTCCTGGGCATTTTGGTTTATGGATTCTAGGAACTTTTGTCCTACAGTGTCGGAGCTAGTATAATGCTCCCAGTCTATGTCTGGGTATTTTCAGTCACCCAATATAATGTGGTTTGGAGGACTTGATATATTCATGTATTCCAAAATAGGCCAGATGCAGTTCCTGGTGTTGGGATGGTAGTCTGTAGCAGGCTATAAACTGGGAGGCAGTTTTAGCCACTGTTACTTGACCATGGCTAGTCCATGCTGCTTCTTGTTGTGGTACCAACATGAGGGTGTGGTTATCCTTGACAGTTATTGCTAGTCACCCTCCTTTTGTAGCTTGTTCCATGTTTTGAGGCTGTGCAGCACAGTATGAGGTGTAACCTGGTAGTGTTAGGGTGCTGTTGTGAGCCTTGACCCAATTTTCTGTTACAGCACAGATATCAACATTCTCCATGCTGGGTGAGTTTAGACTGCATGCATCTTGCTGTTTAGACGTCTGGCATTGGGTAGCATTACATCTAGGTTCTTATCCCTTGTGATACCTATGGAGGTGGGTTTGTGTTTTGAGCCTTACCTATTCAGGGCACGCTGTGGGTAACAGCCTTTGTCAGTATCCATACAGCCTGCACTGATAGGTACATGCCAGCCCTAGCAGGTGGAGCATCATGTCATGCTCAGCATGTCATCCCAGGCTGGCACACATTGGATCCCCTTTGACTAACTGCAATACTTCAGCCAATTATTGCAATTGATCATCTCATTGTCATATCGTGGCATCATGCTTGGTGAGGGTAGGATGTTAGTCATGGTTCTCAAGTGTGCATATACTACATGGTGTTACATTGCTTAACACATGGCATTCATGCATCAGGTGGTGCTGCAGGGCTGCCTCTGTAGGATGCACATACTACACTCCCTGTACATGTTTGAGAGCAGGTTATGTCATTTTAGGCATCCCTGTTATTATATGAGTGAGTCAGAGAGGGGTATCATTCCCAGGGTTCCTACTGAGCCAGTGTATGTGCTATGTGTTGCCTCTTTGCCAAGGCCAGGTAATACTGGGCACGCCTCCTTCTGCCTACTGGGGCAGGCTCAGGTTGTTCCTCCTCCAAGTCAAGCTCTGCCTGTGATTGCCTTGGCAATGGTGCGGGGCTGTTTGGCCCGGCCCTATGCTGGTCCTGCTGCAGCTGTTTTTGCAAGATCATATTATGTAGCATAGCACATACCATGACAATTTGGGTACATGTAGTTGGTGAGTACTGCAAGGCTCCACCAGATGTGTCCAGACACTGGAACCGTGACTTGAGCAGCCCAAACACATGCTCTATTACATTACGTGTTTGTGCGTGTGCCTCTTTATGGCATTCCTGTTCAGGTGTGTGTGCATTTCTGATGGGTGTCATCAGCCACGGCTCCAGTGCATAACCTGCATCCCCCACTAGGTGTCCATGTGGGATGTCCCCATTGGCAAATGTCTGGTACAGCTGCGTCAAATGCCAGATATGGGAATCATGGTAGCTCCCAGGGCAGCCAGCACACACATTCATTATTATGCCCTGGGCATCACACATGACCTGGCAGTTGATGGAGGGGAAGCCCTTGCGGTTAATGTAGGCCCTACCCTGCTCACCGGCTGGTGCTTTGATGCATATGTGCGTGCAGTCTATTGCACCCACTACCTCAGGGTATTCCACTATTTGCTAGAATAGACGCATATTGCTGGCCAATACCTCACTGGCATTGGAGAAATATACATGATCACCGACATGTGCTGACATGGCATCCAGGAACTGGTGCAGTACCCTGGAGGCTGATGCCTGTGATATCCCCATCATATCATCAGTTGGTCTTTGGAAGGTACCTGTTGCTAGTATTCTTAGGCCAACACATACCTTGGTTTCCTCTGTTGGTTCTGTGTGTGAGATGTGGCCTGCACAGCTAGACAATTTGCTGCAGGAGGTCTCTGTCCACTCTATAGCGCTCTACTATCTCCAGCTCATGTAACCCATGGTAGGTGACCCTGGGCCTGTACACTCTTCTCCGTCTCCTCACTGTGGGTTGTCTGGCACCATCTGCATTGTCACCACCCTCAGCAAGTCGCCTATGTCTCCTTATGACAGCTTTGGCAGCCCCTAGCATTTCTGCTCTGAGTTCAGCTTTTTCAGTTTTCACTTCTAATAGCTTACTCCTGTCTTGCAGTGTCTCTTGAGAGAAACATCCTGCACTGCTGTTTGCAGAGTTTTAAGTGCTTGGCTGAGCTACTATTCTGCCTGTGTAATTGCCTGCTTCTAATTGTTTTCACCTGCTAGCTCCAGCAGTATTCCCTACTAGCTTCCTACTAATTCTGTTGCTTCCTTTTTCCTTTCTGTTTCCTCAGGGGGTAGCAACGCGCATACCAGCAGAAACACACTCACAGTGGCTTACACGTGCGCACACATGCTTACACAGTTCAGAATCTGCTTATTCGGGTTAAAACACGCGCACACCAGCACAAACAGTCTTAGAAGTCTGCCAACATGCTCCCACATGCCCAGTCTGCCTTACACGTGTGCACACTGCCCTACTCGCGCCTCATGGTGTGCACACGTGCGCATGCATGCCCAGCAAGAAACTTTGGTGTAAGCAACAGTGTACACCTTCCATTTCTTGACTTTCCCATGCTTATCTTGTGGCACTCCTCTTTCCATGATATGTGTCTGACATCTGTCATGTAACACTGACCTCCAATGAACTGCATTTCTTTCTGCCATTCCCCCCTGTGATGTCACCTATCACCTACTCTATTCCTCACTCTTATGTATCTCTTACACTACTCGGAATGTGCTCATTTGCTATGTGACTGTGGGATTCAGTATCCTAACACTCATTTACATCAGATTGCCTACTAATGCTTAGTTACATGTCTTAGACTCAGCTTCCCCCCTTAGCAACCACTAAACGGTGGCCATGTTGTTTTTGGTCTGCTGGTCCCTGCATTGTAAATCCATGTATTGCATAAAACCCACATTTGTGGGTTTATAACCTTCATTTTTATGTTTTATATAGCACAGCCCGTTTGCGTGGGTCTGCGCTGCGTTTAAACATTGGCGATCGCTGAAAAAAAATTATTTATTTTTCATATTTGCATCAGGGTACCTTGCCAATGGTCACATATTTGGCCATTGGCATGCTGCCTGACACATATGCACCCTTTATTTGGAGCTGACATGGCTCCATTGTGATTTTTGCAGAAACATACTCAGTTGTCAACTGAGTACATTTCTGCAGCTAAAACGGCTCTTACACGGGCTGCTTTGGGCTTCGTGGATCACTGATCTACCTCATTTGCATGCCTTTTGGCTGCAAGTGAGGTGATTAGCATATCCACGCCCACTCCGTGTAAGAGACATTTTAGCTGGTCTCTTACACGGACTTTAGGGCTGTTCCTGGGTCGCGAAGGCTGCATGGAGTCTTACACTACTCTTAGACTCCTTGCAAGCCTTCGTGAATTCTGCCCATTGTCTTTGGGATACAGAAATGTCCCAGTTTAGACCGCTCAGTATGAATGGTGACCTGGCTTCATGGGGCAGCCAGTCCCACTGCTTTCCCATCCTGAGCAGCTCTGGGATTTTGCAATTTTTTGGGGATGTCATCGGGTATGGGGTAAGATCGGATGCCTTTACCATGGCAGGAGCCTTCCATGCTCTGTCATCATCCTTTAGTCACTCCCTCCAGGACTTTTGTCGTAGGGTGGTCTGCCTGACCCCACTCAGTCAGGCATGAGTTTTCCAGACTCCACACCCATCTGCCTGGTGCACCCTTACTGACTTCTGTCATGGCCGACCCCTACAGGCCTCCCCTTTGACCTGGCCAAGAGACCTTCCCCAGATGCGGCCCCTCATCTTAGGGGACTCTGCTACCTCCATGTCTCCTGCAGGCTACCAAATCATGCTGGATCACTCATGCCCTCGGACCTTCTCAGGGGAGCTTCCGTCTGAGCCCGTCCGCCCCTCCGGAACTCCCCTCAGCCACTGAGGGGCAGATCCACTCTCATGAAGGCTTCAGAGTCCCCTGCTTTCCCATCCAGAGCAGCTCTGGGGACTTTGAGATCTTTCAAGGATGCCATCAGTCATGGGGTGAAGTTGGATGCTTTCACCCCAGCAGGAGCTCTCCAGGCCCCTCCATCATCTGCCCTGGTACTTCCTCAAGGACTTTCATCATGGGGAGCTCTGCCTGATCCCTTTCACCTAGGCAGGAGCTCTCCAGGCCCTGCTACTGTCTGCTTAAGGACTTCCATTGTGGGGAGCTCTGCCTGACCCCACCCTCACCCAGCCCTGTCACTATCTGCCTCTCTACCCCTTCCAGACTTCCTTCCCAGAGGGGGCATGGTCCATACTCCCTCACCCAGGTGGGAGCTCTCCTGTCCTAGTCACTTTCTACCTCTCTTGCCCTTCCAGACTTCCATCGGGATGGACCCCCTCCAGGCTTAAACTTATACACAGGAGAGAGAGCTCTTTTCCAGGGTTACATATCTCCTGACTGCTGCCAAATCATGCAGTATCACACATGCTCTTGGACCCTCTCAGGGGATCTTCCCAGCCTCATGGAACTCTGCTGGGCCACAAAGCCTCAAACAGTCCCTCATCCAGACTTCTGTGACACTGGTTCTCCACCTTGCCTTGCACCTAGGGCTTTCAAACTCGCAGGAAAGATAGTCCTTGGTCCATCCATCTCTGCACATCTTGCAGCACACCTCAGTCTCTCTCCCCCATGGTGCCAGGTGCCGATGAATGTGTATTGCTTCAAGCCTCCTAGCATGTGGTCTCTTGCCTCCTTGTTGGTGCCATTCACAGAGTGGCATCCCCACAGTGCCGGGTGAAGGATGGGAGGCCAACCTGCCAGCCCCAGTACGAGATAAAATGGCGGCCCTATCTCCACTCCCATGTGGGCAGGGATAATGGGATTGCAGGCATGGCTTCTCTGGGCAGCCATCAAGAGCCCCAGTTTAGGTCCTGTAATAAAATGGTCACCTTGGATTTTCTCTATGCCTGGATTCATAGGAATCATAGAAATTTCAAAGTTATTGAGTCTTGCAAGCATTACACCATGCCATTTCTCAACCTAGTCTGTATCTCTTTTTGGGGGAGGGCTTTGCCAGTCATGGCTGGAGTGAATTTATGAATACCCATCCAATTATCCAGGTCCCATTTGAAGAAAGATGATATGTTACACAAACAATAATGCCCAACAGGTTGTGTGTCATTGAGTAAATAATGCTCATTCAGGGGTGTTAGTGACATTGGGCCTCTAAACCCTGGAATGACATTATTCCCCCAATAACACACACCAAGGAGGGCATTATTGCAAATAGAAAATGGACTGTCTGTTAAATTGTTTTGTATTTGTTATTACTATATACTTTTTTATATTGTACATGTACAATAGTACCTCCATGTAATGTTTCAGACTTGCTGTAGCAAAAGTAGTTGTTGGAGGAATTTTGCATGCAAAATATGTTATGTAAGTATTTGTCTACACACATACACACACACACACACACACACACACACACACACACACACACACACACACACACACACACACACACACACACACACACACACACACACACACACACACACACACGCATACTCAGAAGCACAGATGGACAGACTCACATGCATACACAATGAAACAAGCAAACACACACTAAAAATCAAAGAATGCAAGGTGTTGCAACTCCCCTCCCCCCTTTTCTGTCCCTGATTTTAGTACTGCATTGTCCATTGATTTTTCTGTGAAATCACTGTGGATCAAAGTCAATCAATAATGCCACATATTAAAAGTTTCAGACTTCTTATTCTTACTGAATCTGTGCTAAGGGACTGCATGTTGCTGTCAGAAGTCTCATCCCTCTCTCTCTCTCTCTCTGTCTCGCTTACTTTCTCTCTCTGTCTCTCTCCTTGTGTCTTGCTTATGTTTACTCTCTCTCCCTCTTCTGTCACACACATGCAAGCATACCCACACACACACACACGCTCACACACAGACACTCACACAGACATGTGCATGCCTTTCTTGTTTTCTTTACTTTTTTAAATTGTACACTTGATAAACTGCAAAGCATTGTTTAGCGAGAGTAAAAATGGCATCCATTCGCTTTTTTTTTTTTTTTTTTTTTTTTAAATATCCAAGTTCTCTGCAGCTTAATATACTGCTGTGAAGTGACTGACTTGTTTATTAGCGGATATTACTTATACATTAATATCCTGCTGGAGAACATTTTTTCCTCAATCAGAGTGAAATGCACAGTTTGCCCATTCTCTAAAACTGCTTTATTCACAGGGTGAGGGAGATGCTGAATAATGAATCTTTCTCCACTTTGTTTTATTGATCTACTTAAGCAGGTTTAGATCCCTTGATGAGGTATTAGTGAGACTGTTTGATTTATGAAAGTATAAGAGATCCGGGACTACTGGGTCCCTGATTGCTCAGATGGCAAGGCATAGCTCTCCTCTAAGGACCCATAACATACAAAATAGAGGGGCAAAGCTTCTTAGGTTCATAGGTTCAAAGGTGTGTACTAGGCTAATGGCCCTGGGGCCTTTACAAGCCTAGCCCATAGAAGTGCCCTGGCATCATGCCGCCTGCCATTACTTCTCAGTGCCTCTATCAAGTGGAGCCACTGGAGTGATCCCCGGTGTAAACTTTCTATTTCCCATTCACTCAACAAGTTTTCTCTTGAAGAGAACCAGTGAGGTGTTCTGCTTGACATGTATGGATAGTCTATTCCAGAGCATGGGCAATCTCTTGGTTATGAACCTGTCCCTCCAGCATGTTCTGTTGATTGTGGTGATGAGGTTGATGTCTACAGTGTGTGGTGCGGAGGGATTGGGATTTCTTTAGATGTAGCATTTCTAGCAGAGCTGTGTCAGACATGGCTTTGTAAGTCAAGCAGAGATCACCTCTTAGTAGATGATATGAGACAGCGAATAACTGGAGTTTTTTGAGTCTGTCCATGTACAACATGTGTTTAAGGTCTAGGATCCTCTTCATGAGGTACTTTTGTAGCCTTTCCAGCTGTTGCATGTGTCTAGTGAGGTACATGCTAAATGGGGCATTATACTCGATGACTGACCTAATGAGGGAAGAGTAGACAGAGACGATGACCTCTTTCTTCCTGGATGCAAAACCCTTGGTAATGAGATGTGCCACATAGAAGGACTTTCATACCACAGTGGCAATGTGGTGGCTGAAGGAGAGGTTGCTGTCAACCTGTGTCCCCCAGATCTGTTATAACACCTTCAGTGTTCAGTGGGCTCCCATCAATGTGGTAATTAGTGGGAATTGAGTTTTTCCCAAAGGGGATGATGACCCATTTTTTTGGCATTAAGCTTAAGGCCATGGTTTCAACACTAGTCATTGGTCTCAGTGAGGCCTTTCTGAAGGATGTCTACATCACTTGGGGAGTTAATAATGGCTCCCAGCTTGCAGTCATCTGCAAACTTGGTCATCCAGAGTCCCTCCGTGCTGGCTTGGACTTCTGAGAAGTAGATACCAAACAGGAGAGGACTCAGGACTGATCCCTGTGGGACTCCACTTGTGACTGGTCGGCAGTCTAACTTGGAGTCCGCTACTTTCACACTGTGGGTTATATCTGTGAGCCAATTTGCAACCCACCTAGTGATATAGGGGTTGATGCCTAGTTTGGTGAGTTCATCAATAATTCCTGAGGGAGAATGGTATCAAAGGCCTTGGCCAGATCAAGGTAGGCTGTATGAACTGCCTTGCCATCATCCACAGCTCTGTGACTGACTCAAAGAAGTCAACCAGGTTGAGCAGGCATGATCTACCTTTCACAAAACCAAATTGCGTTGGGATCTAGAATTTGGAGATTCCATATATCCTTGTTAATTAGGTACATGATGATGTGCTCCATAGCCTTGCACATCAGACTCATCAGGCTATTGGGGTGATAATTCTCAGGGTCTGTAGTCACTCCCACTTTATGGAGAGGGATGACTGTAGCAGTGTGCCATTCAATAGGGACAAAGCCTGAGGTGAGGCTGTGATTAAACAGGGCACACAGATGTGGTGCCAGTTCACTTTGTAGTTCATGTAGAACACATCCAGGGATACATGGAAGCTGTATTCTTGGCCTTGGACAATGCAGCTTTAACCTGTGCTGCAGTAATGCTGTCGGCCTGGCATTCCTCTGGTATTGTGATTGGTCCTGGGGGGGGGGTTAAAGTTGACACTGAATCTGTCAGCCAGTATGTTGACAATATCTTTTGGCTCAGTATAGGAGGTACCATTGTGCAGTAACTCAGAGCAAACCTGGGTATTACCATGGAGATTTTTGATATAACTATAGAAGGCTTTGTGGTTGTTTTTAGTGTCTGCCATCATTCTGCCTTCATAGCTGGATTTAGAGGTTTTGATGAGGGATCTCAAGTTTTTGTTAAGGCTAATAAGGGAGTTTTTCCAGTCTTGGGACTTCACCTTTTCCTGAAACAATTTCTTCCTTCTGTTGTAGAGTTTATTAATGGCAGGGGACCACCAGATTGGCTTCCTTTTTTTGGAAGAGAGCGTCTTGGTTCTGTTGGGTATGGCTAGTTCCATGCATTTATGTACGTGTTCATACAGTACATTGGTGTATGATTTAGCAGTCATACATCTATTTTCCATTGACATGAGTGCTGTGAAGTTAGCCACCTCTGTGTTTAAGAGCCCAAAGTCATCTTTGGAGAAGTTTTTCATGGTGGTTTCCTTTGCGGGGGTGTGTGGTTGAGATATGGATTTCCATGGTGATTAGTTTGTGGTCAGATCTAACCAGGGATCTAAGTCCATGATCCTGTTTGTTAGGAATCTCAGTGGTCTTTCCAGCTGTTTGATATATCTGATGAGGTGCATTCCAAAGTGGACATCATATTCTTTTTTGGATCAGTAATAAGTATAGGGAACAATAACACTTTTAGAGCTGGGTGATATTCTCTTGGTGGTCATCTGCCCCAGTTAGAAGGATTTTCTGAGCACTATTGCTACATGATGATCAAACAAGAGGAAATTATAAATCTAGGTGTGTAATCCTCACTCTGGGCTAGTAATCAAGAAACCTGAATCCTCACCACTGACACTGGAGTGGGATATTCACTTGGAACAAAAATAGATACCCACAGAATTTCCAGATGCAGATCTCTGCATCAAACACACAGGGAACACACTCAGTCTGGGGTCTGGATTTCTCTCTCTCTCTCTCTCTCTCTCTCTCTCTCTCTCTCCAGGGCCTCAGTGAGACTCCCCACTGGTGCAGCTGTAGAGTTGAGTCCTCAGCCGAGTGTCCAAGCCATGTCCTCCAGCATCCATTCTCTGAAACTAGTGTTTTGTGTTCCTGCTCCAACTAGCTGACACACACACACTCTTTGAGATTTGATTTTCACGCGCACACACACACACGCACACACACACGCACACACACGCACACACACACACACACACACACACACACACACACACACACACACACACACACACACACACACACACACACACGCACACACACGCACACACACATACACACACACAAACACACACACACACACACAAAACACACACAGGAAAGGCTGGCACAGATTTACTAGCTATGCCCCCTTCTGTCCAGACTATAAGGTAGATGCTGCCACCAGACACTCCAAAGCCAGCTATTCTAAGGCTCTTACAAGGATACCCAATTATACTGAGTGAAATTAATGCTAACACAAATGGTAGTGTTTTGACTAATGTGAGATATAAGTACTCTGAAAGGTTAAAATATTCTCTAAAGGACCAACTAAAATGAAAAGTGTAAATATATTTAATAATAAATAAAAGAACATGAAATACTAAATATCTATTTATAATAAACACCAGAGTTTCAATCACAGGAAATATTAAAATAACACAGGAGAATAGATTCACACAGATGCAGAAACAGTCCTTAGCTAATCTCACTATATTTTCCTGATTGATCTAAAGAAGTACTATTGCTTCATCACTTACTAGAGCAAGGCAAGATGAAGTAGGTAATGGGTCCTTCCTTCTTTGTTAGGTTCTAAAAATAGAGTGTCATGAGACTTCAGTCTCACCTAGTATTAAAATATTATTTTAGTGATGGATTATAGAATGACATCAGATACATCTGGTCATCTGACTTCTGGTTCCCATGCTACTTCTTTGGCTTGAAGGTGACAGGATTTAACACATATGTGTTACAATACATATGCTGAGCTTTGCTAAAGTTTATCATAGCATCAGGAAGCTGTAAAACAATTTTAACACTGATGCTCTTCCTACAGTGACTAGCAAACTATACTTCTTACAGACATTCTATCTCTGGTTTCATTCAAAACTGTGAAATAACATATTTATGGCCTAGGCCCAGTAATTTAATTTCAGAACATTTTTCAAAATTAGCTGCAGCTGGACTGTGATTAACCTCTTCTCTTCCATTATCCTTTGTTGCAATATATACATTTAACAGTCACATTAATACATATATATATATATTTCTTTTTCTGTCCAGCAGGGCATACTGTTGGTACATTTTTAAGACAAGCAGCTTTGCAAATACATTTTTCAACACAAGCATCTGTAGAAATCAGTTTGACATAAAATGAAATATAATTCTTTACAAAATCACAGCTAGCTGTGCTGGCAGATGTTACACATCCACTGCCCTACTTCTCCTGGCATAACTGGCAATATGTCACATTGTCACACCAGGTTCTAACTACATTTTCATTTCAAAGTGGGTTATAGTCAATGCTATATGTGGGGGCGATGGTTTGTCTGCCAAAATGCGACAATGTTGCATTATTTTAGCATTTAATTAAAACCAATTTTCGGTACACCAGGCATTTTATAAGTGCAAGTTCCTGCTGAAAGGGTTCTGTATCAAAGGAGAATTTGGCAATGACTCCATTTTGCAGTTATCCACCAACATGGTTAGCCATAAGTTTTAGTTTTTACACTGCAGGCTAGAGAAATAATTGCTGAACAAAAGCTGTCCCAGTACTGAGCCTTTCAGGACACGACTGGTGACATTCATGTTCTCTGACACTGCCCCTGCCACCTGCACCTTCTTAGTTCTGGTACTTAGCCAGTTTGTTTTCCATCTTAGCACACAAGGATCTATTTGTAATACATTTAGTTTACTAAACATGCTGGTATGGAGGATGGTGTCAAATGTCTTGATCAAATCAAGGCAAGCTTTGTGCACAGTGTGATCAAATAGCTTGTTTTACTTTCTCAGAGAAATTGACTAGGTTCATTAGTCAGGATTTACCTTTTTCAAAACCAAATTGCTGTGGATCTAGTCTGATAAGATTTTTAATGTTGATATTGATTTTCCTTTAGTAGGTGGTCGCTAGATCTGCTGTATATGCTAACGATTTTTTAATTATTAGCATAAACAGCAAACTAAGGAACCCTAAGTTGAGAAAATATTAGAAATTTGACTTAGAATTTTAAAAAGACTATTAGATCTACTAAAGCAGCCCATTAACCCAGACAGGCATCTGAAATCAGGGCAATTACATATCCTTCTTTAGTTATGTTAGAAAACAAAAGCACAATACTTAACAACAAACAGAACTCATACTAAATGAGTGTAGGTACAAACACCTAGGCAGCGAAGGCAGAATAGCTGAGAAAGCTAGAGGTAATGAAGATGAAGTGCCTCAGACAGGTGGTAGGATGCACACTTAAGGACAGATGAAGAAATAAGGACATCAGAGCAGAAGCCCAAGTAGTTCCAATTGCACAGAAGGTCAAAGAGAATAAATGATGGTGATTTAGGCACATGTGCAGGAAAGCAGAAGACAATCTTGTGAAGAAGATTTGGGACAAAAAAGGAGGAAGACAAGAGGAAACAAGGGTGTCCAGCAAAGGGATGGATAAATTGTTTGAAAGAAGACCTGTGACAGTCAGGTATGACTGTCAAAAAATGTAGGAGAGTGGCAAAGAATCAAGAGATGTGACAAGAGTTGATGTGACACCATGATCTCATGTAGAAAAATGGGAAAAAAGGGAATGATGATGTGCTCCACGGCCTTATAAATAAGACTTGTCAGGCTGATGGGCCTATAGTTTCTGGGGTTGGCAGTAGGGCTACCTTTATGGAGTAACATCATCAGTGCCAAACGTCATACTTCCAGGACTGAGCCTGTAGCCAGGCTCAGGTTACATAACTTATTTAGAGGTTCCACTAGGGCAAGTTAGGTACTATTTAACAGTCAGGTATGTTATCTGATCCCATGAAGGAGGTCTTCTTAGTCTTGAACAGCACTTTCGGGACATGTTCTTTAGTGATGATGGAGAGTTTGAGAGATGCTGGTATCACAGGGCGTAGGATTGAAATTTGCACTAAATGCATTTGCTAGGATATTAGCAATGTCCACTGGGTCTAAGTAGGTTTTGTCATTTATTATCAGTTCTGTAGATTGTTGGGTGTTGTGCTTTAGTTTACTGACATAATAAAGATTTTTAATTGTCCTTATAATAGGCTTTTTAAAATTCTTAGTCAAATTCCTTTGACTTGGAGGTCCTTTGATCTGCTGTATATGCTAAAGATTTTTCCCCTTTTAAGGTAAATTTTATTTATGTCAGTGAACCACCAAAATACCTTTGTCTCAAAACTTCTTCACAATATTGCCTTCTGCTTTCCTGCATGCGTTTTTAAATTTCCCATAATATTTGTATTTAGATGGGACTGTCAATTCTATAGATTTATTTATGTGGGTATAAAACTCCTTGCCAAATCTATCTGCTGAGGCAATGACTGGGATGATGCTATTATAAGCCAATTTCAATTCATCATAGAATTTTAGAAGATTTGTGTGCTTAGAAGTCTTTAAATTCTGATATATTGGCTTCAGAGGGCCTAGATATCTTGGGAGAAAAAGATTACTAGCTTATGGTCTGACCCAATCGGAGAGGGAGTTACTCAGGGAGTTGTGCTTGATGATACTACATTTCTAAGTAACGGGTCAAGAATATTTTGTCCTCTAGTTTCATCATTCATCCTTTGTGCTACAGTTCACTTGCATGAATCATGTTAAAATAGGCAGTCAGAGGACTTTTCAGTGACAAAAGAGATGTGAGAAGAGGTAAAAATGTTCCCATTCATATGCATGAAGCAGTTACTATAAACTTTTGTTCTGTATGGCTGGGTTTCCCTGCTAAATACTAATTTAAGCAATTGGGAAATTTAAATGACCTGGTTGTTAAAAATGTTGAATATGTTCAAGGGAGTTACGTTCAGTGATTCCATGCAAATTTAAGAGACCTACCTGCATGTTTTTTAAATGTAAAGAAATAAATATTACCACCTTTACTAATGACTGCTTTCACTAAGGATGTACCTTTACCACAGTTTTTGGCAGTGTAGCAGTACACTAACTGAGTTATAAATGTATTTTTCAGCAAAACAGGCAAAAGTAATTAGGCTCCAACTGCAATACATTCATGATATAGTACTGAAATCAATGCCTAATATGTATGGATTGCATTGCTTGTCATATTTAAAACTGCATTTATGGAGTACTCAAAATGAAAATATATACATATGGCAGCACTTATGTTTACTGATCTATGTGATTAACAGAAGGTGCAGTTTATATTCTTAACAAATATTTAGAAGGTAGTGGGGTTGGGTACTGAAGCCTGCAAATTTTGTCTAATTTTGCAAAGTATTTTAGCACTTTTTATAAAACTCTGCACAGTTTTTTCATGGCTTAACATACTAGTAATGATTGCAAATCATTTTTCCATAGTGGTGTACCACTGCAGTTCCAAGTAGAACTGAAGTGATTACAAGGTGCAGGAACACTCAAACTTTACCACAACAAAGTGCAACAGAAAGAGCATGGAACATAATACCCACTGGTAGAATACGGACATGAAAAAGGTTGTACTACATTCAAGGGATAGCAAAGCAAATCATTTTCTAAGATAAAGCTGATAGATGCCATGTCCTATAAAAGCTACATTAGTAGCAGTGATATTGTTTGCAGGATGCTGCTAAGTTCTCAGAGGCAGCACCATAGGATGTTTATTCAACTGGGGCAGCATCAAGTGTACTAATATTCTCACTAGTAAAACTAGCTGTTGTAGAGTGCGTCTGTAAGCCCACAAGGAAATGTACTTATAAGTGGGTTGAGATGGTACACACCACGGGTGTGGTATTTCAATTCAAAGCCACTGCCATTGATGGCTCAGATGCCACTCAGACATACTTGAGCTTAAGTTTGTTTTAAGTATTTTCAACCTCCATGCTTAACTCATATTGCAGATAATGTCACTAATGCGGGGTAATGGATCATTAGTAGTGTTGTTCCTTCTGGGAACCATCCCCAACTGTTTTGGTATATTTGCAGGTTAGAAGGGCATTAATGCCTGTGCTTGAAATATTTGTATGTATGCATGTAGGCATGTACGTATGTATGTATGCATGTATATATGTATGTATGTATGTATGTATGTATATATGCATGTATGTATCCACAGAGTACAAACAGCTATACTGTCAACATTGTTGTATATATACTGCCATATTTAAGCTGTGATCAACATACTTAACTAAACTGATACCTCCTATTCACAGTGCAGCACTTGTAATTGTCAATCAGAAATGTAATGGCTTATGTGTCAAACCACAAAACTGATTGAGGCATGTAATGAAGATGAATCCATAAACATCTTCTCTCCTTGTTATCAGTTCCCTATTACAATGTTCTTATTTATTTATGATTGCACATTTGTATTTTCTTTTTTATGACCAGGAAGGTGGTCTATTATATTAACCCTTTTCAGCCACATCCTGGGCTCTACGTTCAGTTGTTTACAGCTGTACATATATTCAGTTGATTACAATTGTGCATACAGCAAAGTAGTGGTAGCTATAAAAGAACAATGAAAAGGCAGTTTAACAGCTAATAATCTAACAATTATGGTACAAATATTTGTACAGGATCATATTATAATTTGTACAGTGTTTGTACAGTATTATTTTGTACTGTGTTAGACACTATGCCTGTAACATTTGCAGGTGGATTAATTGATGAGGTGCATGAGGGTTCCTTAGTTGTTACAAAATTGAATTTATTTAGGTAGATGATTCCAAGTTGAAGGATCAATACATGAGAAAGCTTTTTCATCGGTTTTTATTTTTTAAAAGGCTGTCTTATAGTGTAGTATAGTCCTCTTGACTACTCCTCAAGGAGTCAGTCTGTTCCCTTAATTGCAAATTTGATTTAGTGATGGGCAGTATCCTGGTTGCAAGATTTTAAATAATACTCAGCAGAGCAGGTAAGATGTCCTGTCATTAACAGGCAACTAGTGGATGTCCTTAATTAGGTTTCAGTGGTGCGCCAGGGAGTTGTGTAATGGAATAAATCTGAAGAGCTTGTTCTCAACAATTTGTATTTTTTCTGTATTGTATGCAGAATGTAAGGGCAGTCCGCACTCCAATTTAGATAAGAGAACATTTTTAGCAATAGTTCTCCTGGCTCCATGGGAAAGTAGGTGAACAATTTCATAACCAGGTTATGACTTGTAAAAGAACTTTGTTAGTTATGTCATCTGTATGGGATGTGACTGACAGTGATGGATCCAGCATTAAGCCTACGAACTTATATTTGGAGATATTTGGAATAATGTTGCCTTCTAAGTCATTAGGAATGAGGCTTTCTTTCTATTACTGATATTTATTTTTAATATTAGGGTCCCCAATCTGGTGTTAGCTCCCCCAGTAGTGTATTATAGGCATATACTTTCAAACAGAACCAGAGAAGACATTATTTTATACAGCAGGCAAAGGTCACTTGTTATTAACCAATAACAAAATTAATACAGTGGTTGCTTTAAAGTCTTTCTGAACAGCTCAAGTTTTCTAATCTTACATTTTTCTATTAACTTTTCAAACTGTTTCACTTGGCTTGTTTGAGGGCCACCTATCAAGTATCATTAGCCAGGCAAATGTTACTTGCTACACACTTCCTGCAACAGAAATGTGATTGGCGAAATAGAAAAGCTACAGTGCTCATTAACATTCTTGCACACATCTTAAGAGATAATGACATTTGTTAACATAAAACTTTTCTTACTTGGGATCACTCAAAGAAATCATATAGGACAGGGAGCAAGGAAGATGTCCAGCCAGTCCTCATACCTCCAGAGGGAGATAAGCATGTAGCTGACATGGAAATCAAGTTGTGTAGACATTCATCATAAACCCAAATACCAGGTAACAAAAGGCACAGGGCTTCCTTCTATAAGGGCAGAAACCAGAAAAGAGTCAGAAAGGAACTGAGGCCGAGATGCAGAAGGGCTACCTTAACATGGGTGACCAACCACTTGTGGATGACTTTTCTGATTCAGGGCCAGACCCACTGCAGTGCTTCTGCATGATCGATAAAAATCATTGCAGTGGGCCATCAACACAGCCTTGCTAAATACTAATGGGGCATTCTGGGAGAGCAGTCCATGCTAATTAGCCATCCCCCAAATATGCCTGCAGGAGGTGGATTTGCACAGCCAGGTACTGCACAGTATAGCACAGCCAGTTGTGTTGATTGACAAAGCCAAAATTCCATGTTTCCTCATTACTTCCAGCAGGAGAGACCACATTGCAGGTAAGTGGCAGGGAGTTTAACAAAGAGATAGATGTGACAGGTGGGTGAGCGTGTGGATGCATGTGCAGGTGTAGGTATGAGTGGTCCCGGGTGAATGTGTGTGTGTCTCTGTGTATCTGCCTGGGGGCCACAGTAGGGGAGTTAGGTGGTAATTAATGCCACAGTGTGCTGTTCAGAACTGGCAATAAAGAGAGACATTCAAATTAGTCAGTAATGCGGTCTTCTTCATTGTGGCCAAACAAGTCTCTGAATCACATTTCCCATGGTCAAATAAACTGCAATTTCTGACTCCTGTAGTTTACATGAATTTAGGGAATTTTTGGGAAATTCCAGCCTAGGTCTATAGAACCGGCCACTGTTTGTTAGTCCTGCTGATCTTCTGCAAGACATATCTTCATGTCACTTTGTCGATTTAATTTATCTTTTGCTGATTGGGTTAGTCCTACTAGGCTAGTAGCTGCTTTCCAGGGGAGACCTGAGGAAGAATTTATACTACTACAGGAAATTTAGTGAAGGCACCAAGGAACTTCCCCTTAATCTTTTTTTGTAAGCACCATGGGTTCTTTTTCATCCTTCTATGCTACCACTGACTCAAGCAGATGGGACCTTGATTTAATGAAAAGTTATACACAATATTTACTTGCCTCAAATTAAAAAAAAAAAAAAACGTGATTGTGTCTGCAAAGCAGAAGACAATAGGAGATTTTGTCATCTTTAGTATCTTTGGTACTGAGAAACCATTTTGAACCATAAATATAGTGGCACTTCCCTATACCCTAAGCAGTTGAGCCAAGAACATTATTTTGGTAGTTACCCTGAAATGGTGGTTAAGTCTGCAAATGAGGGGAAAATAGTGGTAAATGCTTTAATAGATACCTTCAGCATGGTAGGAATTTCCTGGGAAATGTTAATATATACAGAAAGTAATTTAATGGCAGTTACATTTCCTCTTGCTTAGAAGCTGGTGTTCCAAAAATTCCCAGGTTCGTAAACCTTTGATATACTGCGTGGACTATATCCTAAACTTCAAGGCAATGTTAGGTTAGCTCAAGTATTTGCCACAAAAGCAAATGACCATGCGCAAAAGCAGCAATAAGTCTGTTGTGGCTAAAGAGTTTAAGCTTTGAAACATACATAAATGCATTAGGTTCACAGACAGTTTCTAGGTATGCGGCTCAGGATACCACTGAGGAGCCCAACCCAGTTTTCCAATTGCTCCAGATCTCTGTCTGGTTAAGTGACTTGTTCAGTCATACAGTGGGTGAATGGTGGCTCAAAAACTCCATTAATAACAGATCTCACAACTTTAATCGTCTTTGTTAATTGTGAAAAACATTGGTACTTATGCCTAATCAGTAAAATGTGCTGAAAGCAGTATGGCAAGGTCCTTTATGAATGTTTGAAAGATGAAAAACTTTACCTACTGAGTCAGACTGTCATGCAAGAGGCAAAACCAGATTTTGTGTCACAGTGCTAAAGCCCTTTCAGTACACAGAAGCATTGGTTCTTAGCTGCAGAATATCTGTGGAGAAAACACAGACAGGCTCTA
Source organism: Protopterus annectens (assembly GCF_019279795.1). Taxonomy (NCBI): domain Eukaryota; kingdom Metazoa; phylum Chordata; order Ceratodontiformes; family Protopteridae; genus Protopterus; species Protopterus annectens. Next base: position 258,952,569 of record NC_056732.1, on the reverse strand, counting down.
TTACAGTTTGTTGAGAGCTCAGTATAATACATCTGAAGATCATATAGTGCTCTCAAAGCAGCTATCACCCAGAAAAGATGAGTTCTCTAAGTAGTGTAACAAACATCTGTGGTACTGATGATGTGCACTTCAGGCAACACTCATCTGGCTAGGCAATATAATTGTACAATGTTACATACAAATAGTCTTTTGAATAAGCCTTTTTTTATTTATTTATGCATTGTAATGCTTTGTAATCCTTAAGACCATCAGGCAACCTCAATCGGACTGGAGCTCATCCTTCAGAGCTTTCCAGGAAGCCATTATTCAGGCAACCATGAGGTTGTTTGAGTCCTCAGCAGTATCCTGGCAATGAGGTCATTTTTAATTTATGACCAATTTTGTCATTAGATAGAAAGATCTGTGACCCATGTCATTGTGGAAGACAGTACATCTTCTTGTGCAAGTGCTCAATGTACTTGCTGGTGAAGATTCCTGCTAATTAACTGCTTAATGAGTAACAGGCACCACCCACCAGGTTATGAGACAACCTCCTTCCTTTAAGGGACTGCTATAGTCCATAGTTGACTCCACCCTTCTCCCATAGGACAGGCAAGCCCATCTCCCCTGACAGTTCCATCAAGTGCCTGATCTGCTCATACCACATGGGTCACCCGAGCTGTAGTTAGTGTTTTATTCCTCTATGCCACCAGGCTGGCAGTATGGCATCTTAATTAATCATAAAGGGATTGTGACTGTGTCACTTAAATACAGGAAAGGTGTTTGCATCATGCTGGTAAACATAACTGTTGTAATAAGCATCCATCCTTCTATGGACATATTACTTGCCCAGACTGCCCAAGTCAGAGTTCTCTATTTGATTGATTTAATACGAGTAATTTTAGCTGTTCTGGGCTTTTACTGAACAGAGCAATGAAGGTCTCTGGGATCAAAAAAAGGGATGGTAGCAGCCACACTAACTAATACCATTTTAAAGAGCTATTCTATGTTTCAGTACTCACACTAATTTATCATCTCTACTCACACTAATTTATCATCTCTACTCACACTAATTTATCATCTCTTTTCTATCATTACTGTTTGTTTATTTAATTCTTAGTATTTGTTTACTAGGAAAGTTGGACTGGGCCATGACAAGCCCCTTTTCAGTGGAAGTCTGGGGGGAAAAACTCCACATAGTGTTCTTATAATATTGTACATATATAAATGTGTTAGTATTTGTATAGTTCTCCATGTCTGACACCTACTGCTTGTGTTTCAAATGCTTTTATATTTAACCACCAATTTCTATTCTAATGGTCTTCCTTTTTTGAATTACTACAGTTGTCATACATAACTATAGTCCCCGGGATTCATGAACCTTGCGCCAGGCGCACGCATAGCGTAGGCGCCACAATGCCAGATATGGCCGCCGAGCGATTCAGGTACGATCCAATTCCACGTGCACTACCGGCGTGTGCCTGAGTTGCGCCGCCTCCGGCGTAGGTATGTTAAACACCCCATGTGCAGTGTTGCACCATGCAAATGAAGGCATATAGCGATCCACATAGTGGCACAGGTGTAGCATAAGGGCACGGCAATGTAAACCAAAAAAAACGGTTTACATATATCCAAACATGACATAGGAGTAATGGAAGGCTGTCAACGTCAGGTATCATACTGGTGCAATATGCCAATGGCGAAAGACACCGAGAATGTCAAAAGAAAACATGCACAAAATGTAAATAATGACATAAATGGTATGTCCGCAGAAACCACAGCAGAACCCCAGGACATGTCCGCGGAAGGTGCGAAACAATGAAATAATATGACAATGTCATAAAAGAGCAGTATAATACACATCAGCTTCACAGCCACAATACACCATAGTATGCATGGAAAGCCACAACCACAGCGCAAGAGTTGCCAAGGAGTGGCGGCAGTGTTCGGCGCCGTAACTATGTATTAGTAGTCAATGCCATGCAAATGAGGCAGATAATACTGAATCGCAAAACCCCCGCCGGTGTAAGGCTGCACCAAATGGCGCAGCGGTAATACACCGAGGAGTGGCCCAGAGGGAATACATGTCAACCGCAGAGGGGTGTGCCACTGTAGGAGGAAGCACATTGGAGCCCAGCAAACATGGGCTGTACAATGCACATCACAGCAGCAGGACCGGCGTGTGGGGAAATAGATGCGCTGAGAGTACACAATGCACGCAGAGATGCATGTGCACGAGGATGACTACGTTCCCCCAACCCAGTCATGTGACGGCCGCCCCGTCAACAACAACGGATACAGGAAGGTGATGCGGAGAATATGAGGAAATGCGGAAGCAGTGTAATTGGAGTCGTAATGAGCAATCAACACCAATCAACCCACGAAGGGCAATTGGTGGCAGCTGACAACTCTGCATGCAGAAACCCGCAAAAAAATGAATGCAAAGAAAGTAGGGGATGTAGCAGAATTGCAAAGAGTGAAGAACCAATACAGCACAGCCAAGTAGTGAGGTAGCATAACGGCGGTGGCAGACAAAATGCATGATATGCCATGTCCCAGAAACGACACATGACAGGGCTCTGCAGGATGCAATCCAGGAAATAGTAGGTGCAACGTGCAGAAACAGTAAGGTAAGGTCTAAAGCTAAACCAATGCAGGCAAGTGTAATGTAACACCAAAGGCAACAGCGTTGCAGTGCCAACGGTAAAACACGGAAGATAATCCACAGATACGGCCGCACAGACACACCCAATGACATCACCGGGTGTGCAGCACAACAGTATAAAGTGTGAATGCACACAACACACAGCCAGATTCCCAAACGCCGCACTTTAGGTGTAAACACACGGGGAACTTTTAAAATGTATATGTTGGGTGCCGCCATGGCCGTGATACATCAGCATGTGTCAGAGACAGACGGAGTTGAGGAGGAGGGTGCCGACAACTACCTTAGGCCTCAGAGGAGAAGGAGAGTGTTCAGACCAAGGGTAACCTACCAGGGGCTTCAAGACCTGGAGATAGTAGAGCATTACAGGGTGGACAGGGACACGTTACAGCAAATAGCGGAGCTGTGCCGGCCACGCCTGAGAACAAGAAACAACAGAGGGGAGCCCATCCCAGTGGACACAAAGGTATGTGTAAGCTTGCGAATACTGGCTACAGGTACCTTTCAAAGGCCAACTGGGATATAATGGGCATCTCACAGGCATCAGCATCCAGGGTACTACACCAGTTTCTGGATGCCATGTTACGACATGCCCATGAGTATATATACTTCCCCAGATCTCAGGAGGAGTTGGCTAGCAATATGCGCCACTTCCACCATGTGGCACAATACCCGGAGGTACTGGGTGCGATAGACTGTACGCACATACAAATCAAGTCACCACCTGGGGAGCAGGGTAGACGCTACATAAACCACAAGGGATTTCCCTCCATCAATTGCCAGGTCATGTGCAATGCGCAAGGCATTATCATGGATGTGTGTGCTGGCAGCCCTGAAAGCTACCACGACTCCCATATCTGGCATGCCTCACAGCTGTATCAGGTATTCGCCAGGGGGGACATCACACAAGGCCACCTTGTGGGGATGCTGGCTATGCACTGGAGCCGTGGATGATGACACCCATCAGAAATGCACACACACACATGCAAGAACGCCATAATGAGGCACACGCACAAACCAGAATAATCATAGAGTGTGTGTTTGGGATGCTGAAATCACGGTTCCGGTGCTTGGATACATCCGGTGGAGCCCTGCAGTACTCTCCAGGAACATGTGCCCACATATTCATAGTATGTGCCATGCTACATAATATGATCCTGCGGAAACAGCTGCTGCAGGGACATAATGGTGAAGGGCCACAAAGCCCACCACAACTGCCAAGGCAAGCACAGGCACAGAGGGTTCAGCACCATGAACACACTGTGCCAGCCCCAGTAGGCAGAGGGAGGCATACCCAATATGCCTATGCCCTGGCAAAGAGGGAATGTATAGCACATACTCTGACAGCATAGGCCCCATGGACTGACACCTCCCTACCTGCACACACAGTGAAATGGACGGCACACAAACATGGCCGCCCGTAATGTGTACCGTATGGGTGGTCCCATGTGTGACTCCAACATAGGTAGCACCCAAACACTGCACACCCAACAGCCAGCGGAGCATGGAACGTCAACACCTTAACCGTACGCGGGTCCCACAGCAGACGGCGTTGCCGTATGCTGCCACGTTCGCCGCAAGGTGTATACATATGTACATATGTGCATACACAGATATGGAGATAGATATCATTACACACATAGAAATATATGTACACATACACATATATAAAGTACAACAGGTAAGACAGGGAATCAGAGGGATGCAAGGTGACAGAGAAGTAAGACGCGATATCTGTACCTAGTAAACATAGTGAATGACAACCTGAGTATCCAGGAGGGTTGACAGAACAGGGAACGCCACCCATGGAAAGGTCAACCTACCTAAATGCATAATCGCGAGTCGGGATGATCGCCAGGCCACGGTACAGTTACAGTACATGTGCGGGTAACATTATTAGGATATGAGGGCAGAGGTAGACACCGCCGCCGGTGATGCGGGCAACGCAGGTACTGTGTGCAACCATCCCTGTGACAGTGGCAGTATGTGTATGTGTGCGTTGAGGGTGTCGTGTGTTCCACTGTGCGAGTGTAATGTGTGTGCCACTGTAAAATGTGTATGTAGGTGACATGTGACAGGCGGAGTGGAATAACATGTGTAGGCATACAGTATAGGAACCACAGGCGTATGTACAGCAGTACCCCCAAAGTAGTACTGAGAGCCCCTCCCTGGCTAGGCGTGTGGCGACGTAAAACGATGCAAAGCGAAAATGTCCCAGAATGTACCACAGGACTATAGCCAACATGAAATGCAAAGGACGTACGTACAAACCATGACCGTATGTATGACACCGATATGTTAATTGCAAAATGATACGTCAGCAACGTTACACAGCAATAGTCATGTACCGCGGAAAGACGCATGTGCTATCCCAGCACCGATCGTGGCGCGTCCCGAACCCGTTCAACACACGCGAATAGGTCAAGTGTACCGCAAGCAGGACCACGAAAAAAC
>NC_056732.1:258868085-258898873 GCF_019279795.1 Protopterus annectens | reverse complement strand
ATTTTTTTACCCAGTTAACAAACAAGAAAGAAGAAAGGAAAAAAAGAAACACAATAAGGGAAGCATTCCTACTGCAAGAAAAGAGGATTTCTTCATTGCTCATAATAAGAATTTTGTAGTAGTGCAGGCCACAGCAGATGAGGCCTACATCAGAGTCAGCTAAAACTGAGATGACTCAGAGCAGTACTTTGTGATGGGAAATTACTCAGTGGTAAAGGCCAAGGCAAACATCTCTTGGGCCACTGGTGGATTTGAGATGGCATAGCTAACTCTCTAAAGACCCCTTACTTGTCCAATAACAACTGCACAAAATGTAGGGGTGGGGGTCCTGGGCTCAATCTCCAGAAAAGGGCCAATGTTCTTCTTTCCTGTTTAGTTAATACAGTATGATGATCATGGTTTGTACTGCACTTGATGCTTGTGTATTCACAATCACTTCCATGACAGTGTTGTATTTGAAAGGAGAACTTGCTTTTGGGGAAAACCTGGTATCTATCTACCTAGAGACTCCTTTGCACCACTGGCTTTGAGAACAGTACTGAATATGGGATGACATGGGATCAATCCACAGACAAGGGTCAGAGTTTTCCTTTTCTGTTCAAGTCTTATTGCTAAAACAAAGATCAACATACTTCCACATTTATGCACTTCCCACTGTGTTTTTTTTTTTGCTCTGCAGGTTCCGTCCTGCTAATCTTGTTTTTCTCTCTTGCATTTTTCTCTGCTTTTATAAGAGGTTTAAACTGTTCTGCACACTTTTCAATTGCAGCTGTCTGCTGTCTTAAATTTTTTGCATGCTAGTTCTTCTTAGAAATAAATCACTTCCATGCTTTCTCTCCTCTCTTTATTTCAAGTAGCTAGTTCTCTTCTTTGACTTCCTTCTCCATTGTCTTGCCACCCCCTCTGAGTATTACACTTTATTCCTCTCTCTTTTTCTTTCTTTGTCTCTTTTTTTATCTTCATTGAACTAAAACAGTTTTCACAGAATGCACACCATCCTTCACAACATATCCCAAAGAAATGCATGCCACACCCTTCAAACAAATATAGCAGAGTGGCATTTTATAGTCTTGTGGTAAATGTCACTTTCTCTCGACTAAATGGGCAATGTGGCTCTTTCTCATTCCTTCCATTTATGAATCATTTTTCCTTTTACTCTGATATTTAAAACAGTAGTTTTCTTAAAGGAAATTGGTAGCTAGCAGTAGCAACTACCAAATGCACTGAGACTAACACTTTTTAAGGTGACCTATAGTGTCTCCTTACAGTTGCAATTCTACATAATACAGAATGTTATACTTTGCAAACATTTTAAATGAAGTTTAACTGACACAAAACAGTGCATGTCAACATGTTTTACAAACGTCTCACTTCAGGAATGGTAGAGTTAGAAATGTTTTATATAGGACTGCATCAAATGTCCAGGTGAATTACACAGATGTCACATCAAAAGCTTCCTCCTGGTCTGTTGCATTATTCACACAGTGAAAAATATTGTGTCAGATATTACCTGATGAAATTTCTTACATGGAGTCCTATATGGCTTTTCTTTCAGGCACTTTCTGATCCTGCCTGACTCCATACCTTTCAACCTCTTTACAAAGACATCTTGACAAAGCCTAAAATAATGCGAGAACAAAGCCCCATAAATAGGGACAGATTTTAAATATTGCTGACAGAAACTTAGAAAGTTGTTAGAATAAGAATTTGTATTAGTGCACATTTTCTGAAGGATGTGAAGTCTGAAACTCAACTGTATGTCATTATTTAGTAACTTTAATCTTCAGAGATTTGCCAGAAAACCACAAATTTTATGAGGAACAGATCAAAAAGATAAGGCATAAATCTGTACATTCTGCGAATATCTAGGCAGTTGAGATGTCTGCCTGACCTGTAATGAAGTGCTTCTGTCCTAATACTACTTTTATTATATGGTATCATGCCTTCCCCAGTGCACTATATTAGATATCATGCAGCCATTTACCAGTTCAACCCTTTGTTCTTTTAGATTGTAGCACTGCAGGCTATCACACTTCGTACATACTCAGGTATAAGTTCTATTAGAATATTTTTATAGCATTGCAGTGGCATCCATAAGAGCTCATAAGCTCTAGAAGTTATACTTTGTACATTTTGTGGCAAAACCTCAAAATGTTTACCCTGATACCCACAGATTCACCGACTCTGATCCCCCTCTCTCTAGATTATAAAAGGTAGACAAATGAACTTCTCATCAAAGATTACATTTAAGCAGTGAGCCATATAATTCAGCCATACATATCATACAACCCCATAAACATTAGAAGTATTAACAATGCCATAAATCAGATCACTTTCCAAAAGTGGGTGGGAGATTAGCGTAATGGTTAAGGTACTTGCTTTACAAAGACAAAGTGTAACATTTGATTCTCACATGGGGAAATTGGCTAGGCTTACAATGGCCCACAAAGGCAGTTAGCCTAGTACTAATCTATGAACATGTTAGGTGAAGGAATTTATTTATTTTATTTTACATTTGTTGACCGGGATAGTCCGTCAGGGTATGAGCCCATTTTCAGCAGAGGCCTGGGGAGAAAAGCTCTGATACAAACAAGAATAACACTGATAGGTACAGTGTAGATTTTACATAGCATTTTATAGAAATATTTAGAGACAAGGAAGTACAATAGGCACACAATTCCATATTTAAGTCATGTTTGTGTGTGTAGATAGCTATATATATATATATATATATATATATATATATATATATATATATATGTTTTTTTTTTTTTGGAGGGCAGGAGTACATCTTTAGTTGTTCATTTGAGTATACTTTAATATGTATACATATGTATACCCTTACAAAAGAAAAAGGAATTATCAAGTTATCCCTTTATTGTAGGCAGCTGGTATGTGCTGTTAACTCTGCTGATAAAGGTAAATGGAAAAGTGGGAGTAGGGTCTATGTGATGACTATAAAATTTAGGGGATGAAAGTTGATGTGGGTTTACAAACTTACAATTCTGAAACTCGTAAGTGCAAACCTCTAGATTATGAAAAAAGTCCAAAACACAGAAGAATGGTGAATTTTGAACATTGCTGTTCTGATTTAAATTTTTTTGTAACCTCACTGTGGGGCCAAGCCTCCCACCCACTAAAAGCATACACACACACACACACACACACACACACACACACACACACACACACACACACACACATATATATATATATATATATATATATATATATATATATATATATATATATATATATATATATATATATATATAGTGCTACTTTACATGGGCAACTTTTCACAAAGTCGACTTTCATATGGCCGAGACCACATGATCGGCTTTTGGAAAGCCGACCATGTAAAATAAACACAAAAAACACAGTGAACACTTACCTTAAAACTGTTAGCAGGGAGGCAAGCCCCCATGCACCCCCCCACACCCCCATAACTTAAATATACCAAATCTGAGATTGCACTACAGTGCAGAAGAGGAAAATTTTCCGATTCCGCACTGTACGGAGATAGAGGTTCCCCATGGTCAGTTTTTCAAAAGTCGATAATATGGTCAGCCATATGAAAGTCGACTTTGTGAAAATTCGATCATGTAAAGTAGACCCATATATATATATATATATATATATATATATATATATATATATATATATATATATATATATATATATGTGTGTGTGTATGTGTGTGTGTGTGTGTGTGTGTACATATAAACTTCAAAAAAGGGAATATTCCAAGAAAAAGTAATCTCTGACTTAGTATATATAAGTCAGCATTTTCAGTCATTCAGTCACACTTTTCTGGGGCTCACATTAATGAGCCTCAGAATACCAAGCTGGTAACAATGTAGGTTTTTGCATGCTAACAAATGTCAATAATTTTGACAGAATGTGTTATTAGGCATTTAATATATTCAAAAACAGCACCACAGTTTATGGTAAGAGCTGCAGTAAAAAGAGACTGTTTACACAATGCATGAATTTTCAACTCTGAAACACATTTGCCTCATTATCAGCTAATTTGCACATTTCTGCTGTTAACTTCCATGAATGCAACTCAGCACTTTCCTGCTGAAGTCAACACTGTCAGTCCATGCATCTTATTCACACAGTCCTCTCCCAGTCACTCTCTGACATACATACACACAGTTAAATATTCATGAGCTTGTACTAGGTTCCTAACTCAAAGGTAAGAGCCAAACCTTGCGCTAGTGAGGTAAACACCTTATCTATTACACCAAACCTTACCATACCACACACACACACACACACACACACACACACACACACACACACACACACATACACACACAATGATTACAGTCAATCATTGAGACCAGACATTACAGTAAATGCTTGCTAGCACAAAATCTGTTTTTCCAGTGACTTCATCATTTTTTAAATTTGATAATTACAATCACCAGATCATAGGAGGTTACTGGGCTATTGGCCCAGAGATAATTTCATGCCTAGCTGCTTCATCCTTATGTAATACCATAGATACTCTAGTTAATAGCCAGGAGTGTATTTATCAATGACTGCCCATGTCCAGGAGGACTGTGGGCGCAATCCCTGGTAAGAATTTATGGTGCCCCATCCACTCGTCCAGGTTCCTTTTGAATAGTGTCATAGAGGTGCTCTGCTTCACATGAATTGGCAGCCAATTCCTAAGATGCAGCAGTCACTGGAAGATAAATCTGTCCCTCCAGCACATCTTATTCAAGTCGTAGGCCATATTTCGGTCCGTGAAATGGGTATCTCTAGTCCCGTTTGATTTATGGATGTGCAGCAGATTCATTAGGTTTGGGTCAGAGATTTCCCTGTAAACCAGGCATAAGTCTCCAGTAAAAGGTCTACGCAATAATGAGTATAGTGACAAGGATTTTAGTTGGGCAGTGTAAGGCACGTGCTGGACTCCCTTTCTCTTCTTAGTTAGAAACCTCTGAGGTGTCTATCCAATTGCTGAAGGTGCTTTGTACAGTACATGTAAAAAGGGAACTTCCTGCGCGGAGGCAACTGCACGGCTTGAAGTAAATAAGCAAAAATTCAAAGAAAGCCAGCAGACAGAATCCTGGTGAATAAATCCATTTATTGGAGAATAAAATCCATCCAGTAAAGACAGCAAAAGCACACAGACCGGTTTCGGCTGGTTAATACCACACAGCCTTCTTCAATGTAAAACAAATATATCCAAAACTGTCATTTAAATACCCAACAAAAGTATGTGATTATGTGATTGGTTGCCTAAAACTGCTCATTTAATCCTGGTGGAAATAAACCACCTAACTTAATGATCCATTTTTTCTCTTTGGAACTACGTAGAGAATGCCAGCCAGTTTTATTTTGTTTATTACCCTTGATAATGTCAATTATGGTGAATAAAAAGTTAGCAGTTGGATGAACTACCTGATGTTTGAATAGAGCATTATGTACTCTGCCCTTCTTAATATTACTGATGTGTTCTGAGATCCTAAGTCTTAATGGTCTGGACGTTTGTCCCACATAAAATGCCCCACATTTGCATGTAGCCAGGTAAATAACCCAATCTGAACTACAATTAGCTAAAAACCTAATATAATACACTATAGGAGAATTTTTGCTAGAAAATTGCTTTGTTTTACATATTTTGTTACAGTTAACACAATGACCACAAGGGTAACAGCCTAAAGGAATACTACCTGTGAGTGTAGTCTAGATCGGTTCTAAATTGCCATGCTCATGCGTATGTTTATAATGATTAAAGCAACTACTTAAATTTCTGCCTTTTCTAAAAGAAAAAAGGCATTTGTTAGGAATAATATCAGATATTTCATGATCATATTGCAAGATATTCCAATGCCTGTGTATACTCTGTATGAAGTTATCAGAATTCCTACCAAAAGTAGTGGTAAACCTGATTGATTGTGAAACCATGTTGTCCTGTTCCTTATAGGACAATAGCTCATCCCTGCTCTTTTTACCAACCTTGTTACTGGCATCGAAAACATGGCCCATTTTGTAACCCCTACTTCTGAATATATTTATGAGATCTCTACTTTGTTCCTGATATGAGGACTCATCGGAACAAATCCTTTTCATTCTGATAAATTGTGACTTGGGTATATTCTTGGGAATATGTGGTGGGTGGAAACTTGAAGCATGTAAAATGGTATTATATTCTGGATGTTTTCTATAAACCTTAGTCCCTAAGGTATTATCAGGTAATCTGGTAACTAAAACATCCAAGAAAGTAATAGTATTAATATCATAATGTAATGTGAACTGAAGACCCCATTTATTATTGTTTAAATATGCCAAAAATTCAAACAGTTCATCAAGTTCCCCTCTCCATACTGACCAACAATCATCAAGGTAGCGTCTCCAAATGTCCAATTGATTCAGATAAATATTAGTGTGATTATTGTAAATAAGATCTTGTTCAACATAAGCCATAAATAAATCGGCATAAATGGGGGCAAATGATGACCCCATAGCCCTTCCTTTGGTCTGCCAATAACAAGTTTCTTGATAAAAAAAGGCATTATTTGTTAACACATGAGCAGCTATATCAAGCAAAAACTCATTGTATTCAATTGAATATAAACCTGAAATATTCAACCAGTAAGACAATGCCTCAAGACCACCAGAATGAGGAATATTAGTGTAAAGGGCACTAACATTAAAGGTACACATATGCCATTCTGGTTCAAGTTGTGTTTCCGAAATAATTTGTAAAAAATTAGTTGTGTCACATAAACATGAGCATATCAAAGACAGCAAAGGTTTTGAATACAATGAATTTTTGCTTGATATGGCTGCTCATGTGTTAACAAATAATGTCTTTTTTTATCAAGAAACTTGTTATTGGCAGACCAAAGGAACGGCTATGGGGTCATCATTTGCCCCCATTTATGCCGATTTATTTATGGCTTATGTTGAACAAGATCTTATTTACAATAATCACAATAATATTTATCTGAATCAATTGGACATTTGGAGACGCTACCTTGATGATTGTTGGTCAGTATGGAGAGGGGAACTTGATGAACTGTTTGAATTTTTGGCATATTTAAAAATAATAAATGGGGTCTTCAGTTCACATTACATTATGATATTAATACTATTACTTTCTTGGATGTTTTAGTTACCAGATTACCTGATAATACCTTAGGGACTAAGGTTTATAGAAAACATCCAGAATATAATACCATTTTACATGCTTCAAGTTTCCACCCACCACATATTGCCAAGAATATACCCAAGTCACAATTTATCAGAATGAAAAGGATTTGTTCCGATGAGTCCTCATATCAGGAACAAAGTAGAGATCTCATCAATAGATTCAGAAGTAGGGGTTACAAAATGGGCCATGTTTTCGATGCCAGTAACAAGGTTGGTAAAATGAGCAGGGATGAGCTATTATCCTATAAGGAACAGGACAACATGGTTTCACAACCAATCAGGTTTACCACTACTTTTGGTAGGAATTCTGATAACTTCATACAGAGTATACACAGGCATTGGAATATCTTGCAATATGATCATGAAATATCTGATATTATTCCTAACAAATGCCTTTTTTCTTTTAGAAAAGGCAGAAATTTAAGTAGTTGCTTTAATCATTATAAACATACGCATGAGCATGGCAATTTAGAACCGATCCAGACTACACTCACAGGTAGTATTCCTTTAGGCTGTTACCCTTGTGGTCATTATGTTAACTGTAACAAAATATATAAAACAAAGCAATTTTCTAGCAAAAATTCTCCTATAGTGTATGATATTAGTTTTTTTGCTAATTGTAGTTCAGATTGGGTTATTTACCTGGCTACATGCACATGTGGGGCATTTTATGTGGGACAAACGTCCAGACCATTAAGACTTAGGATCTCAGAACACATCAGTAATATTAAGAAGGGCAGAGTACATAATGCTCTATTCAAACATCAGGTAGTTCATCCAACTGCTAACTTTTTATTCACCATAATTGACATTACCAAGGGTAATAAACAAAATAAAACTGGCTGGCATTCTCTACTTAGTTCCAAAGAGAAAAAATGGATCATTAAGTTAGGTGGTTTATTTCCACCAGGATTAAATGAGCAGTTTTAGGCGTAACCAATCACATACTTTTGTTGGGTATTTAAATGACAGTTTTGGATATATTTGTTTTACATTGAAGAAGGCTGTGTGGTATTAACCAGCCGAAACCGGTCTGTGTGCTTTTGCTGTCTTTACTGGATGGATTTTATTCTCCAATAAATGGATTTATTCACCAGGATTCTGTCTGCTGGCTTTCTTTGAATTTTTGTACAGTACATGCCAAAAGGGGCATTATAGGATCATAGGAGATTGCTAGGCTATCGACCCAGAGGTAATTTTAAGCCTAGCCGTTTCATCCCAATATAATACCATGAAAATGCTAGTCAATACCCAAGATTGCATTTACTGATGACTGCCCATGTCCAGAAGGAGTGTGGGTGCTATCCCAGTAAGTATTTACAGTTCCTAATCCACTCGTCCAGGTTCCTCTTGAATAATGTCATAGAGGTTCTCTGTTTCATATGAATTGGTAGCCTGTGCCAAAGATGTGGTGGCTGCTGGGAGATAAATCTGTCCCTCCAGCATGTCCTATTTAAGTCGCAGGCCATATTTAGGTCCCTAGAATGGGTAGCCCTAGTCCCATTTGATTTACTGATATGCAACAAGTTCATTAGGTTTGGGTCTTGGATTGCTCTGTAGGCCAGGCATAACTCTCCCCTAAGAAATCTATATGACATGGAGTATAGTGACAGGAACTTTAGTCGGTCTGTGTAAGTTACATGCTGGAGCCCCTTGATCTTCTTTGTTAGAAATCATTGAGGTCTCTGCATTTGCTGTAGGTGGTTTGTACAGCACATGCCAAATGGGGCATTATATTCAGTTATGGGCTGGATTAGTGCAGAGTATAGAGGGGTTATAACCTCTTTTGCTCTCAAAGTGATGCCTTTACTAATCAAGTGTGCTATGTAGAAAGCCTTCCTTACTCCAGTAGACACATGGTGGTCGAAGTTAAGGTTGCAGTCAACTTGTGATCCCAGTCTCTTACCACTTCGTGGGCACTTAGGGTATTGTTGTTGATTTGATAGTGTGAAAGGACATTGTTTCTGCCAAAGGGAATGATGATGCATTTCTTTGCATTCAGTTTGAGATCATGACTAATACACCAGTTGTTGGTCTGAGTGAGACCATCCTGATATCATTTGGGGATTCAATGATTGCGCCTAGTTTGCAGTCGTTTGCAAACTTGGTTATCCACAACCTCTTAGTTTTGACCTGAACTTCTCAGAAGTATATACCAAACAGTAGGGGACCCAGCACTGAATTCTATGGCATCCCTCTCGGAACAGGTCTACTGGTTGATGTGAAGTCACCCACTTTGATAGTATTTGTCCGGTTTATGAGCCAATTGGCAACCCATCTTACAACAAAGGGGTTTACATTCAGTTTGCTAAGTCTATCAGTAATGCCTGAATGTGGGATTGTGTCCAAAGCCTTTGCCAAGTCAAGGTATGCTGTGTGCACAGATTTGCCCTCATTAATGACCCTGGTTACAGTTTCAAAGAAGTCCACCAGATTTAACAGGCAGGACCTGCCCTTGATGAAGCCGAATTAGGTAGGATCCATGGTTTGGAAGCTGCCTATGTCTTTATTTATGAGGCCCATAATTATATATTCCAGGGCCTTACAGATGAGGCTGGTCAGGCTTATGGGTCTGTAATTCCCCAGCTCTGTTGCCAGGCCACCTTTGTGGAGGGGAATAACTGTTGCTGTTCTCCATTCCGCAGGAACAAAGCCTGTGGTTAGGCTATAATTGAAAAGGGCACTTAATAGTGATGCTAGTTCATGTTTTAGCCTGTTTAGAAGACAGCCTGGGATGTCATCTGGTCCCACAGAATCTGTATTTTTTGCATTGGACAGGGCTTTGAGGATCTGGTCTTCAGATATGTAGGGCAGGGGGTGAGTTTGTGGAAAGGTTTGCACTAAGTTAGGAGGGGATAAGGGAGTGAAATTTTAGCTAAATCTATCTGTTACCAGGTTTGCTGTCTCTGTGGGGTCCGTGTGTGTGTGTGTGTGCGTGCGTGCGTGTGTGTGTGTGTGTGTGTGTGTGTGTGTGTGTGTGTGTGTGTGTGTGTGTGTGTGTGTGTGATACCATTGGTCACTACTTCTACACATGTTTAGGGCCTACCTTTTAGACATTGTGAGTACCTGTAAAAGGCCTTATGGTTATCCTTGGCTGCACTTGCTAATTTTCTCTCAAAGGAGCCCTTAGAGGATTTGACAAGTTGTCTTATTTGCCTGTTAAGGCTGAAGAGTGTGCTTTTCTATTGTTGGGGTCTTGCCTTTGTTTTCTTGGACAGCAACTTTTTGCTTTTAATTCAAAATTTGTTGATGCTTAATGTCCATCATGGCAGCTTGTTTATACTTGGGGCTGTACCTTTGCTTCTTTCTGGTACAGCCAAGTTTATAAACTTATTCAAGTGATTGTAGGGCTTTAGTGTAAGTTTCAGTGTAGTTGCCACTTCCAGCTTGGGGTGGGGCTTGAAATGCATTTATACATTTGCCTAGG
Source organism: Protopterus annectens (assembly GCF_019279795.1). NCBI lineage: Eukaryota > Metazoa > Chordata > Ceratodontiformes > Protopteridae > Protopterus > Protopterus annectens. The sequence continues at coordinate 258,888,273 of NC_056732.1, read as the reverse complement.
AGGGTATAGTTAGCTTTGTTGATGTTTTTTAGTCTGATTTTACCCTTTGTGAGTTCTGGTGCTAGTGCCAGCTTGACAGTGACTGTTTTCTGGTCAGATTTTAACTAATGAGTGTCTGACAACTGTGGCAGTGCATCTGTTTGACATGTTAACGAGGACCAGATCTAGAATATTTGTTCCTCTTTTCGGGGTATTAACAATTTGTTCCTGGGCATTTGAATTAAGAAAGTCAATGAACCTTTGCACTACTGAGTTGGTGCTAGCGTAGGGTTCCCAGTTGATGGTGGGATAATTGAAATCCCCCCTAACCAGAGTGTTTGGTAAAATCTGGATTGTCTCCAGTTTGGTCAAGTAGGCTTCATGGACATCATGCCCCATTGAGGGAGATCTATAACTGGCTGTGAATGAAATGGGGGTCTTATCCACTGTAACCTGGACTTGGAGTAACTCCATGAAGTTGTCCAGTCTAACTAGACAGTTCATAGGTTCATAGGTTCATAGGTGTGTACTAGGCTAATGGCCCTGGGGCCTTTAGCCCATAAAAATGCCCTGGCATTGTGCCATCCGTTGTTAGTTCCCAGTGTCTCTATCAAGTGGAGCCACTGGAGTGATCCCCGGGGTGAACTTTCTATTTCCCATCCACTCATCAATATTTCTCTTGAAGAAGGCTAGTGAGGCGCTCTGCTTGACATGTATGGGAAGTCTATTCCAGAGCATGGGCAGTCTCTGGGTTATGCACCTGTCCCTCCAGCATGTTTTGTTGATTGTGGTAACGAGGTTGGAGTCTCTGGAGTGTGTGGTGCGGAGGGATTGGGATTTCTTTAGATGTAGCATTTCTAACAGAGATGGGTCAGACATGGCTTTGTAAGTCAAGCAGAGATCACCTCTTAGTAGATGATATGAGACAGAGGATAGCTGGAGTTTTTTGAGTCTGTCCATGTAGGACATGTGTTTAAGGCCTAGGATCCTCTTTGTGAGGTACTTTTGCAGCCTCTCCAGTTGTTGCAGGTGTCTAGTGAGGTACATGCCAAATGGGACATTGTACTCAATGATTGGTCTAATGAGGGAAGAGTAAAGGGAGACAATTACCTCTTTCTTCCTGGATGCAAAACCCTTAGTAATGAGATGTGCCACATAGAAGGGCTTTCTGACCACAGTGGCAATGTGGTGTCAAAGGAGAGGTTGCTTTCAACTTGTGTCCCCAGATGTCTTATAACACCTTCTGTGTACAGTGGGCACCCATCAATGTGGTAATTAATGGGAACTGAGTTTTTCCCAAAGGGGATGATGATGCATTTCTTGGCATTAAGCTTAAGGTGATGGTTTCAACACCAGTCATTGGTCTTAATGAGGCCTTTCTGTAGGATGTCTGCATCACTTGGGGAGTTAATAATGGCTCCCAGCTTGCATTTGTCTGCAAATTTGGTCAGCCAGAGTCCCTCCATGTTGCCCTGGACTTCTGAGAAGTAGATGCCAAACAGGAGAGGGCCCAGGACCAATCCCTGTGGGACTCCACTTGTGACTGGTCAGCAGTCTGACTTGGAGTCTGCTACTTTCACACTGTGTGTTCCATCTGTGAGCCAATTTGCAACCCACCTAAAGATATATGATTTGATTCCTAGTTTGGAGAGTTTATCAATAATTCCTGAGTGAGAAATGGTATCAAAGGCCTTGGCCAGATTGAGGTAGGCTGTATGAACTGCCTTACCTTCATCCACCGCTCTGGTGACTGATTCAAAGAAGTCAACTAGGTTGAGCAGGCATGATCTACCTTTCACAAAACCATATTGCGTGGGATCTAGAGATGGAGATTCCCTATATCACTGTTAATTAGGTCCATGATGATGCGCTCCATAGCCTTACATACCAGACTTGTCAGGCTAGTAGGGTGATAATTTCCAGAATGTCTGGTCGCTCCTCCTTTATGGAGAGGGATGACTGTAGCAGTGTGCCATTCAGTAGGGACAAAGCCTGAGGAGCGGCTGTGAGTGAACAGAGCACACAGATGTGACGCCAGTTCACTTTGTAATTCATGTAGAATACAGCAAGGGATATTGTTGTGTCCCATGGAATCTGTATTCTTGGCCTCAGACAATGCAGCTTTAACCTGTGCTGCAGCAATGCAGGGTGCCTGGCATTCTTCCGGTATTGTGACTGGTCCCTTGGTGGGAGAGAGGGGTAAAGTTGGCACTGAATCTGTTGGCCAGCATGTTGGCAATATCTGTTAGCTCAGTATAGGAAGTACCATTGTGCAGTAACTCAGAGCAAATCTGGGTATTGCCATGGAGAGTCTTGATATAACTAAAGAAGGCTTTGTGGTTGTTTTTAGAGTCTGCCACAATTCTGCCTTCATAACTGTCTTTGGTGGTTTAAATGAGGGATCTCAATTTTTTGTTGAGGCTAATAAGGGAATTTTTCCAGTCTTGAGAACCTCACCTTTTTCTGCAACAGTGTCTTCCTTCAGTTGAAGAGTTTGTTAATGGTAGGGGACCACCAGACTGGCTTCCATTTTTTGGAGAAGAGCGTCTTGGTTCTGTTGGGTATGGCTAGTTCCATGCATTTATGTATGTGTTCATACAGTACGTTGGTGTATGATTCGGCAGTCATGCATCTATTTTCCATTGGCATGGGTGCCATGAAGTTAGCCACTTCTGTTTTTAGGAGTCCAAAGTCAACTTTGGAGAAGTTTTTCATGGTGGATATCTTTGTGGGTGGTGTGGGTGAGATGTGGTTTTCTATGGTGATTAGTTTGTGGTCGGATTTAACCAGGGGGGAATTAACTATTGGTGTAGAGCAATAGTTGCCCATGTTAGTAATAACCAGGTCAAGGATGTTTCTTCCTCTAGTGGGGGTAAGAATTAGCTAGTCCAGGGCATTGGAACTGATGAATTCCAGGAAGCATTGGGCTAGTGCATTGGTGCTTGAGTAGTTTTCCCAGTTGATGGAGGGGCAGTTGAAGTCTCCTAGTATGAGAGTGTTGGGTTGGACCAGGGTAGATTACAGGGTGCTTAGGAATGTTGAGTGAGAGTCTAGAGACATGGTTGGGGACTTATAGCAGGCTATGATCTGGATCACAGTCTTACCCAATATTAGTTTTACCTGAAGTATCTTAGATGCATTATGCTGGGCTACTAGTCTGGAGGTGTGCATATCCTTTATGAATATAGAAACACCACCACCTTTAGAACTTCGATCCATGTTTAGGGGCCAAAAAGTATTCAATGAGTTATAGCCTTGTAGCGCAGGGGTTCTTTCTGCTACTTTAAACCAGTTCTCCATTACAGCACAAATGTCGATGTTCTCCATTTTGAGGAGTGCTTCGAGCAAGTGCATCTTGAGATTTAGACTTTTAGCACTGAACAGCATGACCCTCAGATTGCATTCATTTATATCTGTTATGGTGGTAATTTGGTCTTTGGAACACCACCTAAAAAAGGCACTATAGGGGTGGCAAGAGCCTTAGCCAGTACCTGGAACCCAGGGGTGACAGATACACCCATCTCTGGCAAAGCATTGAAGTCTGTCAGTCATGTCATCCCAAGCAGACAGATATTGGATCCCTTTAGAATGATACCAGAAACTTAGCCAATTGTTGAAGTCAATCATTTTCTGTTTGTACTGTGCTATCATTCTGGGTTACAGTAGGATACTTCTCAGGGCACATAGTCCGAGAGTTCCACCATGTTTCTTTTTTCATGTAGTCCAAGGAGGTGCATCTCAGGTCATTCACATCCACATGGACAATGACAGAGTTATACTTGTACTTGTTGTGGAGTGACCTGAATGCATGTGTTATGTGTCGGATTCCTGCACCAGATAAACAGCTGACTGTTACATTCTCCTTATTCAACCTAGTGAGTGGGACATCTGTGTGCCTCACTATTAACTTGAGTCACCTATGATTAGTGTATTGGGCAAGGTATTTAGCCTTAGGGGCTTAGGTTGAGGGGCACACTGTGGAGGTGAGCTATGTGTCCTTTGATTTGAGCTGTTTTCAGGAGGTGAATTTATCTCTAATATAGATAGAAACACTGCCTTCTGTGGTTTTCACACATTCATTTTGTGGTCTACAGGCATGGAAGGCATTGTTGCCTTGCAATGCTAGGATACTCCTGAGGTGTTGAACCAGATCTCTGTGATGTCACAGACATCTACATCTTCTAGTGATAGAAGTTCTTCCAGGGAGTGCAGTTTTTGCTTTAAGCTCCTAGCATTTAGCACATAACCCTTATTTTGTTCTGATTGGCTAATTTCAAGTTGGTAATGTTGTTTTTGAGACCTTGCCTAAAAAAGGTACTATGGGGGAGGCAAGCACCTTTGCCAGCAGCCAAAAGCCTACAGGCGCCAAGTTGCAAAACAGCCAGGTTTGTCGACCACCAAAAAACTAAGCCAATTATTGAAATCAATCATTTTTTTGTTTATACTGCAGCATCATTCTAGGTGAGGTTAGTATATTGCTCGTGGCTAGGGACATACTTGCCTGGGACACATACTCAGAGAGCTCAACCATGTTTCTCTTCATATAGCCCAGTGAGGTACATCTCAGATCATTCACACCAACATGAACAATGACAGAGTCATAATGGTACTTGTTGCTGAGAGACGTGAGTGCATGAGTGATCTGACAAATCCTGGCACTGGACAGGCAGCTGACCATGACTTTCTCCTTGTCCAACCTGGTGAGTAGACATCTGTGTGTCTCACTATTGAGTCTCCAATGACAAGAAAATTTGATTTTTGAGGGTTTCTCCTTACGGACTTGGTGGGTGAGACACTGGTGTTGCTATGTGTCATGAGTGCTGTGGGGACTGTGTTAGTTGTAATAGTCTGGCATTTATGAGGTCACTCGTGTTTAGGTAATTTTTTTTAGAGAACATCCAATAATGTAGATTTTTGTGTTTCATGCATACTATGTATATGAGTAATGGTACTATGTGCATATGTAGTGGTGGATGCGTTGACACCCTCTTCCGTATTACTGTTTTGAATGAGAGAAAGCATGGATTCAAGATTCTTAGTGTAGCTACAGCTTTCGCACTCTGTACTAGAGTGAGTTATTAGTAGATGGATGTTGGTGTATATGAGGCAATTGCTACACTGCCTCAAGAGACCAAAGTCAACAAGGTTGGCAGGAGAAACAAGGGTGGCCCAACTGTCCATGATGCTAGATTGAAGACTGTTGTCACTTGGGGTGGCTTTTCAGAATCGTTCACGGAGGAGCTCAGTGGTTGGATATTTCTCCCCGAGGTTTTATTTTTTTATTTTTTCTGCTGGTTAATAGGTTACAGCTAACTAGCAGTATTTCTTTGACCAGGAAAGTACTAAGGATGAGGGCTACACTAGTGTGCTGCAGTAGTATCTAAGGGAAAAGTGTTCCTGCTAGTATGCATTTATTTCCCCATTCTTTCAGCTTTGTCTACAATTCTTACTCTATAAGGCTGAGAGGTATACTTATATATATTCTGTTCCTTTCCATCTTAACTCACAAACTTGCTACACCAGATTAGAGACAGTGGGAGTGGTTAATCATCTGTGGGAAGGTGCAAGGCTTGAATCCTTTTTAGTGCCTTTAAGGCACTCTGTTTTGAATATCCTTTGTGTCTACAGGTCCCCTATCACCCAAATCATCTTCCTTTCTATTTTTTTCTTTTTTTTCTTTATAAGAGCCATTAAGGCACATTTTTCTGAGGTCTCCCTGTTGTCTAGGGCCCCCCAGACCCACATATTTGTTAAGTGCCTTCAAGGCACAATGTAAGAGTTACCCCAGTTGCTAGTGTTTCCCTCATCCTACGTCTTTGGTAAGTGTGCTTAAGAGACATGATAGTGAAGAGTTATCCCTGGTGGCTGTTCTTTGCCTCATCCCATGTCTTATTCAAGTGTCTAATGGGTCCCCCTGACACACATCTTTAAAATTTTCCCTGGTGTCTAGTGGTCCCCCAAATGTGGCATGATTTGCTTGTTAGCCTAGGAAGTGTGGAGGTACAAAAGCCCCTAAAATACACATGCGCCTGCACACACACACACACACACACACACACACACACACACACACACACACACACACACACACACACACACACACACACACACACACACACACACACACACACACACACACACACACATACACACAACTATCCTATTCCCATTCCTAACCCCCAACTGACCTACTGTTGCAAGTAGACACACCTACACATTCATTCACACATGCATCTCCACACATGTATGTACACATTCCCCCCAACACTACCTGTCCACTAAATCCCCATACACTTTACAGTGATGGGTAAACACAAGTTTTGATTATTAACTTAAGTGACCAAGTTAATTAACATATGCCTGTCCTCTAGCGCGCTTTATTACCACTTCTAAGATAGCCCTAGATATGAGTCATTTGACTGGGTAAATGGAATTGTTCTACTATACATAAACTACAGTTATCTCTGCCAAAAGAATTCATTGAGTTTGTGATAGGAAAGCCATTACAGAAATAAGTGGCAAGTTTGTCACAAATCAACAACAACAAAATAAAAGAAAAAGAAAAACATCTGTTCTGAGGGATGAACTTCACAACAGGGTGTAGTAACTCATATGTACAACAAGTAAATTGCAATTACCCTCACAGCCGTGATCCTATGTTGAGTATAAGCTGTGCAGCTACTACTAAAATGTCATCACCATTCTCTTTTGCATCGGTACATAAAGAGGGATGGGGGATGGAAGGGTGGCCTAATGGTTAAGGTGCTTGTCTTACAAACACAAGGTACAGGGTTTGAGTCTCACAAGGGATAATTGGCTAGGCTTAAAATGACTCACAAGGGCAGTTAGCTTAGTACTAATCTATGAATCTAAGAGACAGGTGCCTGCACAGCACATAACAATGGCATCTCCACTTATCTGTACGGACACCATTTTGGAAAATGGATCTTTTATATACCTGAGTTTTTTTTAAAGGGTAACAAATTTATTTTTCAAATACCTCTGGTATATAATATTAATAATCACTGCTCAGCCATAAATGAGAAAGGATTTCCCTACTCCAGGTAAAATTTACCCAGTTGGGCCCCATTCCCATGGATATACCATGCAGCACATGGATAAGTACAACTTCTCCCACTCTCAAGCTGTGATTACTATTTTACTATTTAACTATGAACATTAGACTGATGCTTCCCTAAGCTGATTATCAATGTAGTGGGAGCAGTGTTGTGCTACAGAGGCAAACTAATGAGGCAATTCACTTTTGAAAATTCTGCAGGTCATGCAATGACTAGCACTATGGGACATAGGTTATGGAACCTAGAGTTCACTACTATGCATGTAGCATTTTTTGGACAATGCATGTAACCGTATATCCACACTCTGCTATGGGCACAGCAGATAGCCCTAATTAGGAATGAACATCAAAGTCCTTACTAATTTACTGCTACAGATGGGAAGGAAGTGGGTGTATAGCAGTCAGAAAGGAGGAAGATCAGGCAGAGGGAAACAAAGAAGGAAAAAGGAAGGGAAGACTGGGATGGGCCAGATAAACACGGTATTTATTTAGTGAGGAAGATGCCCATTCTCCTTTTACTGAGAAGGGCATAGAGGAAAGATAATAAGGGGAGGGTGTTCGCAGAAAAGAGGGCAAAGGGATGGCAAAAGGGAAAGGCAAACAAGCACAAAAGGTAGACAAAAAACAACAGAAGTGTTGACAGGAATGTTGGGGAGAACACAGACAAGAGACAAACAGACAGAGGGATGACAATTAATTATGGCGATAATTAGACCTCAAAATGAGTACTGAAGTGAAATCAAGAAAAAGGAACACCATAATGGGGAAGGGGAAGCATGGCAGCTGACTGCCACACAGCCCAGTGCCACACCCAGCTAGAGATCATTCACCTCGATGAATGCTATCATGCCTGGGCCCAGCTCTGTTGTCCTATTGGTCAAGGCCAGGCAGTGGGGAGGCTCTACCAGTTTCAAGGAGACGTGCTCCTGGTAGCCACTGCAGGTGTCTTGCAACAAGTCCACCAGTGCTGTCACCAGCACAACCAACTCCTGCCATTTGACATGTTGTGCCCACCTGTGATAAGTCCAGATGAGGAGCTTATACCCCCTCCCAAAGTGAAGAGAACTACCAGAGACCACCATGGAACCTTCCAGATTACCATCTTCTAAATGACTTACATTATTTCACAGAAAGGCTAGCCTGGAGACAGCTGGAGATCCAGCAGGTGATGTCAAGGCATGTGAGGTGGCTGTCACCATACTATATCTACAGCCATGGAAGACACTGCATAAAATATGAACATCAGTGGGTTGAAAAAAACAGCAAAAAAAAAAATATACAGAAAAAAATAACATCAATAAAAGAGAGACACAGAAGCACAAATAACTATCACCTATGTGTACCACACTGCGCAGCAGTTTCCGTAGGAGTAAAATGATGTTAAGTATGCAATGGTAAAAACATACATTACATTTGGCAGACTTGAGAGTACTATAACAGGCAATGTGCCACAAGAGTCAAGATTATATATTGCCTAACCAGTTCCCTATGTGCGTTTTATATGAACAGTGTATGTGTTGCACAAAGTAAGAGCAGGAGCTATGGAACCTAGTCAAAAGAAACAGAGTGCCACATGTTGTCCCCACCTGATCTGCCATCAAGTGGCAGATGGGGCTTACAGGACAGGGCCATGCATGGTACCACTCTGACCATACAATGGTCACACAGACATAGAAGAAAAACATGTCACATATATCATCCACAGGCACTGGCTGGAAGCAATTAACATGAAATACAACAGCTCAGATTAAGCAATAAATGGCAACATGTCAGATGCATGCCCTTAGTATTTGGAGTATACTATGGGCATGTATATAGTATGTCCAGTATAACTGGCACTGGCAGGGGGTATGGAACAGACAGTGGAAAAATAATGTTGGGTAGGCAGACCAGTATGCCATATTAAGGGTACAGTTATGAACACAGCAATATAGGGAGGCAAGTACACAGGTATGGCATGCATAATGACCCAATGTATGACTGTGGAACACTCACTATCACCTTAGTCATCATTAGCATACCCTGGTGACACTCCCAGACATAGGATGGGTGTTAGGATAGATCAGCCTGAACTACCAATGTATGCATTTCAGTAGGCATAGAAAAGCAACATATTATGTCTTCTCAAGTGCCTCTGGTAGAGCAAGTGGTTCTTCTAAATATCACCAGGACCTGAAAAACATAGGAAAAGAAAAGATGTCAATGAGTGACATGCTCCACATATGTCTAACAGTTATAGCGCAATAGTCACAAATAACCTTTTATTATGGCTGCATATGGCAAAACTCTGGTGCACTTTCTCTAATGACCTCATCCCATTGACTAAGAAAGTCACTATGGCACCTCCTCATATCAATATATCTATACCTGAACTGCAAACCAGCGTGGGTGTTATCTTTGGCATTATTCAGTTTTTTATCAGGGCACTGTCAGACCTCCACTTTGCACTGAAGACACTTAAGAGAGTTCCTATTCAGGTGCTCCTTGTGGTTCCTATACAGGAAGCAGAGAAAGATCTTAGTTTCATTCCAGCCCCATATTTCCCCCTGTCAGCACCCTAAGCAGCCATGGCCACCTCACAGGTTGCACTCTTGAGGAAAATGGTAACAGTTTCCTGACAATGCAACCTACAGATGTCATGTGACATGATTCAGTGGGCAGCCTGATGGTGCCCAATGCCACTAATAACCACAATCGATGAATGGTTGCCAGGTTGGAGTTTGGAGCGTGAAAGACACACTGGCTTACATGTATGTACATCATGTTGCATGCATCTATGTCCAGACTATAGTTGCATTAAGGGCAGTAGGGCTGATTAATTCATCCATGAACCCACTGACCCACCTGCAAATGTGCAATTTGCTTTGCAGTGATTTATGCATGAATATAGTTAGGTGCAAGCCTCATTGCACAGCTTTCATCTGGTATGCATTGCATAAATTGTTTGATTCTGAGGAATTTATCCTTAATTACCTAATCATAGCTGCCACACTACATACCCCAAAATTACACAATAAAAACAGCTTCTGCCATAATTATGCTCATTGTACTATGACAAGCAAATGACTAGTGGTGAGCATAAGAGAATTTGCTCCAGAGAGGAAGGATAAAGCTATAGCTGCTGAAGTAATTATAACTGGGAAAAGGCAATGGCTGTTGGGCTGTGTGAGTTACACTAAGACCTCTGTTATGTAGCTCTGACAGAGTGCACTCTGTTGCCATGCATACTTTCAGGGAATTTCTGTCATACAAGGAACACAGTGGGTAAAGTGAGGTGGGACCAGAATATAGGTTAATTGATGACGTGCTGGTCTAGATATACAGAGAATTTGATAGCTGTGCTTTATTGAGCAAAGGTATGCAAAGATGCTGACAGAGAACCTGCCATCCCAAGATCCATTCCCATGCTGCTCTAGTGAAACACAATGAGTACCTGTCCTGTCATACCGTGTTATGGTAGGGTGCACCTAATGGAAGCACAGATGCTACTTGGTGTGTACAGGCACTGACCATAGTTAAATGTCCACATTTATGGGTTATAATATGACACCAAAAGAAAGGAAGTGCTTAGAAAAGTTCTCTTAAGCAGAGTCAGAAATTCTATTGTAGGCCCTCCATGAGCAAGGATGATTGATAGTACTGACAGATACAAGTAACAAGGCTTTATGTGACCATCTGAAGCAGGAGTTGATGAATGTTGTTGGTGGGCATAATAGGATAGTCCATCAGGTCCAGGGAAGGGTCACTGACATGATTTAATATGCCTACAAAAATGTCCATGCGATTTAATAGGATAAATTGGTCGTGGGTGGGGGTCTTCCATCACAGTCTAACTTTAATGCCACAGAGGAGGTCCTGTTGCCCTTTGTGGGAAGTCATAATGGATACTGATACTTAGCCATGGTCTGGATTTCAGAACTGCACTGGACAAATCTTCCTGCATCTGTAGTGGTGATGCACTCTGTTGTTGTTACCTTATGTCTGTCTCACTATTTAGGGATATGCATGTACCATAAGTTCATGGATGTTCAACAATGCCTTCTCTCCTCTAAAGGTACATCTGGGATATAGACAGAATAGCATACCATGTAAGGTATGTGTGTTTACATTCTTTTATAGCAATAAAATGTAATGTGTATGCATCACTGGGTTGTAGGATTGACACATCTATTTAATGTGTTCATCTTTCTCCTTTCATAGGTGTTCTAGCTGTAGGTCTTCTGCCATGGAGCAGGGCATAACTAATGGTGAAGCAGATGCTGACAAGATGTCAGGCTTACCACAGCACAATCAGTGAGCTCAGTGCCATTTTTGACAACAGTGACTGTGGAGGGCAAATTACCACACACATCCAGTGACACAGATCAAATGCCTGTGGTCCCCACCCCCACCTCACCTGAATTTGTGGAATAACAGGTCATGCACTGCACATCTACTTGGGTAGGATGGCTATCCACTGTCCTTAAACCTGTAGTAGACGATGGTACATCCACTGAGTGCAGGGACAGAGGTTGTGAAAAGTGAGTCATTGACAGTCACATGACACCACTCAGTCATTCCCTGAGATGGCTGCAACAATAGGAATTACTCAATGGACATGCAAGACAGTTATTCAGACAGAGGAACTTGCCACCACTGTCATGAAAGAGATGATAGGTGTACTATATGGCCTACATGATGAGGTTCATGAGGGTTTTCAGTACATGGCCTATCTCAATGGCATGTTAGACAGACATGTAGCTGCATTTACTGCCTGTGGTCCTAGAGGATGACACCATTCCCATGGCAGCAGCTCCTCTGTTTCTGCTGTGGACATTCCTCACAGGTTGGACAGGTCAAATTCATAGACTGCTACCTTATCCACTCCTCCTACTACTGGGGTTCCTTGGGCACTACTGCATGGGTGCCCATGAAGTTATGGAGTATGTGATGGGAGGTTAAAGGTCATAAACTGGTGGTCAGAGTCTTGTGGTTTACCATCATCCCTGTTAGTAGGGGGCGGTGCTTATGCTACTCCATAGACAGGATGCAGTCATGATTAACATCTATGGCTCATATGCCTGCCAGCTGAGGCTTTACAACATCTGTCACACAGACATTCACTCAGTGCAAACACATCTGCAGGAGCTATGTGCCGTGGCATACACTCTAAATGCATACACAGTACTGGTACATGCCAGCCTTTCACATGAAGCACCAGTTCTTACTTATACATTATACCCAGCTCCCTCCCATCCTCTGACTATATTTTGCACTTCTTTCTACAAACTTAGTAATGTCTCCACCCCAGTGCTACACCTGTTGCTAACTCCTGTCAGTGTACCCAACCCTACCTGAAGCAAATGATGACTACCGTGCTCTTGACCTCACAGGTGTTTTATAAGCATAGGTGATGCCTGATGCATAGTGTGGCAAAACAATGCACTTCAGAGATTGGGTGTAGTCTTGCACATATCAGCTTAAATATATGTTGTGTCTACCCTAGTTCAGAGCTGCATGGCAGACACCACTTCTTTGCCAGTGCTGCAGTGTATTGTACCTGCATCTGCTTCATAAGGTGTTCCACTGCAGCCGGTTCTTCCATCTGCTCTTCAGTTGGCACCTCATATGCTGCTGACTCTGGTCTATCTAGTTGTTTAATGTTAGTCCCCTGCTCCAGGTGTCTCCTTGCAATCCTGTTGTGAAGAACTGCACAAACAGCAAGTAGCTTGATGCTGATCTCTAGACCATACTGCAGCATACCAATAATCGAATTTATGCAGTGAAAGCAGGCCTCATCAGACTGACCACATGCTACACATACTTCAGTATCCACAAGGATCATCATTCAGCTAGCCCCCTGAGATTCCATGTAAGGATAGTACATATCTACCAGCTGCCATATCATTTTTCTATCCACATGATAGTGAACAACTATATCTCTGTCATGGACATATTTTTTGCCATTTTTTTTTCAAAATGGCATCAACCGGTGAGGCTGCAGCTGCTCTGGCTTGTCAGGAAAATGTGCAGTATGTGCTTGATTTTTATGTCCAAATTAAAGGAATTAACAGGATTGGATGAAAATACAGATATAAAACTAAATTATAGCAAAGAGATTCTGCCAGAACTTCAACTATTAAGTTCTCCATGTGAAAGGCTTGTTGAGTTACTGTCTGCATGGCCTGTGAGGCCTACAATACACTGCAAACTCTGTGAGTTAGGAATAATCATGCTTAAACATTGTCCGACGTGCTATGTGTAAGCAGAGTCAATTTTTACCTGTTACAGAAGGAGGAGAAGATGAAAGAGATGTGAAAGATCACAAAAACTCAGATCCTGGGCTGGAATCACTGCCAGATTAAAAGATAATCCCTACAGGCCTGCACTTCCATATATTTTACTGGCAAACATTCACTCCTTAGAAAACAAAATGGACTACCTAAGACTAGAGATGACTACTCAAAGCAAGGTGAGAAACTGTTATTTGCTTATCTTCACAGAGACATGGCTAACTTCCAACATTAATGATAGTGCAATTTATGTGGAGGGGATATCATTAGTTCGAGCAGACAGATCCCAGACTCTCAATGGAAAATCTTGGGGAGGAGGACTCTGTATTTATGTCAACAATAACTGGTGTTCCAACTGCGAGATGGTCTCCACTCACTGCTCTGAAAATATGCAGTACATGTTGCTAAAATGTAGACCATTTTACTTGCCTAGGGAATTTAATGGGGTTAGTATCATAGCTGTATACATTCCTCCCAGTGCTAATATTAATGAAGCACTGGCAACATTATACCAGCTGATCACTGAATTGCAAAACCAGAATCCGGACCATGTTCACCTAATACTGAGAGACTTCAACCAGGTCAGTCTGAAGTCAGTCCTATCACATTACTATCAGCACGTGAATTTTGCAACTAGGGGTGAGAACATATTGAGTAAGATCTATACCAATGTCAAACTAGCATTTAAGGCAGTGCCTCACCCACACCTGAGAAACTTGGACCATCTCTCTGTAATGCTAGTTCCAGCATATAGACAATTATTAACCAGAGGGATGCAATCCAAGAAACAATTAAGGGTATGGCCAGATGGAGCAGTTTCAGCACTCCAAGATTGTTTTGAAATCACAGATTGGAAAATGTTCAAAGAGTCAGCCACTGTAAACCAGCATATCAGCCTAGGTGAGTACATAGAGTCTGTAATTGGATATATATCAAAGTGTATGGATGATGTGACAGTCAATAAGAATACCACCATATGGGCCAATCAGAAACCCTGGCTTACAAGTGGGGTGCATGAGCTTCTGAGAGCATGCAATGCTGCCTTTAAGTCAGGGGATAAGGATGCCCTTAGTTTAGCCAGGGCAAATCTAAATATGGATGTGATACATGCCAAATGTGCCTATGGACAGAAAATTCAGTCACTTCATAGGTCTAAAAGACTCCAGGCATCTGTGGCAAGGAATTCAATCCATAACAAAGTACAGGCTGTCATCTTCTCAGTGCGATGACAGTACTGAATTTCTAAACAAGTTCAATTTATATTTTAGCCAGCTTGAGGAAAAGAACAACACCACAGCAACAAAAGTCTCTATCAGCAAGGAGATGAAGTGCTCTATCTCAAACCAGCTGATGTTCGTAGGACCTTATGCAGGGTAAACCCAAGGAACGTGGCTGTGCCTTCCAACATTCTGTGGCAAGTACTCAGGGACTGTGCTGATCAACTGACAAACTTCCTCACTGATATCTTCAACACCTCTTTGAGTCAGGCCATCATACCCACATGTTTCAAAAACACAGCCATCATAACATTGCCCAAGAAGTCTACACCATCAAGCCTCAATGACTACCGCCCCATTAGCTCTCACCTCCACTGTAATGAAGTTGCTTTGCAAGGCTATTCAAGGACTGTATAACATTAAGACTTACTGCAACTTTTGGTCTACATCACTTTGCAAACTGATCTAATTGCTCCATGGTAGATGCTGCTTCATTGGCACATCACGTATCTCTGACCCACCTGAAAAACAAAAACTGCTATGTGCATATGCTATTCATAGACTTCAGCTCTGCCTTCAACACAGTCATCCCCCAGCATCTGGTATCAGCAGCCTACTGTGCAATTGGATGCTAACCTTCCTCATAGATAGACCTGAAGTAGTATGCATTGGCAAGAACACCTGGGGGACCATCATTATGAACAGTGGGGTACCACAAGGTTGTGTCTTGAGCCCCTTGCCATTTACTTTGATGACCCATGACTGCATCGTCAGGTACAGTTCGAATCACATAATTAGGTTTGCAGATGACACAACAGTTGTGGGTCTTATTAGCAATGATGATGAAACAGCCTTCAAAGAGGAGGTTAACCAACTGATTGTGTGGTGCGACAACAACCTGGCACTGAATGTGAACAAGACTAAGGAGATAATTGTTGACTTCGGAAGGTACCATGGAGTGCACCATCCACTCACAATCCACAGAGAAACAGTGGAGAGGGTAAAAAGCACCATGTTCTTAGGGGTACATATCGTGGAGGACCTGTCATGATCCATAAATACAAATTCCATTGTCAAGCGGGTGCAACAGTGTCTCCATTGTCTGTGAAGACTGAGAAGAACAAACCTTTCACTACCAGTTTTCATAGCCTTCTACAGGGATACTATAGAAAGCATCTTGTCAAACAGCCTTTTGGTATGGTATGGAAACTGCTCTGCTTCAGATCGGAAGTCTCTCCAAAGGGTGGTGAAAGCAGCTGAGAAAATTATTAGGACCACTCTTCCATCTATTCAGGACCTATACTTGCTTAGATGTCTCAGCAGAGCCACTAAAATAGTCAGGGACTTCACTCACCCCACAAATGAACTGTTTTCCTTCCTATCACCTGGCAAGCACTATTGCAGTATGTGGTACAAAACCGCCAGATTCAGTAACAGCTTCTTTCCTCAGGCCATCAGGCTACTCAGCTCTACTAATAATGCACATGATGATGGTCATCAGGTGTAGCAGATATCTATGTTGATGAGAACTCCTATTTTTGTGCAATAATTTAAATGCTAGTCTGAGCTCATTTTTTTGGTGTAATAAACCAACCAATGCAAAGCTAGCCTTCTTGTGCAATACTGATTGTTGGAATTCTGTGCAATAATGTACTGTTTTAGAGTCACAAAATGTTTTGGGTGTTATGTCTGTAATGGTTTGCTGTGATGTAATAATATCTGTTGTAATGCTTCTTGTGATGTTTTGCGTATTGAGTCCAGAGAAACAAAATTTCTTTCAGTTTGCACTGTTGTGTGAAGTATGAATGACAATAACGTTTACTTTGACTTTGACTTTTAGTAAGATAGCAGTAGTCAGATCCTTCTGCAGTTTGGAGGGTGATGCCACGACCCATTGCAGACACTGCAAAAATGGCCTCTAACGTATTCTGCCAACAAACTAGAAGATGAACTCAAGTTGCCATAAAGAGGAACTGCTTTCAAAATTGTTTATTAATATCTTATCCCTGGAATTTTAATAAACTTTGAAAGCATTTCCTCTTCGTGGTGGCTTGAGTTCTCCTGGTTTGTTGCCATTGTTTTTGCTTGTGCAACTTGTCCTTATCTCTGGCACATTGTTCATTGTTTGCACTAATGTACATTGATCAGCTGAGACAGCTGCTGCACACACCTAGATTTGCAGCATTATCTTTCTCCCTGTTCATCGAGAAATGTTGTTGTAGAAACTCGCTGGTGGACATGACTGATCACTCAGTTCTTCTACACTTCTGGATCCCTCTGCCATATGGTTTACCCTCGTTTTCATTTGTAACTGGACTCATTAGCACAGTAGTGGTCATTTCCATATCATTAAATGATCATTAGCATACAATGCCAACTGCACAATTCTTCTTGCTTGTAAGATGGTGCTTCATCTGTCTCTGAATTGGCTCCAAAATGCATGATGCCACTCAGTGCAATTTGTCTACTGTAATGTGTTCTTTGTCTCTGAATCCTAGCCTTACAATATATAACCCAAATATTGCCCGCAGTGTGCATTTAGAACTATTCTTTAATATAACACAGGTCTCTCTGTAAATAGCTCTGTAATATATGAGACGCTGAGCTAACTCCAATTCAAGTAGTGTAATTAGTTGAATTCTATGTTTGTTAGACATGTTACCATCTAGAAATATGTAGTTTTCATTTTTTTTAATTTCTTATTAAGAGAAAAATGTATCACCTACTGCATGAATCTTTCCTTATATAATTGAGCTCTGAGCAATGAACTTAACTTAGCCAACAAATTTAAATAGAAATGTATTTTTTGGGAAATGGCTTATGCATATAAGTCTTGCAGTATTCTAGACTCATTGTTAATGCATTAAATATGTGAATTTATGTATGCACGTATATATATATATATTATATTTTAATTAAAATAAAATAAATAAAATAAAATATCTGCTCTATCTATCTATCTATCTATCTATCTATCTATCTATCTATCTATCTATCTATCTATCTATGCATCTTTTTGTTCCCCACATACTGACCTAAGGATAGAGGGACAGTAATTTCCCATTTCTCTTTGTTACTGTACAGGTAGAAACTTGACATAGGACTCCAGTCCATTGTACATAATGTTAAGGTTTTTTGTATGCTGTATCTATTCTTACTCTCCTGCCTTGAACTTGATGTGTCAGATGTTACAGTGGATTAGCTATGATTCTACACGCAAACTCATCCTTTCACTTGATTATATCCACTGAGCTAACTGTTCCAGTATTATGATTTACCACATGCTTGGTCTGATCTCCTGCCCCAGAAAAGACAAGTAATACATCAACCACTGGTAGACCCAGGATTTTGCAAAAGGGGGATGCAGTCTAGAAAGTCTGCCAGTGGGGTATGGGGTGAAAACTAGAATGCTGAGCTTGGGAGGCTGTGGAAAGATCACCCTAAGGTGTTCTCACAGCACATGTGAAAAGACAGCAGTATAAATTCCATTGGACATCACTGTGTCATGGCTGTGGTATTGGAGGTAGGTAATCCCTCCCATAACCCCAGGAAATACCATAATAAATGTAAGTAAATAATGATTTCTGTGAAAACAGGAAAGTTCACTTAATTAAAAACAACACAGAAAGTTAATGAAGTACATGTTATGAAAAAAACTCCAAAAAGCATACAATAAGTTTATTTATAAGCAAATTATAAAAACAAATGCAACCACTGTAGCATTTCACAGACAGCTGTAACTCATAAAATACATCAGTGTTAAGCAACATCAAATGTGAACCGCAGACATTTGGATGAATCAACAAAAATGTCAGCCAAATGAACACAATTTTTAAAATGTCAGAAGACCATTACCACCCTCAGGCATTCTCATGAACACAAATCATTAAGTGCACATGATCAAACTATAATACAAAATATACCACCTTCAAAGTGGATCCTTCAAACAAAATATGCAGATGTTCAATTTAAATGCAGCCATTTTATCTATTATACTTTTAACATAATCTGAAATAAAAATAAAAATAGCAAAACCTACTTCCACAGAACTTAAATTTCTAAAGATTATCAGATTAACTCCTCTACCCTATACGATAGACCCAACTAGCATAACATTCCCATATCGCATTCCTCAGCTTTTAATTCCTAGCAGCAAAACTTGCAGCAACTAAAAGCAATGTCAATAAATGCATGAAGCATTGAACATAAGTTGAATCAACTAGAAATATTTCTCAAAATTCAGTCCCTAGACATATTCAGTCATGGGAAAATGAAGACACACTAAATCTCAGACATCACTTTCCATGCCACAACTACATTTTTTTTTGCTCAAGGTTACTCCTTCTCTTTAAAGGATGCCTACAGGCAACAGCCAAAAATCTAAGGTTCGTCACCCAATACGAGTTTCCCTACTTCCCCATTTTTACTTAATTATCTCCACTAAATAAAAACATCACCTACAATAACTATTGCAGCATTGTAAATTGAATTATCCATTTCTGACTGGTCTCTCATGTTTAGTAAAACAGACCCCTCAGAAGCAGCCATAGCATTAATTGATACATTACTTACTTTACTAGAAAAATACTTTCTTGTAATTTCAAGGCTTTTGTAATCAAGGTCAAAGCATTAGATAACAGAGAACCTGGAATCCCAAACTGAGAGAAAAAGCATGCTAATAAAACACAGAGATTAGGGATAAAATTTTATTACTAAGATACCTAGATACAAATAAAAGACATCAGGTATTACAAAGCCATTCACCTGCAATCACTCCAAATGTTATAATAAATCCTAGAAGTTATTCAATCTAGTGAACTGTTTCTCCTGTTGTACATTAAATAAAAATCTTCATGAAACAGGACTTTAGAATGTACAGGATGTACCCTGTCTCCCCTCAATGTCCTTAGTGTCCTTAATGAATTTTTACAACTACCTTCACTACCTTCCCAATTACTGGGAAAGAAATCCTCCTACCACATTAAGAAGACAGCCTTTCCATTGTATCCCAGCATCAGATCTCTTTACAAATAATAATTGCTGTTTCATTACACTAGCTCCTCAGAAGAAATACCCCTGTTGCAGACTCACAAAGGCTGGATGATAGCCAGTAAAATAAATGGTCATTCTTTATTTGCTTCATTTATATTTATACTCCTTAAATTAAAAATTGTTTCTATTATTTATCAGAAGACTAAGAATACATGTCCCAAACACTCCCAAACAAAACATTCCCCCAAATCACCAAACCAGACATTGCCAGTGACTTTAGATCAATCTCTATTCTATCAGCTCAAGAAAAAATGTTTGAGAAGTTAGTCTACTCCTAGTTAACTGAATATAAACAAAACATGTGCACTTCTTCCTAGATGTCAATGTGAATGTTGTTCAGGTAGAAGCACTATGACTGCCTTGTTTACCTTAACAGAACCGTCCTAATAATGCAGACACATCCTGTTAAATATATATAAAAGCAATTTAATAGGCTCACTGTTCATCAGCCTTACAGCCACCTTCAATCTGACAGGTCACACTCTCTTACAGGATGCCCTACATTGAGCTAGTGTTAAGTGACAAAGCCCTCTAATGGTCCAAGGATGCTATTAGCAACAGATGTTTCAAAGTAAAAATAGATTCATCTT
>NC_056732.1:258718085-258863085 GCF_019279795.1 Protopterus annectens | reverse complement strand
TGTTACATAAAAGCCATCTGGCCACCATCTAGAATGTTGTCAACACACTGTGACAAAGACAATCACTAAAGGAGGACTAGGGGACAATAAAATGTGGCTTTTTTCATTACAGCTTGATGCAAAATGTGGCTCAGTCCACCAAAAGCAAAGCTCACTGCTCTTGTAGTAGATTCTTCTAGGATTCAGAATGTGATAGTAGACAGAGTCTCTACTTTCTACAACAGTGATTTGGGCTAGCAATCACAATTTTTTGAAATTATATTGAACTGCTTATTAACAAATTGCAGTCTGCCATTTAGGCACTTGCCTGCTTATAAAATATACTTTTATCAAACTGATAGGTGTTGCTTGGATATCATGGTACAAAGACATTGTCCAGCTTGTAAATACATCTGGCACAAAGTATTTTCTTCTTTCACAGAGTGGGTAAAATGGGTGCAAACAGTGATGGCAGCAAACATCAGGCTCTGCAAATGAAGTTTTTTTCAATACAAAGTTGAATATGTTAATAAAATAGCTTGTGTATTGCTATTATTATTATTATTATTATAATTATTATTCAAACACCTTTATTGAATTATCACTTGTGACATATTCAAATTCACATTCGTATAAAAATAATCAAACTATATTAACATAACATTATACTCCACATATATTGCTGTATATCATATAACCTAAGCAATATTACATAATTTATTCAATTCTTGCTTTTTTTAAAACAAGAAACATCTTTATTAAACCATCACTTACTACAAAGGCAAGCATACATTTATATGTTATTATTATTATTATTATTATTAATTTTAAATTCCTAATGTCTTAATATCATTTTATAGAGACTACCTAGCAACTTTGTCTGGTTAAATAACATATATGATATCAAAATATGCAAAAGAAACCTGAGGAAACAAAACCCTGAGGTTTTAGGAATGACAGTTAAGTAATAATGCTTTCCTAATATTTGAAGCAATGCCAGATGCTATAAGCCATGATTGCAGGGATTCATGAGTTAAAACACTGCAGAATTTTCTTCAACACTTTCAGAAGATGCATAACATTTCTTTAAACCAAAAGTGATTAATTTTGGTTATTTGTAAATACTGACAGGTTTACAGATGTGAACCTGCTGTTGCCAGGTGTATCCTAACATGGTGAAATACTGATGATAAAAAGGAAATGAAAGATAAAGAAAAATACACCCCAGGATTCAATAAAGCCTACATGGTCATGTTCACCATGTGTGCATCGCAGTGTGAAAAGTTTTAGATTCAGTAAGCACTGTGTAGAGATGCGCACCCCCGTGCAAACAAAGTAAACACCATGGTATCCTAATTACAACATAAGCAGCTGAATTGCATGCTAATCAGCCAATCCAACATGGTGGAGCTATTCGACAAGCTGTAAAGCATCCATGTAGACTCCATGCTGTTTTTCCCTGAGAATTCCAAAACTCTTGGAAATAAAGCACAGAAAGAAGTGTACATGGAGAGAATGTTAGGGGTTGCTGCTGCTTTCATTTATTTGAGTGTTCTACAGGTTGAAGCCAATGCTGCTGCTGCTGGTAAAAGGCCTAAGCCGAGAAGGAGAAGACTTTTCAGGCCCCATTTGACTTTTCACAACCTACATGATGTGGAAATTGTAGAGAGGTACAGGGTGGACAGGGACAGACTACAGGATCTCTGCGATCTCTACCATCCTCAACTCAGAGCCAGAACCAACCAAGGGTGAAACCATCCCAGTGGAGAGAAAGGTATGTGTAACCCTTAGAATCTTAGCTATTGGTGGTTTTCAGAGACCAATGTGGGACATGCTGGGGTGTCACAAACATCAACATCCAGGATCCTGCACTAATTCCAGAATGCTATGCTCCCACATGCCAGTGACCACATATATTTTCCCGTAGTTAGGAAGAGAAGGCCAGAAATATGCAGGATTTCTACCATGTAGTACACTACCCTGAAGTACTGGGTGCCATAGATTGCACACATATACAAATGAAGGCAGTACCTGGGGAGTAGGGTAGTCTCTACATTAAAAGAAAGGGCTACCACTCTATCAACTGCCAAGTCATGTGTAATGCCAGGGGAATCATTTTGAATGTGTTCACTGATATCCCTGGCAGTTACCATGACTCACATATCTGGCATACCTCCCAACTGTACCAGATGTTTGCTAGGCGGGATATCCCACAGGGCCATCTACTGGGGGGAACAGGCTATGCACTGGACCCATGGCTGATGACACCCATCCAAAATGCACACACACCCACAGAAGAATGTCATAATGAGGCACACACTCAAACCAGAAGTATCATAGAGCGTGTGTTTCGGCTGCTGAAGTCACAGTTCTGGTGCTTAGATACATCTGGGGGAGCCCTGCAGTACAATCCATGGACATGTACAGAAATACTCACAGTATGTGTCATGATACACAACATAATCCGGGGAAAACAGCTTCAGCAGGATCAGCAAGGGGAAGAAGCAGACATCCCACCACCAATGCCAAAGTCACCACAGCCACAGGCAGATGAAGAGTCAGAGGGGGAACCTCCAGCTGCTGTGGGTGTAGGCAGATGTAGGCATGCTCAGTATGCCCTTGCATTGGCTAAGAGACAAAGCATAGCACACTCACTCACTCATCACCTAGGAGTCTAAAACCTTCCTCCTGCACACACACACACACACACACACACACACACACACACACACACACACACACACACACACACACACACACACACACACACACACACACACACACACATATAGATATAGTAACATTGATGCTACAGAACTTACACAACCTTTACCTCCCCATGTATTGGCTGTGTACTGCTTGCATCAGACAGAGTCAGCCTTACACTACAACCATGTCAACTACTGCTTTTACAAGGTATGTCTCTAGCCTGGAGTGTATTACGTAATAATGTGAATGAGTGCATATCCTTGTATCACACAAATTGTTGGTACTGTAAGCAAGTAAGAGGTGGGCGATTGGTACTGAAATGATCTTAAAATGTGACAGCAGAGATTTGTGTGACTTATATGTGTTCGTTATTAAGTAATAGGCCTAAGGCATCAAATATTCACAGAGTCATATCCCTGAAAAGTAGTGATGGTCACTGCATGACCCAGTTTAGCAGCATGCATTTGTAATGGAAAGTAGTTAAAGAGAGAAGATAGAAAGTAATTCTACACATTGCAGTTTCTGACTTCATAACCTTCACAAGATGCTATCAATAGTGTAACTTTCCAAGGCCAATATATGTCAAAGGTAAACTTACCAGTTCAACACCACAAATGCAGATATAGTAAGCACCTTAAGTCAGATATGCACCCTGAGCATCAGACAGAAAGCTTATGTATCCCTGAATCCAAAAGATAAAAAAACAGGGATATGGCACAGTTATCATCATTTGCACAGGGTGTTGCGTGGGGTGCAGGAGGTCTAGGCTGACACCAAAGGTCAATGAGAGTGTGTGAGTAAAAAAGAGAAGCCGGCAGACATCTAGATAAACCAACAAATGGCCAGTGAGACAAAATGAGTTTGAAGCTGCACGGCTCAACCATGTAACTGTTGTGTGTGTGTCTGTATGGGTCCTCCAGGTGAAATTGACACGTAAGAGTCTACATGGACACAGCCAAGCTTTGTGCTGGCTCTTACATCTTGGTATGTCAAACAGGTGTGAGCAGTGCATTGTAGAGATGGCAGTTCATCATTGTCATCCCTAACAATGAGAACAGGCTCTGCCAGGAGTTGCAACACTGGCACATCCACACCTATGATCAGATGCACTGCTGCTTTCTGAAGGTGACCATTGTCTGCTGGATGAGCTCCCTTCATGAGGACGCCCAGAACCATGACCCCATGGCCTGTCATGTCTGGGTGTGGACAGCACACTCACTGACAATGCAGTGGAAGTACTTCCACTATGGAAGTGTGATCTGGCACAGCCACGTTGGCTGACAGCAGATGATGTGGCTGACCTATGCCACAAGGATGCTGTTCCTCTGCCCACATGGATGCTGTTCCTCTCCCAGCAAATATTCCATCACAGAGACTGCACATTCCATCACAGACACCCCTCATTCCAACATGTTAGTCATCCAATCCATTGAATTGGCAACACAGTAGAGGCAGTTATGCTTGTCAGCCTGAGCAACATCTAGAACCCTGAGCATTTGTCTAGAGCACCTATGGGAATGTGCCTATGCCTCCACGATGGCTCTAAACATATGTTGAGTGGCACAGGAAGAGACACCTGCACCAGGTGGAGGAGGGACAGCAGGCCCCCTCCAAGCCTTCCATCAACCCTCCTGTGTGGCACCTTGACCACACTTTGGCTATGGCCAGACTCCACAGGCATTGAAGACACAGCAACTACACTTTCCTGATCAATGGTCGCGCTGTCCACCTGTCCAGTATCTGTGGTGTCACTGAAATGGGTAGATGTAGGCCTACTGGCTGTGTCCAATGGAATTGCAGGGAATGGCTATATGTCAACCTCAGTGTCAGCTTCAATCTCTGCACCCCCCTGACTGTGCCTCAGTTTGGACACCATCATCATCAGAGTCTGATGATACACTGACATCAGGTGGAAAAGGGCCTAGACTTTCACTGTCATGATCACCTGTGATAAAAAGCAAGAAGCATAGGACAATATTAATACCTATACTACTGTATTCCAATATATGCTAAAAAACTAACAGTGGTACCACTGTTACAGATTCTGCAGCAATACACACATCAGACCTGACATTAACAGCACACACTAAAATATTTATTTCAATTGCTCATCAGTACTGACATAAAAATGCGTCACTTACCATTTGCAGACATGAGTCTCCTCTATAAGCCAGATAGGCTTGGAAGAAGTTAAGCAAGAGATAAGGGCAACCCTCACAGGAACCTATAGATATAAGCTCACACTTGTGGCGCCATTTTTAAATCCCTGGATTCCCAACGTAGTTCACTCCCTGGTCTCTGTGGTCAGTGCCTGCCAGTAGCTAGAATACCCAGGAAAGATGCTGCCCTCAGCTACTCCCTAGTCCTGAAGACAGTAGCGCAGCTATCTAACCCTCCATCCAAAAAAGGACTTCCATTTGTCAAGTGTTTAAACAAAAACTAGAATACCCAGGAAAAATGCTGCCTTCGTCTACTCCCTAGTCCTGAAGACAGTAGCGCAGCTATCTAACCCTCCATCTAAAAAAGGACTTCCATTTGTCAAGTGTTTAAACAAAAAGTAGGTCTACCTACTGTGGTATAATTTTATTTCAACCCCTAAACTGTTAAGTACTGGCTTGCACACCGCACGGACCAGCCGTCCCCCTAAGCAGCTAATCCTGATATAATTTGTTTTTCACCCTCCACAAGGGAGTGTGACTTCTCATTTTAACCACAAAATGGCAGTATAGTCCATCAAACCCACAATCCTAGCTGCTTCCTAAAAAACGGAGAGTTTTAACTTTAAACTAAAGGAGAAAAGAAGTAAAATACCACATCTTACTATTCATGGTTCTAGTTTTCCTAGACATAGTTGTGAACAGACTGTCAGAGCAGCTAACTAGCCTTAATGAACTTAGGTATCCTACACTTAAATTAGAAGTCCAACAGCATTTCCACCAAAGTATATTAAGTAAGAACAATTTTACCTGTGGAACAACTGATTGTTTTTTGCTAGCGCGGGACTGGCTCGGTTATCAGATTAATCAGGAAATCACCCCCCCCCTTTACTACACGTATTTATCCCCCCCCCACCCTCATAGAAACCTATAAATATAAGCCCACACTTGTGGCGCCATTTTTAAATCCCTGGATTCCCAATGTAGTTCACTCCCTGGTCTCTGCGGTCAGTGCCTGCCAGTAGGTTGTATATAGATTCATAGATTCATAGATTAGTACTAAGCTAACTGCCCTTGCGAGCCATTGTAAGCCTAGCCAATTATCCCTTGTGAGACTCAAACCCTGCACCTTGTGTTTGTAAGGCAAACACCTTACCCATTAGGCCACCCTCCCAACCCTAACCATATGTCTTTTTGAACATTTTTTTTTTGCTCTGATTTCATGGCTCTGAACTGTTATTAGTTTGTTTTATTGTACATTAACAAGTTGCTATTGTTACCGTCTATCCAACTGCCTTGTATTCAGTATAGACATGCTAGCAAGCATTTATCAGCGTGGATGCGCTCAAGCGCTGATGAGTACATTTTACTGTATTGTTTTGTGTATGCAAACCTTGTATTCTACTCCTAACCAGACACAATCACATGTTGGTAGGGTTGGAAGCCTCTCTTTGAATAACACTTCTATGTTGACTAGTGAGGCAGCGCAAATGCGCTGGTATTTATAGTGTCTCATTGCAGGTCTAAAACCTGCACCTCTGAACCCTACAAAAGGAGTACTAGCATTCGCTCTTATCGATACCAAAATGACCCCTATGTGCAATGCTAGTGTGCTGCCTAATCCTACGTACACTCTGTCAGTATACATACAAAACTCAGAGGCAGTAAATCTAGCCCGCTAGGTACCCCTTCCAGTAGGTAACATAGTAACTACCTCGAGCATTGCAACTACGTAGCCATTGCATTTCCACAAACCTAAGTAACTCCTGTATTGTGGAAATCACTCTACTTTCTGAAATATGGCTTTAATGAATGTGGCGATATCCACATGAGTGTGCTGTAAATGATTCTTAGTCGAGTTTGGGCTATTAATACCACTCAGTCGCCAAACCTTTCACACAAAACACACTCACTTGGACTGCATAGTCACCCTGTTTTCTAATTACCGCCCAGGGGTTGGGAAACGGGATAAGTGCTTGTGTTTAAGGAGTAGGTAGTTTTACTTTTTGGTCTTATTGTAGAAATTGCTGTTATTTCTAACTATCAATTACTGTTTAAGACATATGAATTATTTTATGCTTTTATAGGGCATCTGCTACTAACTCTTAACTGTTGTGTACACCCATTTGTAGAGGTTTAGAGTGACCTAAAGTGCAGTGTGTTATAATACAGCTGTATAGTTATTACTATAATAAGATTATCCCCCCTTTTTGTTACATGATAACAGTCCTTACTTAGCACACACTTCCCTCATCTTACAATCATCTTTACTTAACTCTCTCCCCATCTTAATTATCCTAGTAATATAATCCACCTCTTACCTCCACCCAAAGCACCTTTATTTTATTTTACTGTACCTCCACCCTGCTACTGCTAACCCCTTATTTCTTTCTGCCTCACTCGTGTATTTAGTGTCTCACATGTTCCTTTCCTCCTTTTACAGCTAGAATACCCAGGAAAGACACTGCCATTGGCTACTCCCTAGTCCTGAAAACTGTAGCGCAGCTATCTAACCCTCCATCCAAAAAGGACTTCCATTTGTCAAGTGTTTAAACAAAAAGTAGGTCTACCTACTGTGGTATAATTGTATTTCAACCCCTAAACTGTTAAGTACTGGCTTGCACACAGCATGGACCAGCCTTCCCCCTAAGCAGCTAATCCTGATATAATTTGTTTGTCACCCTTCACAAGGGAGTGTGATTCCTCATTTTAACCACAGGATGGCAATATAGTCCATCAAACCCTCAATCCTAGCTGCTTCCTATAAAACAGAGAGTTTTAACTTTAAACTAAAGGAGAAAAGAAGTAAAATACCACATCTTACTATTAATAGTTCTAGTTCTCCTAGACATAGTCGTGAACAGACTGTCAGAGCAGCTAACCAACCCAAATGAACTTAGGTATCCTACACTTAAATTAGAAGTCCAACAGCATTTCCACCAAAGTATATTAAGAACAATTTTACCTGTGGAACTGATTGTTTTTTGCTAGTGCGGGACCGGCTCGATTCGTCTCCACTCTGTTCGCCCTCGCTACGTTTGGGCTCACTTCGCTCCCCTACCCTACCCCCATTCCCACCCACCCACACATCAATTACATTTATAGCTATACATCACACCCCTAGCCACTCCTCCATCAAAACTATCCAATCACATGGTAAATGTAATTATCCCTCACACTGATTACAGCCCATCACACCTTTCTCGACACATCCCAAATTGGGTACCACACCCTATATTTCAACTCCATCTCTACCACATTACAGCCCTATCCTAGTCCATAACCCACCTCACAACTAAACAATATGGCCTATACTCCAACCAACCACCTTCTACTCACCCTATTGCACACATTAGGCCTCTCTTTTCACCTCCTCCTATCCATGTTCTCATCCTACCACACACATCTTTATATCAGCCCTCCACCACCATGGCAAACTGACACAACTATCACTACCTCCACTACTACCTACTCACCAGTAACACCAAGTGACCTCTATCCCTCTCCGCCATCTTCCTATCTATATGGAAATATTAACTACAAACTTTGAGCCAACTCCCCCAATAAAATAATCAAAATAACTCACAAACTAAACAAACTTACATCCACATACTACAAAAACTCTCATGCTACGGTGATATTCACCCAAATCCAGGACCCAACACTTGTAATAGCACCTACCCAACAAACCTCAAGCCAATATATGCTCGGCCTAGCTCATCCCTCCTCCTTCTAAACATTAATATAAGAAGCATACTCAGCAAAACACATGATCTCCATGCCCTACTAGCTCTATACAAACCTGATATCATAGTACTAACTGAAACTTGGCTTAAGCCCAACCACCACAATAATGAAATAATAAACCCTGGCTATGATATTATATGTAAAGATAGGTCAGGAAAAAAAGGAGGGGGTGTAGCCATCCTTTTCCAAAGTCACCTCTCTATAGAACAAATTGAATGCAAATCCCAAGAAATCCAAGACATAGAACTAATATTAGCTAGACTAAAACTAAACCCCAACAAACAAATCATAATAGCTGGAGGTTGTATACCACCAGGCAACAACATAATGTACTCAAAAACCTACTAAATTGGATGAAAATTACTCATCCATAGGAAACCATTCTTGCAGGTGACTTTAACATTGATTGGTCTGACTGTAACAGTCAAAACCCCACCACCCATATTAACCTCCATGGTTTTACCCAAATTATCACCTACTTCTACAAGAACAGACAAAACCTCTAAACGACAGTCAATCTTGGATTGGATACTAGTATCTGACCCCACTCAAGCCCATCTCTCAGGTTGTCTCCCTGACAGTGTTAGTAATCATCAAGCAACATACCTGATTAGGAATCGACCCCACCTAACTAAACAACCCATTGTCAGGGTTAGACGAAACAAAAAATACTTCAGAGCTCAAGTCTTAATAAATTCACTCAAATCCTGTATATGGTCTCCACTAAAATACTTAGCACTAGATGAAGCTGTAGAATACTTCAACACCACCTTCCTAAACATCCTGAACTCCCATGCACCACCCAGAACCACCAGAAATAAAACCAACCACGCACCATGGCTATCAAAAGACACCAGGTCCTTAATGAAAGAAAGAGACAAAGCCTGGTTGCAATTCCATAAACACAAAACCCCTACCCTAAAACTAAAATACAATGAACTACGTAACCAAGCCAAAAAACACATAAAAACTGACAAAACTAGTTACTATAAAACTTTACAGGAAAAACACTCCAGCAACCCACAAAAATGTTGGGCCTCAATCAATAACCTACTACACCCAGGAAAACCTTCCACTCCTTCCCCACTACTACCAAACAGTCTACACAACATCCCCACCCACTTTAACAAATACTTTACTGAAACTACCCAAGCCCTAGCCAATACCCAAATGACTAGCATCCACCCAATATCAACAACAACCCCCACCCTTTCCAATACAGAAAACAATACACCTAGTTTCTCCCTAGAACCAGTCAGTACTACAACTATCACCAAACTCCTCCAAAAACTGAAATCAACAACCCCAGCAGTAGACAAACTACCAGCAGAATTCCTACAGATTACCACAGAGGCCATAGTCTATCCTGTGTCCATCCTCATTAACAGATCTATAACTGAATGCAAAGTACCCAAATCATGAAAAATATCTCACATTATACCATTCCACAAAGGGGGACACTCCCTTGAACTTACAAACTACCACCCCATTGCAATACCATCATCCCTATCAAAGATTTTAGAGAGGGTAGCCCACTGACAGCTAATAGATTTCCTCCTTCACAACAACCTATTATCCCCATCCCAGCATGGATTCAGACCTTCTCACAGTACTACCACAGCATTACTATCCTTTTCAGACTCTGTTAATACCCACAGAAACAACAGCATGTACGTATCCTCCATATTCTTAGACTTATCCAAAGCCTTTGATATGGTGAACCATAGTTTACTCCTAGAAAAACTGGGCCACTTTTAACATAAATTCTTGCACCTTATCCTGGTTCAATAGCTACTTATCTAACCGACAACAAGCTGTTCTTTGGGAAAACCACCTGTCACTCCTACTTCCAGTAACCATTGGTGTCCCACAAGGGTCCATTCTCAGCCCACTGCTATTCTCATTATTTACTAATGACATAGCATCATCCCTACCCTCTGCCTCAATAGTCCAATATGCAGATGATACCACTATAATATGTGCAACCCACACCCTCGACAAACTTCAAATCATAACCCAAAACAGCTTTACTCTACCCGAAGAATGGTTCACCAACATCAAACTACTGCTTAATCCAAAAAAAAAAACTAAACTTATTATTTTCAGTCCAAGTAGATCTCCCCCCCATAAACAATAATTTTGAAATAATATCCAAAGGCAATACTAATATCACTCCAACACTCCACACTAAGCTCTTAGGAGTAGAAATTGACAATAAACTCAAACTCGACATCCATATTTCTCAAACAATCAAGAAAGGCAACAAAAAGATCGGACTCATTTATAGAAACCACAACTACATGACCAGACACACAAAATATATCATAGCTAGAACACATCTGTTATCTATACTTCTCTATGCTTCCCCAATCTTTACCAACCTTCACCAAACAGAGCTCTCTAAAATTGAATCATGCTACAATAAAATTGCCAAATTTGCTAATGAAGCCACTCATAGGTTCCAAGTCTGCCAATCCCTTAGACAACTCAACTGGCTTGAGTTATCTCAAATCCTCCTACTCAATCAACTTACCACTGTCCATAAGCTCTACTACCTTCCTATGAAAATCCCTGCCTTGCAACAATTAATTCAACCCTACACTCCCTCCAGAAACCTAAGATCAACACACCGGAACCACATGTGTGTCACCAAGCACAAAATGAAGCTGGCAAATCACTCTTTGCCTGCTGCATTTCAAAAATCTGGAACCTCCTACCCGATTACCTAACCTCAACATCCTCACCTTACCTCTTCAAAAAAAAAACAACAAATCCCACTTTATGCAAAACTGGCTATGTTCATGTCTTCCCTCAGGCTAGACCAAATCTACTCACTGCTATTAATACTCTCCCAAATAATGAATACTACCATGGTTCTCAACCTCTAATAGTTTATTGACACAATGCTAAAAAGTAAAATATTCTCTACTATCGTACCCCATCTGCTCAAATACTACCAGATACTCAAATGTAACTCATTTCAATCTATTGTTTGTAACTGCATTCAACTAACATAGTGTACTTTGTGTATGAATATCTTGCACCTTGTGAATGTTACTAATGTAATATAATACTTGTGGAGCTTTGTGCATGAATATTTTTGTATCATGTAAATGTTAACTAATGTAATGTAATACTTGTGGAGCTTTTCTCCCCGGGCCTCCACTGAAAACGGACCTGTGTCCAGTCGGACCTTCCCGGGAAACAAATGTAAAATAAAATAAACATCATCACAATTAAAAGTAACACAGGTGGTAATACTTGTACCCCTTTACATGTCCATTAACTATACTGTCAACATGGGCGTGGATGTCAACTCAAACCTAAGCTAATAACTGTACCAATCTTTAGCCCCCCCCCATAAAAAATGCATATGACCCAGAAGTAATGTATTGATTTCAATTTAATATACAACAGTATTGAATGTTTCAGATAGCAAAGCCTAGTTGGAAGCTCCTCTGGAATGTGCTTGCTCTCTCTGACACTGTTACTCCCACATCCAGGACATGCTGTACTGCACACTCATGTGAGCTGTCTGGATCCTGAAATTGGTCAGGAACTCTTTATTGGGTGTTAGTGGTGGTTCCCTAGCAGGCCCTCACCTTGTACCCATCTGGTCAGGACTCAATGCAGCTGCTCTCCACTGTGCAGATCTGATTGTGTCAGTAGCTCTGTAGTGCACCTGTTCGTATGTCCTGCTGTGGCCAAACAGCATTCAGATCAGCAAGTAGAGAAGACTAGAGAAGTTGTTGACTGCAACTGAGCTACAAAATATAAGTATCTTGATTTTTTTTTTGATTATTTTTACAGATTACTGTTTTTACAATTTAATATATATAAAGCACTTTGTCTATTCAGTATCTTCACAAATCCTTATCTGTTTAAAAACTTTCATTTGTCTCTGTAGTGCTTGCTGTCTTGTAGGCTATTGTGTAAACTGAAACATTTCCTCTGTGTAATTATCTCTTGGCTAGTGGGGGCTGGTTCTTTTGTGTTCTTGTAAAAAAAAAGAAGTTTCTGTCTTTGCACACAGTGCAGACTAGAGAAGTTGTTGACTGCAACTGAGCTACAAAATATAAGTATCTTGATTTTTTTGATTATTTTTACAGATTACTGTTTTTACAATTTAATATATATAAAGCACTTTGTCTATTCAGTATCTTCACAAATCCTTATCTGTTTAAAAACTTTAATTTGTCTCTGTAGTGCTTGCTGTCTTGTAGGCTATTGTTTTTACAATTTAATATATATAAAGCACTTTGTCTATTCAGTATCTTCACAAATCCTTACCTGTTTAAAAACTTTCATTTGTCTCTGTAGTGCTTGCTGTCTTGTAGGCTAAATACTTGGTGGCTTTGCAGTTGCCCGCCCCTACTGTGACACACCTCCCAGTCTAGTGTCATTAGCTCATTCTGCTTAATACAGAGAGAACATTTGATAAGGCCTTCTGTTCCTCCTTTTTCCCTTTCAAAAAGTAAAACAAAACTTTTTTTTTTTTTCTCTTTCGCCTGAACCTTCTTGTGTTCCGACTCCTTCTCAAACATTTTGGAAATATACAGTATATTTCAGAGCATTTGTTATAACTGTATTTGCTATAACTGATTTAAGTATTTTTTTCTGGCTTTTTGATTATTAATGCTTAGCGACTGCATTTTAGCCTGTTTATACAGCTCTGCATTCTATTTAAACTGTTTTTGTGTTGATTAACTGTTTTGCACTTTTAAAAAGTTAGTTGTTGCTTAATTTTACCTGTAGGCTAACACACTCAAGTGTGCTAGTCGCTTAAAAGCATTTATAGCATTTACTGTCTGTTTTTCCTCTGTTTTCTGCAAAAAAGAAAAAAAAAATCTTGTTTTCCCGCCTTACTGAACTAGAATAGTCCAATCTTCAGAGTTTGCTGATCTCTGGGCTTTGTCTTGGTTCCTGTGCTATTCCATATCCTTATTTGGATAAAAGGAAGCGTCTTTGTTCACCAGTGGGAGTGGGGAGCACTGAGCGGCCTATTTGTCCCTAGAGGAGTGGTTCCAGCCAGAAACTTGTAGTCTATTGGCCATTTTGGGTCAATTCCTAGCTCTTTTCAGCCCCCTGTAATAAAGCCCACTTTAGCGCGCTTTTTCACTTGTATTCAACTCAGCACAGCTCCTCGTGGTGTCCTGCAGAGTTCTACAAACAGCAGAGAGCAAAAGAGTGACTTTTTCCTGATTTAAGTATTTTTTTCTGGCTTTTTGATTATTTACTGCTTAGCGACTGCTTTTTCGCCTGTTTATACAGCTCTGCATTCTATTTAAACTGTTTTTGTGTTGATTAACTGTTTTGCACTTTTAAAAAAGTTATTTGTTGCTTAATTTTACCTGTAGGCTAACACACTCAAGTGCGCTAGCCGTTTAAAAGCATTTATAGCATTTACTGTCTGTTTTTCTTCTGTTTTCTGCAAAAAAAAAAAAAAATCTTGTTTTCCCGCCTTACTGAACTAGAATAGTCCAGTCTTCAGAGTTTGCTGACCTCTGAGCTTTGTCTTGGTTCCTGTGCTATTCCATATCCTTATTTGGATAAAAGGAAGCTTCTTTGTTCACCAGTGGGAGTGGGGAGCACTGAGCGGCCTGTTTGTCCCTAGAGGAGTGGTTCCAACCAGAAACTTGTAGTCTATTGGCCATTTTGGTTCAATTCCTAGCTCTTTTCAGCCCCCTGTAATAAAGCCCACTTTAGTGCACTTTTTCACTTGTATTCAACTCAACACAGCTCCTCGTGGTGTCCTGCAGAGTTCTACAAGCAGCAGAGAGCAAAAGAGTGACTTTTTCCTGATTTAAGTATTTTTTTCTGGCTTTTTGATTATTTACTGCTTAGCGACTGCATTTTCGCCTGTTTATACAGCTCTGCATTCTATTTAAACTGTTTTTGTGTTGATTAACTGTTTTGCACTTTTAAAAAGTTATTTGTTGCTTAATTTTACCTGTAGGCTAACACACTCAAGTGCGCTAGCCGTTTAAAAGCATTTATAGCATTTACTGTCTGTTTTTCCTCTGTTTTCTGCAAAAAAAAAAAAATCTTGTTTTCCCGCCTTACTGAACTAGAATAGTCCAGTCTTCAGAGTTTGCTGATCTCTGGGCTTTGGCTTGGTTCCTGTGCTATTCCATATCCTTATTTGGATAAAGGGAAGTTTCTTTGTTCACCAGTGGGAGTGGGGAGCACTGAGCAGCCTATTTGTCCCTAGAGCAGTGGTTCCAGCCAGAAACTTGTAGTCTATTGGCCATTTTGGGTCAATTCCTAGCTCTTTTCAACCCCCTGCTATAAAGCCCGCTTTAGTGCACTTTTGCGTGATTTAGCGCGGTGTTGCCCATAGAGCACCATCGGGCAGCGCCGGTTAAACAAGGTTAAACTATTTCTGGCTCCGTAAAGTCTGCTCTTCAATTTTTCCCTTAGAACTTCTCTACTTGCAATCTAAACAGTCTATTCTCTATCTCAAAAGCTCAGCACTTGCTCCTAAAGCATTTTTATATAGGTAAAGTACTTGTATACTAAACAAAGTACTACATTAGCCTAGAATCCCCTTGAGTACCCATTTCCCTATAGGTCCCTTCTGACTCAGTTACACAGCAAACTTTTTCACTTTTTCTAGCATGTTGAAGGGTCAGTTGCTAGCGTCCTCTCCTGTTCAGCTGGTGAATCTGGGCATCTTGAGGCAATGTTACAATTGCCTCATGTACACAGACAACCCACTCCTTCTCCCACAAAACACAAATACATGTGAGAGATGCAACTATATAGCCAAACTGGAGGCTGAGCTCTCTCAACTCAGGACTGGCAAGACCAGACAGGAGGAGAAGGAAACCACGCACACCACAAACCCAGTTTCACATAGAACTATCACAACTGCAAAACAAACACATAAACACACAAAGACATACTGGAGGCACTGATCAAAAATCTACCAAAACTACAGAGGCCTCCAAAGCAGACACCCAAGCAACTGCCACCTCAAGACATAAGACATGCAACACATAGTTCTCAAAGTCAGTGTGCTAAACAGTCACAGCCCTTAAGGCCAAACACAATGCCAGACACACTTGTTATAGGTGACTCCATAGTCAGACACACTGACGTCCCACTCACCAGACTGAACAAGGAAAAGATCACAGTAAGCTGCCTGTCAGGTGCTAGAATCCGCCACATAACACAAGCACTCAGGTCACTCCACAGCAAGTACAAGTATGACTCAGTCATTGTTCATGCCGGTGTGAACGACCTGAGACGTACCTCCCTGGACTACATGAAAAGAGACATAGAGGAGCTCTCAGATTATGTAGCCCAGGCCAGTATGACTCTGACCCTGAGCAGTATCCTACCCTCACCAAGAATGATGCCACAATACAGAGACAAAATGATCAGCTTTAATAATTGGCTTAATTACTGGTGTCATTCTAAGGGGATCCAATGTCTGTCTGCCTGGGATGACATGCTTGACAAGCCACGCTGCTTCGCAAGGGACGGCTTGTACCTGTCACCCCTGGGCTTCTGGATATTGGCAAAGGCTCTTTCCACCCCCATAGTGCCTTTTTTAGGCAAGGCTCAAATGATAAACCTACCACCCTAGAAAACAAAAATGGAGAAAACTAAGGGTAATACTGCTCAATGCCAGAAGTCTAAACCTCAAGATGCACGCCCTCGAAGCCCTCCTCAGTATGGAGAACATCGATGTCTGTGCTGTGACTGAAACCTGGTTCAAGGCTCCTGAGAGCACCCCAGCACTATCAGGTTATACCTCATATCATGCGTTCCGGCCCCAAAATCTGGACCGAACCACAAAAGGAGGGAGGATCCATATTCATAAAGGATACCCACACCTCCAGGTTAGTGGCAATGCACGAAGCATCGGAGACCATCCAGGTGCAATTAACCATAGGTAAAACTGCCCTACAGTTTGTAACATGCTACAGACCACCTTCTCAAACTCAGGAAACCCACACAGCCTTCCTGAAGACACTGGAGAGTATGAATGTCTCTCCAAACACCATCATATTGGGTGACTTCAACTACCCAAACATAGACTGGGAACATTACTCAAGCCCCAACACCCTAGCCCAAAGGTTCCTTGAGTTCATAAACTCAAATGCTATGGAACAACTAGTCACCATTCCCACAAGAGGAGAAAATATACTAGACCTGATCATCACAAACATGGGGACAAAATGCTCCACACCAGAAGTATATCCCTCATTGGTGAGATCAGACCATAAATTAATCTCACTGGAGATCCACATCCCGCCCCCACCCCCAGCAAAAAAGACCACAGTGAAGAACTTCTCAAAAGCAAACTTCACACTTCTTAAGACTGGAGTGGTATCCTTCAAGGCCCCCGAGTCAGTGGAAACCACAACCCACACTGCTGAAACCCTTACAAATGCCTTCTACGAGCACCTCCAGGAATGTATGGATCAAGCAATCCCTAATAAAATCAAGACCCTTTCCACCAAAGGCAGGCGCCCGGTCTGGTGGACCCCAGCCATAAACAAACTCTACAACTAGAGGAGAAAGCTAATACATGACAGAGCAAAATCCCTAAAAGGGAAGGCATCTCTGATCAATACTAGCAAAAAACTACGATCACTCATAAAATCATCCAAGGCCAACTTTGAGAGAAAAATCGCTAATGACACAAAAGACAATCATAAAGCCTTCTTTAGCTATGTTAGAAACCTGGGTGGAAACTCCCAGATATGCTCAGAATTAGTCCAAAATGATAAAAAAATCACTGAACCCACAGACATTGCCAACATACTGGCAGACAGGTTCAGTGCAAATTTCTCCCCTCCCCCCCAAAAGGAGAAATATCTATCCCACCAGAGTCTAGCCTCCCAAACATCTCAGATGCCCAGGTGAGAACTGCTCTCTCTAAATTAAAAAACACAGCATCAATGGGACCGGACGGTGTCCCCGGCTGTGTGCTACACGAACTCAATGATGAACTAAACCCACACATAAGGCTGCTGTTTAATCTTAGCCTTACTACAGGATACGTACCCAAAGAATGGCGTATGGCAACTGTGGTCCCACTCCACAAAGGCGGTGCTTCTACGGACCCTGGAAATTACCATCCCATAAGCCTGACGAGCCTTGTCTGCAAAGTTATGGAGAGGATCATAATGGAACTCATAAATAAAGACATTGGGGACCTACAGACACTGGATCCTACCCAATTTGGCTTTGTCAAGGGCAGATCCTGCCTCTTGAACTTGGTCGACTTTTTCGAAACAGTCACTAAGGCCATTGATGAGGGTAAGGCAGTTCACACAGCCTACCTTGACCTAGCAAAAGCGTTCGACACAATACCCCACTCGGGCATCATAGAAAAGCTCACCAGCTTAGATGTAAACCCATATGTCACAAGATGGGTTGCAAACTGGCTCAAGGACAGAACACACAGGGTTAGAGTTGCTGGTGCCATGTCAGACTCTAAGCCGGTCACGAGCGGTGTCCCACAGGGCTCAGTTCTGGGCCCCCTCTTGTTCGGCATTTATTTTTCTGAAGTGCAGGCAAACATAGGGGGATTGTGGCTGACAAAATTTGCAGATGACTGCAAACTGGGCACCATAATTGACACTCCATCAGACACAGACATCCTACAGAGAGGTCTCATAGAAATGGATAACTGGTGCCAGAGCCATGGCCTTAAGCTAAATGCCAAAAAATGTATAGTCATACCCTTTAGGAAAAACAAGGTAACCCCTAATTACCACATAGGTGGTAATCCATTAAACACAGAAGAAGTTATCAGGGACCTGGGGACCCAAGTTGACAGTAACCTCTCTTTTGACACTCACATTGCCAAAGTGGTTAGGAAGACCTTCTACATTGCCCACCTGATCATGAAGGGATTCACATCCAGATCAGGAGAGGTCATTGTACCCCTGTATTCTTCACTTATCAGACCAATGATTGAGTACAATGCCCCATTCGGAATGTACCTTACCCGACACCTGCAGCAGTTGGAAAGACCCCAAAAGTTCCTCACCAAAAGGATAAAGGGGCTCAAACATATGTCATACGATGCCCGACTGAAGAAACTCCAGCTCTATTCAGTTGCATACCGTCTGCTCAGAGGTGATCTGTGCCTGACATACAAGGCCATGTCCAACCCGGAATTAATGGACATGCTCCACCTCAAAAAATCCAAATCCACCAGAGCCACGAGAGCAAGAGACTTAAACCTCAACACGGATATAAATAGGATGTGCTGGAGGGACAGATTCATCACCCAGAGACTCCCTACACTATGGAACAGAATCCCAGTCCATGTGAGGCAGAGCCCCTCACTGACTCTGTTCAAGAGAAATCTTGACGAGTGGATGGGAGATCGTAGGTTTACCCCGGGAATCATCTCTGTATCACTGCTGGACAGAGGCACAGCAAACTAATGGGTATAGTATTCTCATCCTAAGGGGTGGTGAAAGCCACACACACTCTGGCTAGGCTTATAAATGCCCTAGGGCAGATAGCCTAGTATGAACCTATGAACCTATAAGTATCTGTTGACAAATTTGCATCCTACATGCCATAACTCCCTGTTTCCAGCAGAAAACCATCATATTGTCTAAAGGCATCTACTATGACTTGATTCTTGCCATCAGTGAAAGGGGTTCTCCGAGGATTGACATGCCCAGATAGCATACTCCTAGGTGTCCTACAAGACAACAGAAGGAGAATATACATATGTATCACATAAGTAAGACTTACTTGTTTCCAGATAAAACAGAAAAGGTAGCCAATCAGTATTACCCCCTGAAGAAACATACAACAGTCTACAGATTTGAAGTATGAAGAAGCAGGATGCAAAACAAGGAGAGTAACAGAAGCAACATATCCTTGTTTGTGCCATAACAGTAACTCACCTTTGTTCCCCCCACCCACAAATGAACAGTCTATCCTTGTTTGTGCCATAACAGTAACTCACCTTTGCTCCACCACCCACAAAACATTAATCTATCCTTGTTTGTGCCATAACAGTAAATCACCTTTGTTCCCCTCCTCCAAAAGAGCTGTCTATAGGTGTTTGTGCCATAACAGTAACTCAACTTTGCTTTCCCCCACCTACAAAAGAATAGTCAATCTTTGTTTGCACCATAACAGTAAATCACCTTTGCTCCCTATGCCGCAAAAGAGTAGGAAAATGACACATTTTGCTAAAAAACATCTCTGAAATGCTAAAAGTTCTATCAGAGGAACTTCCCCTGAAACATCTGTACATATTTATTACAACACAGTCCATTTTTATGTATTGGAACTCATGTATACCTCTGAAATGGCTTGGGAAACATGCCCATGCCATCAATACACTTCTAAGTAACGCACATAAATAAAAGTGTAAAATACTCTGCTTCAGAATTTTTTTAAATACATTCCAACATATGCTGTACATCACTGAACAAATGAAAGCACACATTCTGAAGTTCAGTACTCCTCTGTGCAGACATATCCTAAAGTAATAGAGTATCTTCACTCTTCTCCACATAAACAAGTCTCCTTACCATCGGTTTGCCTAGCTACACAGTTGTCTTTTTATATGGTGTAGATTCAGGGCTGTCAGTATAGTGAATATCCAAATGAGGTGTGAACTCATTAGAATTGCTGAATCCCAAAAAACTAGATCCATGTATCAAGGTAAACATAATGCAGCCACTCCCTCAGTGTTTGGTTTTAATGTATTTCAACTGTGACTGGTTAGTGTTTGGGAGAAGGAAAACACAACAGTCCTGTAGGCTGCTTTACTTTCAATGGGTGTGTCAGGTCACATGTATAAAGTGTTAGATGTAAGGTTGGAAATGTAAGCAAGCAGTACACAAGTCACAGATTGTGTTCCTTAACATCCAGCCTGCCCTTCATTTTTTGGCAACTGCATATGATATTATTTCCACTTAATATCCTCACACATTTTTAAGGCCAATGATGTAGAATTGCTTATACACTGCATGTCTCAGATTACTGCTCAGATACATGAAGAATAGTCAACAAACACAGAAATGTAAGACAGAGATGCGTATTTACAAGCAATAATCATGACAGGTTGTGTGATCATTAGGTGTACTACATCCAAAACTACTAAATGTACAAATAATACTTGCATGGTTTTATATCACTGTAGATGTTGTTGCAGTTGGTTGTGTGCATATTGAGTTAAGTTCCCTGCTGCAAAGCAGATTATGTGGCAAAGAGGGATAAGGCACCCATCCCGTGTTCTTTTTCTTTAAACAGTTTTATTGAATTATACATTTAACAAAAAAAAAAACATATAATGATTACATAGAATTAACTTTCAATCAGATACTTAGATATAATAATCATAACTTAAATAAAGTATTTACAAAGACATCCACTTATGCACATTTCAAAAACATATGTTAAAGTCAAGGTATCATGTTGTTATACATTCTTTTTTTAATAATTTCTGCAAACTAACCCACATATTATATGAATATGTTTTCCTAGATGATCTTGACTTAGTTGTCCAAAGTTCCATGTGGCATACTTCTAAAATAGTATTTTTGAATTTGTTAAATGTTGGTGGAGTATCTGTGATTCAGTTTCTGGTTATAATCTTTCTAGCCACTGCCAGAATTGACCATAACAAAGGAAGTTTAATGTTTTTATTAATACAATGCATAGGAGTGTTAAAGAGGATCATGGATTTCGTTATAGTAAA
Organism: Protopterus annectens; assembly: GCF_019279795.1. Taxonomy (NCBI): domain Eukaryota; kingdom Metazoa; phylum Chordata; order Ceratodontiformes; family Protopteridae; genus Protopterus; species Protopterus annectens. The sequence goes on along the minus strand of NC_056732.1, from coordinate 258,841,800 downwards.
GTTATTGGGTTCCTATTACCAGATCGCAGACGCAGTTTGTTGAATGTGTCTTGACTGAACCAAAAAGAGTGAAAAGGCAAAAATTGCAAAGCGGCTTTTCAGAGAATTCTTTCCCTGGGAAAGAATTTGCTTGACCGCTTTCATTACTTTGCCATTTTTGGCACTATATATCAATCTCAGAGTTGGTATATTTAAGTAGGGGGAGTGTGGGGGGCACAGCCACTCATGTCAGGGGGTTAGGAGGCATTATGTAATGTTTTAAAGTTTTTTTTTTTTTTTGGAACAGTGATTTTGTTCCCTTGGAAAAAAATCACTGTTCTGAGGTTTCAGCATTGTAAGCTTTCGCTTACATGGGGTCGATTATTTATTGTTCGCTTTTATAAACGTGTGATAATATAATATAGACCCAAGTTATCAGTGAATATAGCTTGTAAAAACTTGTTTTCTTTTTCCCAATAGCCATTTAATTCCTTACAGTCATAAAACATGCGTGCCTAATTAGCATTTTTTTTCAAATTTACACCTTTTACAAAAATGTTCTTTCTTAATAATCTTACTCATAATAAGTGTAAAATGCTCTATATATGAATTTCCATGTATATAACTTCCACCTGACTGAGGATGTTGTTTTACTAGGTGATTCTAAAATGTTCTTCTTATCTTGATCAGCAGGTTGTATATAATTTATTGAAATATAACAATTCCAAAAGCTTTCAGAGCAGCTATACATTTCATCTCTAATTATGTTATATATCTGTGATAACTTGCCTTTGAATGTAGTTTTATGTTGTATATTTAAAATTAAGTAGTTTAACAACATTGGAACTGCTTCTTTATTAATAGGTGATATTAACTCAAACCTATTTAAGAGAAACTGTCTATACTCTTGTAATTCTATCCAGAGATTATTATTTAAATCAAACTTTTTAATTAAGTTGTCAGTTGTTCTGATTTCATTATTTACCATCCACTGGAAACCAATATAGCATTCCTTTTTCTTTAAATAATAGTATTTTAGTGGAATTAGTGGAGGAAACAATTCCTTGCATATAGGCTAAAGGGTATAAGAGGAAGAACCATTTTTTATATATTGGGTATTTGTATATAAAGTTTCTGAAATTAATTATAATAGTTAAAATATAACTAGCTGAAAGTTTTAGTGTTATATATGTTGTAAAACGTTCTTTTAATATCCAAATGAAAGGATTATTTAATGTGTTTAATTTATAAGTTTGGGGTCTAATAAATGTGTCCATACCTATTACTTTCCAATAGTCTTCCCATTTAGCTAAATATGGAAAATCCACTAGCAAAGAGCTGGTTTTAATTACAGAAGAGCTATCCTAGGTTTGCTTGGCTACCATAAAAATCTTAACGTCATTGAATTTAGTTTTCTAATAATTTGTTTAGGAGAAGGTAATAAAATTGATTGAATAATATATAATATTTGTGGGAGTAGAATTATTTGGTTATTGTTAGTATTTCTTCCATTGTAAAGAAGGTTTTATTCCATTTGGATATTAAAGATTGAATATTATTCATTATTTTATTATAGTTAAGATATATTACATTTTTATATCTTTGGTTAATGTCTCTAAATAAGTATACTGATCAGAATCTGGAATGTATTTATGGTATTCATTTCCTAGATTTTTCTTATTAAGGAAGATGGGAAGTATCTTTGTTTTTTGATTATTAAAGGTTAGGCTTGATATTTTTTGAAAGTTAACCATGGAAGCAAATAAAGCAGAACTTGATTATATATTTCCATTCCATATGATGAGAACATCATCTGCAAAGAGCTGAATTTTAGATGTTATTTCTGAGTTTATATTGAATCCCTCTATATCTTTATTCATTCTAATGGCATTAGCCCATGGTTCCATTATTAAAGTAAATAATAAGGGGGATAGAGGACAACCTTGTTTGGTTCCTTTTAATATTGGAATACTTTGTGAGATATCTGTACCTATTTTATATATCCTTTGGTGCCTTTGTATAAATAAGATATTAAGTTTACAAAGTTATCTGAAAAATTTAGATTTTTAAGTAATATAAACAAGTAGTCCCAATTCACTGAGTTAAATCTTCTTCTTCTTCTTATTTCGGTTTTTCCCAGTTAGGGGTCACCACAGCAGATCACCTGTCCGCTCATGATTGTCAGTGGAGTTTTATGGTGTCGAATTCACTAAGTCAAATGCAGACATTATATCTAAGCTTATTAATATTAAGCTTTTTTTAAATTTGAGTAATCGATTAAAGTAAGTGTTCTTTTTATATTACCAAATGTATTTCTATTACTTATGAAACCAGTTTGGTCATCATCTATTCAGTTTGGGAAAAGTTTCTTCAGTCTGTCTGCATATATATTCATAAACATTTTGTAGTCCACGTTCAAAAGTGAAATGGGTCTATAAGAGGTACATTTTGTTGAATCTTTATTTGGTTTTACTATAGGGGCTATAAATGTATATTTCCATGAGATAGGGCAAATAGCCTCAGTTTGAGATGTTAAAACACTTTTTGTAGTAATATTAAAGCATTTCTGGGCATAATTTTCTATATTTCCAGAATGATTCCATCATCTCCTGGAGCTTTATTTAATTTAAGTTTAATTTGAGTCTGAATATCTGTGTATGGTATACTCTTATCTATTAAGTCTATTTGTTGTTTGCTGAGATCTTTATTTATATACTTATTTATAAATGCATTTATGTTTTCTTTTGAATCCGTAGAAACTTCATTATGGTTGATTTTATGAAAGTGTTCTCTAAATTATTGTAATATAACTTGTATGTTATAAACCTGTCTCTTTTTCTTTATAGAACAGATTTCTTTAATATGATTGTGTTTGCTGAGTCTTATGGATTTATTTTTAAGTCTATTTAAGTATTTGGGGTTGTTTGAAAATGCAAGAAATTTGTGTATTTATATACTTATTTATAAATTCATTTATGTTTTCTTTTGAATCCATAGAAACTTCATTATGGTTGATTGAAAGTGTTCTCTAAATTATTGTAATATAACTTGTATGTTATAAACCTGTCTCTTTTTCTTTATAGAACAGATTTCTTTAATATGATTGTGTTTGCTGAGTCTTATGGATTTATTTTTAAGTCTATTTAAGTATTTGGGGTTGTTTGAAAATGCAAGAAATTTGTGTATTTCCAAACATATAGTTTTTTGACTAAGGATTTCTAAATATTTATTGTTCAAGGCATTGATTTTCTCTTTTATGTCATTATTTATGTAGTTAACTTTTTGATTGGTTTTAAGGTTATCTAAGTTATTCTGTATCTCCTGCAGATCTTTATCCCAAGATTTTCTTTTGTTGTTATACCATTTAAGTGTTTTGCCATATAGATATGCTTTAAGAGCATCAGAAATATATATCACTGATGAGTCAGGGGTGGTATTTATTTCTATAAAGTTTTGTATTTTGTTTATTATGAATTCTTTAAAATCTTCTAGTTTAGTGATATATGCTTGGTTTCTTTTACATTGTGCATCATATGATGAATTAATATTTAATTCAAAAGTTATAGAATTATGATCAGATACTTGACAAGAGATAATCATGGATTTAGTTATATCATTAGTTAATTGGTAAGAGATAAGGACTGCATCAATTTTGGAATAGGAACCAAATCTGTTAGAATAAAAAGAATAGGGTAATGATTTTGGATCTGCTTGATTATTTATATGATTTAGGTAAAATTAATTCATAACATCTATTAGATGTTTGGCCTGTGATGATATTTTCCTCTTACCTTTAATACTGGTTTGCTTTTCATTAAGTATGCAATTAAAATCACCTGCCATTATAATATTTCCTTTTGCAAAGACAATAATTTGATTTAAGTGTTGTTTAACTGTGTTTATTCTTATGCTTGGTATCTAATAAACATTAACCAATGTAAAGAGTTTTTTGTTTATTACTGCTATAACCGAACATACCATTCCTTTATAATCTTTATAAGTATTTATTATTTTGGGAATAGGTCATTATTTGTTCCATAATATGGCTACACCTCTTTTTTTTCTGTGTATGTTCAGAATTGGATAAAATAATAAGCCTATTTGTGTCTAGTTTAGCTATATCTTTTTTCAGGAGATGCATTTCCTTTAAGAAAATTATATTAGATTTGTGTAAATTCAGATATCTAAACAAATTTCCTCTCTTACAAGGATTGTTTAAACCATTAATGTTAATGGAAATACTTTTTAAAAATGTCATTTTAGATGTTTAACAATGATAACTTTCATTTAATTCAAAATCATTGAGATATGCCTTTTTATTTATGAATTTCCCTTTGTTATATATTGAAATACGTAATTTGTTAATACATGGGGCAATTTTATGGTTGAAATATAATTTATGTCTTACCTTGCATATGATGCAACTAGAGAAGGTCTTAACAAAATTATTTTTACATCTATAAATTGATTGCATAACCTTAGAAGCAAACCATGCACTCTCCTTGGAGTTATAAACTCCTAATTTAAGTAGCATCCACCACTCAAATTCACCACCCTGTCTATAACAGCAGAGCTCTAGCCCCACCTTATGATCTTAACATGTATTTGCTTCTATAGTTTCCATTTTCATCTTAATTTTTAATCGTCTTTGTATGTTAATATTTAACTCATCAACATATATATAAAACTTATCAATTAATATATAAAGATTAATATGTGAACAGATTCAAACTAATCAAGATTTTATGATGTATTTTGTGTTTATAAATCTTTCTTGTTCATTAAATTCCTCTTTGTATCAAATATCTTGACCAATGCATTTATTTATTTCTGAATTAGGGCTTATTGGTTCATAGGTTTATAGGTGTGCACTAGGCTAACTACCCCAAAGCCTTCACAAGCCCAGCCCACAAAAGTATCTTAGTATCACATCATCATTAATTCCCAGTGCCTCCATCATGCATAGCAATTACAGTGATCCCCAGGGTGAACTCCTTACCTCCCTACCACTCATTGAGATTTCTCTTAACATATAAGTTGGTTAACTGTGTTATTAAGCTCATTGGGAGTGTTGGTTAGTTATGTTAGACCTTTCACTGTCTGTATTATTATACCTTTGAAACTAATGTGTTGTGATATTATGATTAATTATATATCCAAAAAAAACTATACTATAAATCTTCTTTGGGTCTAGTCATAGAGCTATTAACATATCTACATAAATAGCAACACTTCCAAAAAGCATTGCATTAGTGATTACATAAATTATAATAAATGCTATATTGTGTAATCTACAAATGCATCAACTCCTGTATGGAGATGTGAGTTAAAGGAAATGAGATTTACCATCTTACTTATTTCAATCTTTATCATATTTTTGTCATTAAAGAAGAAATACTTTACCATTGTAGTGAGAGAGGGAAAGAAAGAAAAACTTTCTTAAATAAGAAAAACTGTATCTAAGTAAATATATGCAAATAAAAAAATGCTGCTGAATTCTTTATCTGATTTCCTTCTTTAACTGTGTACAAAACATACATGCTTCAAAATAATATTGCTTTTGATTGCAGCATTTTTGGAATGCATGTATATAAAGCAGATAATATAACCTATGTAGCATAAGTTGTTAGAATTTCAGCAGATTCATGACTCAATATGTAGCCATTCAAGAAGTAGACTTCACATTACTAAAAATCATGATTTACATTTGATTTAGAATAATAGCAGATAAGAGTTTAACATATTAAAAGTAATCTAATAAATCACAACTATACCTCCTGAATTTTATATTAAAGAAATACACTGTTAGAATGTTGCTAATCAGTTTGAAATATTTCAACAAGTCATGTCACCTTTTATAACAAATAATACAGCAGACTTTCACCAGCTTGTTTATACATTATTTTTAACCTTATATATTTAACATAAGCACATCCACTCTGTTAATATATAAACTAACTCAGATGTAATATATTAGCATTCTGATTATATATTATAGACATTTAGATTATTTAGTAAGCATTAGACTTACTATTTGAGTTCAAAGTTCTGTTTTTTGTTTCAGATTGTCTTCTGCAATGATTTCACTTTCTGAATCTATGTGTCCACTGTTGTCTCATCGTGGTTACGCGTCACTAAAGGTCAAAGTTCAGCTTACAGCTTTAGACGAGTTCCTGTGGATTATTGGAGCATACTACAAGCATCTCAAGCTCACGACTGCATTTCTTGAGCCCTAAAGGACCTGAAATTGTCTTTTTTAAATGATTGCATGGGAAAGCTGCGAGTAAAAACTAAAACATTCCTGCAATACGGGCTGGATGAATGTAGACCATAAAGACTCCCTTGAAGATGTAAAAATTCCTTTATTCCCACATACAAAAAATAATAAGTGCTTTCATCTTGTTTAACAAGACTTCATCAGATTCAAATGTGACATGCTTTTCTAAACCTTTTTATAGCCACAGGAAATGATGTAATCAAACACCTTTAATTAATTAAAAATTATATAAATTTTCTAAAAACTTTATAAACCTGTGAGTAAGGTCGATTTTACATTTTTAAGCTGCATTCCTTGTGTTTTAAGGCACAAGCCTCATAACATGCATGGCAGAGTGCCTTCTTAACAATGACATGCCATTCAAACCAGGATACAACTATAAAAATTAAAACCACCAACACAAATGTATCAGACAGTGCATAAAAAATCATTTTTGTAACTATAACTCTATGCAGTAATTAAAATAATTTATATTTCAACAACTATATATTGACAACACACATTTTTTTCTTTTTCCTCTCTTCCTTCCCCTCCCTTCCCCTCCCTCACACTCACTCTCCCTCACTCCCATTTCAAGGTAGTCAAATCAATATCAGAATATCTACTTTTAAAACACCCAATAAAGTATAATGCTATATATTATTAAATAAAAAACAGAGAAAGAAATATATATATTATGACCAACCTTCAAATTCAGCTTCATTTTTCAAAAAGTTGAAAACAGAGATATTGTATGTTCATATTTGTTACCTTTTTTATATTTTCTTTGTTTAACATTAAAGCATTTGTTTAAGTAAATATTAAGAACAAATTTATATATAAGTAAAATAGGTGAATAGTTTAAGTTCTCATTTTTTTTCAATCTCTTTTGTTTGTCAATAGATTTCCATGAAGTTTCAGATGCCATTCTTTTCAGAGATGGGCTAGCCCATTCGATCTTTTCAATTTTGAATAATATTTTATGCTTTTTGATGTAGGTTAAGGCAGAGTCTAAGTCTTCATATATTTTGGGACCATCTGGTAAAAATATCTTTAATTTAGCTGGGAACAGAAGATGAGTTTTGATTTGAGCTTTCTTTAATTCTTTTACTAGAGGTAAAAAGGCTTTCCTTTTGGCAATGACCATAGAGGAACAGTCTTTATCAAATCTGATGACAGCTTCATTAACTGTAATAGGAGCTATTGTCCAAGAAGTTTTTAGCACCAACTCTTTATCATAAGAAGAAAGGAATCTAACAATAATAGATTAGGGCGTTTTGTTTTTTTGTTTTTTTTTGCTAGCACTAGAGGAAGATATAGATAGATGAGCTCTCTCTATGCCAATTGATAAGGCTTCTGGCAAGTCTAGTATTTTAGGTAACAAAGTGTTCAAACAGCTTACCAGATTATTGCCTTTGATGTTTTCAGGCAGTCCAAAGATTCTTAAGTTATTCCTTCAAAACCTATTTTCAAGGTCATCCATTTTATTTTGAAGTAAATTATTTTGTTTAAGTAGGAATTTAATGTTGTTTTCCCTTTCCTGCATTCTGTTGTCCATGTCATTTAATGCTTCCTCTATTCCATTTATTTGTACTTTTTGTTGTTGAAGATCTTCGTGTAGTAAGTTCATTTGCTTAGTGCATTTTTTTTGAAGTTGTCAATTTTTGAGTCTATTTTATCTATTTTGGTTGTCAAGTCCTGTATATTGGATATCAAAGATTGAAGTTACTTTCTGAAGATGATATCTTGATTGTTGCCTTTTGAAAAACTCATTCTGAGGAATCTTGATGAGTAGAAATCTTCCAAGGAGAATGTTGACAGGAAATTTTGTATAAATCAGTATTACAATTTTATGTTATCCTAGTTTTAGATATCTAAAATCTATTTATGTAAAATAGTTTTTCTAGGATAACTTAATTTTTATATTTTCCTGTCATAAAAATTGTACTGAAGAAATCTGCTGCTATCTGATGCTCATCTTGGCCATGCCCCCCCCCCACCCATCCTGTGTTTTGAAGGTGCACTGGACTGAGAGTTCAAATCCAGACCTCTATAGTAATATTTCATGTTTACAGATATTTTAGTGTGTATGTTATAGGATGCTTTTCCACATTTCAACTAACTCTTCCTTTTCTTTCTTTTTTTGGCCAGTGTTTTCACAATACACTACTTAGCACAAGCAAGGGAGACAGAGAAAAATGAATATCAGGTCTGGCTCGGTTTATTTCATTTGTGTGAAGTACAGCAGTGTGCAGTCTGGACAACTGGCCAGACAGGACCCAGACAGCCAAAAACAGAAACTGGACGCATTCAATTAATACTACTGGGCATCATGCAAACCCACTAAGTGATGTTGCACTGCAGTTAATAGCAAGACCTTAATAATGATTAGTGAAATATGGAATGTCATGTAACTAGTCCTGTGGCAGCAGGTGTTGAATGTAGGGCTGGAGTACAGATGGTCTTGGGTTCTGGTACATGGTGTGCAACCGTTGATTTACTGTTGTGATATTGCAGTTTATATGAACTGCAACATGGACAAATGTTTTCTTAATCTTCTTGTGGCAACAGTTGTAAGTGTAGGACTGCCATATACATGGGCTTGGGTTCAAATACAGCATATCCCATGCATTTTTACTGTTGTTCCACCTCCCATTATAGTCACAGTCACTTATAACACTTGACATGGTGTAGCTGATATTAATTCATACTGGCCAACCAACCCCTTGTTTCCCACATGGCCTGCTGATGACATCCACTATAGGTTCACCTGCATTCCTATATAAATGATTTGTACTGTTGTGCTTGTGTAAAGTACTGGGTTTTGTAGCCTGTGTACATAGACAGGGTTTCTGTTCTCACTGCATTCACTATTTTGTGTGTGTGTGTGTGTGTGTGTGTGTGTGTGTGTGTGTGTGTGTGTGTGTGTGTGTGTGTGTGTGTGTGTGTGTGCGTGTATGTGTGTGTGTCTAGACAGTGGAGCAGAAGTGTGTATCCTGCAGTCACTTCTCCAATGACATAGATTTCCAGTATCTTGATACTTGCACATGCCTACACATCCATTTCATGCAGCCTACCAGTCCCTTGTCTCCCACATGGCCTGCTAATGTCAGCTACTATAAGTTCACCTGCAGTCTTGTAAAATTCAGACTTGTGCCATGGTGCTTGTATAAAGTACTATGCTCTACAGTCTGTGTAATTAGAGAGGTAGAGGTTCTGTTCTCACTGCAGTCAACTTGTTGTGTGTGGATTTAGACAGAAAAGCAGAAATGCAAATCCCACAGTTACTGCTCCAAGGCATGGATTGACAGTATTTTGATACTTGCAGATGCCTAAACATCCATGTCATGCAACCTACCCAACATCTTGTCTCCCATATGGCAGATGCCTACACATCTATGTCATCCAGCCCACTCGACATTTTGTTGATGTTATCTACTATAAGTTTATCTGCAGTCTTGTAAGTCAGAGTTGTGCTGTGGTGCTTATGTAAAGTACTGTGCTCAGCAGGCTGTGTAATTACATAGGTGGGGTTCTATTCTCACTGCAGACAAGTGAGTGTGTGTGTGACCTGTTGCTTGACATTACAGAGAGCATTTTACACCAGCATGTAGGACACTGATATATTCTCTTCAACAGATGCTGTTGATGTCATCATCTATAAAGTGCTGTCCAAGACGCTCCAAGTTGGACTTGAGCTGTGGCACTTACGTAAAGTACTGGGTTCTATAGTCTGTGTACTTAGATAGGTAGAGTTTCAAGTTGCACTGCAGTTAACTGGGTGTGTATGCATGTGTAAACTGTTGCTTGACATTACAACCAGCATTTTACACCAGCACATGGGACACTGTTATATTCTCCTTAACAGACACTGCCAATGTCACCAGCTATATCACATTTTTGTATATACAGTACTCCCACTAGGGCAGGGTCAGATACTTGCCTGGATTACAGATTACAGTGAAATGGCTTTTAATTTATCCCCATACATAATGGCATGGTTTGTAGGCTCTGTGTTATCTTGCTGAGAAAGCCCTGTGGTATCTCCAGGTGCTACATCTATCTGGTGAGGTACATGTAAAAAATAACATTATACACTATTAGCTTTGTAATGAGGTTTGACTGCAGTGCTGCCATACAATCCTATGATCTCAAGTATGATGGCATGACTTATGATGTGCACAACATAGGCTTTCAATAGCAGTGTGGACACTTGGTGTTCAACATTCAGATTGCTATCTACATGTGTTCCCAGTGCTTACTTTGGGTTTCTTCATAGCAGGACTGTTGTCAATGGTGTGATTAACATGGAACTTACTTTTCAAAAGGGCAACATTGCAAACACAGATTTTTGCATATATTTCTGCAAAGTGTGCCTGTGTCACCATTCAGTTGTGTGCATTAGCTCCTCCTGTACTATGTTGTCACCATTGGTGGGCTCGTTGATTGCACACAATATGCAAGAATTAGCAAACTTGGTAAGCCAAAGGCCATATACTTTAGCCTGGACTGTTGGGAAATACATTTCAAACAGTGAAGGGCCAAGCACAGATCCCTGTGATTTGCCAATGGTGACAACTGTACTGGTAAAGATTGATTCACCAAATTTCACATGATGTATTCTGTCAGTGAGCGAATCAGTTGCCCATCAACTGACGTAAGGTTTATTTCCCAGCTTGGGGGTTTCCTTAATGATACCTGTGTGTTTGATTGTATCAAAACCCTAGGCTAGGTCACAATAGGCAGTATGGACTGTCTTACCTTCATGCAGGTCTATCATATGGAATCAATGGGTTGTGACAACATCACAGATCACTTATGGCGTGACTCAGCACATACACCTTCCTGATATGGTTGAATACATAGTTCAAGACACCCTACACATGGGCTATGTTCCCATACAGAGGTGTACATTAACATGCATCCAAATGAGTTGAAGGCACAGCATCTGATGCATGCATGTATAGCAACAGCCTGACTCTCCTCGAATGTGAGATAGACCAATATGTCATCATGGACCTCTTCTACATGTACACCAGTAATATTCCATGTGTGTGCAATAGACCTGTGTGAGTTGTTAATGCTAGATCAGGTCCATGAAAGAGGTAATCTATGACATGAATGATGACAACAGTATCATCTTGTGGAACTTGAACAGGTTGAGGCATGTGACACAAATCCACACTGAGGTATTTAATTATATTGCCCACAACAGTATCATCTTGTTGAACTTGAACAGGTCAAGACATGTGACACAAATCTACACTGAGGTATTCAATTATATATGGCCATAAACAGCTATATCACCTAATGGGTAGACCAGTGTATGAAATATGTGGCATCTTGCCAGGGGTGTCTGCTAGGCCCTTTCCTGCCCAGTAGTTAAGTAATGGACATCACACATGATGTGCCCAAACAGCTGCCTGAAGGACCACAGCTTCTGGGCAATCATTGACTCCAGATGTGATATTACTATAAATACAGACTATATCAACACATACCAAAAACATCTGCCAGAGCCATGACGACACCTGCACTGACAAAAAACATGGAGGGATTTGTTAGATCAGGAAAGTGGTACATCCACCAGCATGTGGTCACAGTGCTGACTACTCCCTTGAATGTAACACATCTACTGGGTATGTGAAGGACATGTGCATCAGATGTCATAATAACTTCATGATTCCCAGCTTTCATCACACCAATAACTGTGTACAATGCACATGGGAAATTATAGACCCATCAGCCTAACTAGCCTGATCTGCAAGACCATGGAACAGATTTCATGGACCTCATTAACAAGGACATTGGCAGCCTCCAAACACTCAATCCCACACAGATTGGCTTCATCAAGGGGAGGTCATGTCTGTTACATTTGGTCGACCTTTTTGAGACAGTCACCAAAGCCAAGGACAAAGGAAAGGCAGTGCATACTGCCTACCTTGACCTGGTCAAAGCCTTTGACACTATTCCCCACTCGGGCACAATAGATAAACTCTCTCAACTAGGCATCGATCTGTATATTACCAGATGGATAGTTAACTGGGTCACTGATAGAACACACCTAATCAAAATAGGGGAAGCCACCTCAAGCAGTACACCCATATCAAGTGGCTTGTACCCCATTAGTCAGTCTTGGGGCCCCTGTTATTTGGGATATACTTTTCTGAGGTGCAGGCCAAAACCAGTGAGCTATGGCTGACCAAGTTTTCAGATAACAGCAAGCTGGGCGCTGTCATCAATTCCCCTAGTGATGTGGACATACTCCAAGAGGGTCTCACTCAAACAAATGACTGGTGCCAGAAACATGGCCTCAAACTAAATACAAAAAAAATTCATTATCATCCCCTTTGGGGAGAGTGATGTCCCCACAAATTATCACATTAATAACAATGTCCTAAGCACACAGTCAGCCGTGAGGGATTTGGGCACCCAGATTGATAGCAACCTGACTTTTGATCACCATGTTGCTTCCATTGTATGGCAAGCTTTCTACATGGCCCACCTCATAAGTAAGGGTATCTCATCCAGGGGCAAGGTAGTCATAACATAACATAACATCCCTGTATTCTTTCCTTATAAGGTCCATTATTGAGTGCAATGCCCCATTCAGCATGTACCTCACAAAGCACATGCAGCAGCTGGAGAGACCACAAAGGTTCCACACCAGGAGAATCCAGGGCCTCAAAAATCTACCATACACAGATAGGCTAAAAGCCCTATCCCTCTACTCTGTTTTATACAGACTCCTCAGACATGACCTCTGTCTGGCATTCAAAGCGATCTTGGACCCCGCCTTGATGGGACTGCTGCATATTCGCAAGTCAAGCTCCACTCGAGTAACCCACACACATGGCCTCAACCTGGTCTGTGACATTAATAGGGCTTGTTGGCAGGACAGATTTGTGCCCCATAGACTCCCTCACTACATCAAGCAGAATACCTCTTTACCCCATTTTAAGTGCAACCTGGATAACTGGATAGGAAATAGAAAATAAATCCCTGGGATTCCACCCTTGTCCTCTGCTGGACAGGAGCATCAGGAGCTGATTTGTCTATACGTGGGCTAAACTCTTGGCTAGGCTTATTCAGGGCCTCAGGGCCAATAGCTTAGTAAGTTCCAATGATCCTATGATCCTTCTTTATGCACCTCCATACACATCTTCCAGTGATGTGTAACTGAAGAGTGCCATCTTTATCACAGTGCACTGTCACACAGCTTATTGGCCATACCTAGGTATTCTTTTTGTGGAGTACACATTACTGTTTGATGGTTTGGAACACCAATCAAGTTGTTACATGAGATGCACGTGTGCTACCTGTTCTGCTTATGCACATGCTACATACGTAGGTATTTGACAACATTAATGACATGTATATCATTTGTGACATTGTAGATTGTACCATATATATATATATATATATATATATATATATATATATATATATATATATATATATATATATATATATATATATATATATATATATATATATATATATATATATATATATATATATATATATATATATATATATATATATATATATATATATATATATATATATATATATGCCATGCACACAAGGCAGCTAGTTTGTATTGCCAATACTGTCACATACAGTTATAGCAGTCTCCCTCCTAACACTTCTAGCAGATGTTACATGCTGTGACAGTGTGCATGGTTACCCTCATATAGTGTGGATGTATCATAGTAGTTGTGCAAGTGTGTGTGTGCAGACTCATCTCTTATCCCTCTACATCACATATGTTATGTTAGAGGCATGGGATTAGAGTTGGTATTATTCTGATATTGTCAATGATTGTGGTTGGTTATTGTAATGTTTTCCACAATCCTTTACCTGTAGCCACCTTGCTGGAGACCTCTGCTGAGAGTAGACTCATATTCAATCATATCAGTTTGCTTCATAGTATCCACCCTACCCCAATTGTATGTCAGATCCCTGTAGATGTCATCTGCATTATTCATGTAAGGATGCTTATCTCACACAGACATCCTCCCCATCATTCCATCACCTTGTGTGACAGTCACAGACAACACATTTTTAATGTACAGTCCATACTGTACCATATAGATATGTGCTTGATGCTGCTGCTACAACCATCTGCCATTGATATGCCCTCCTCTGCTGTACATTAGGTTGTTTCACCTGTCCTCTTTCCTTGTGTTCATTCCTACAATTCAATGCACACACTTCCCCTGGATGATCATTTTATGTGGCAATCTTATGGCCTGTTACAGATCATTAACACAGCTTCAGTACAGAATGCCAGGAATGGGGTATCACAATACTCTGCACTGTAGGTACATTGTCCTGTACAGTATTTGATCCATATACTTCACATTCATACCGCTCAACTGTCCAGATACTACCAGGATATCCAGATGTGTTCCTTATCAAATTTATGGCTTTCTCCCCATTTTTCAAGGTAGGCCTGGGGGGTACTGTCATAGCATTGCAAGTGAGTAAGATGTTCTGTAGTGGAACAGGAGATGGTTGTGAGGTTGGAGAGAGGGATAGCAGATCAGAAAATGAAAAGAATATTATAGCAGGAGGAGGTGAAGGGAGAAAATGGTTGGAAGAAAGTAAAGTGAGAGCTAAAACTGTGGTTGGAAGATGAAGGTGGGGTGAAAGACAAAAATGGATTATAGATTGGGAATAACCTAGTATGGAGCATGAGTAGAGCCAAGAATTAGGAATGTTTTTAAAAAAAGTTTTGAACATGTGGAGGATGGTGATGAACTGATTGTTGTAGAGAGTGAGCTTCAATATTTTATGTTAGAATACAGGGTGTGCCCTGCAGATTGTTTTTTGGCTTGTGTGATAAGGAGTGGTTTATAATTTGATCTTAAGGGATGTTATAGGGGTGTAATTTTGAAGAATTGTACAAAGTGTTGGACAGGTTGAAGGATTGCATATTACGTTTTTGTGCTGTGGTTTACTGTGTAAATATAAGATTATGTGATATTTCTAACCAGTTTAGTTATTTTAGTGTGGTACAGTGGCAGCAGTCTTGTTATAACATTTCTCAGGTTACGTTTTTAGTGAGGTGTAAAGATTTGTAAGGATGGCTGCACCATATAAAAGTGATGGTAGTAGACAAGTGAGGAAGTTTTTTTGTTCAGTAGAACTTTACTTTTGTCTTTTTTTTTTTTTATGCATGACCAGGTACTGACTCTGAAGTACAAATAACATGCTAATTTGCGGAAAAACTACTAACTGGATTGACAAGAAGAGCTGAAAATGTGGTTTTACAATAGGCAGAATACACAGAGTGGGCAGACTAGTCCTGTTCTGCAGAAAATCAAGCAAATTAAATACTACATTTAATGAAAATATAGCCAAGTAATGACTGGTGAGTTTTATGCCAGGATGAATAGGGGGCTACAAACAAAAGAGAAATGAGGGAGATAACTGTGCTATGGAAGGAAAGATATTGGATATTTCCCTCCAATGCAGAGGTTGAGATGCTTTTCAGGTATAGGCCCAGAAAATGAAACCAAAACATGCAGTCTCTCTGTGAAGTTGAGGCAAATCTGAAGAAAATACAGGTGGTGATTGTAAGGGGCAGATACATTTATGGACCTTCCAATCGTGTCCCCAGAATGGAAGAAGGGAGGAATGAATAGTGACTGTAAAGAGTCAGTACCTGGTTAAGTCGAAATAGCTAAAGCAGAAATGCATCTCAAGAAGCTCTGCCACTAAAAAAAGAAGAGCAGAAGGCCTATAATACCAAACAACAGCATGTGGCTATGCAGAACAGTAGTACAATACAAAAAAAAAAATAACAAGCTTGCAGGGAGTGCAAAAGGAAGGGCATTGGCTGCAGGAGTGATAAATGATGGAGTCACGGAAACCTGAGTCCCATATGGAAGGGTGAAAAAGTGAAGCAGTAAGAATCAGCCAAAGTCCTGGGCATGATCAGCTTTCGGAGGTCTTGGCACACCTGCATTTAGAAGAGTAAGGGGAATTACAGAGGCATATATCAAGGTAGTAACTAAGGTGGTAAAGAAAAGTAGCAAGACTATAACAGAAATGTTTAAGGTAAACAAAGATGGAGGAAAGGGTGGAGGTGATGTGTTAATTTATGCTCAGCAGCATGGCAGTCCACTGTTAGGACAACATAATGGGCCAGTGGTAAAGCTCTCTACCTCATACTCCATGGTCAAGGGATTCAGTATTGACTTAATATTACTGTGATGTTTGCATTTTCACCATGTGTCAGCTTGGGTTTTCTCTTGGTGTTCTGGTTTACTCCCACTTCCCTACCACATGAAAATGTTCCACATATACATCGTATTTGCCCTTGCCATATGTCCCAGGTCATGGTTAAAAAGGATCTAAGAATAATGGCTCACTAAATAAAAAAATGCTTACTCTAACTTAGGAATTTTGTTTCTGTTATATCGCTTTCAGTAAACACTATGGATTTTAGGTTTGTAGTTTGAAGAATAAGGATGCTGGAGAAATAAATTTTAACTGGGAAAGCAAAAGATGGTTGGATCTGTGAAGACGATAGTTCAAATCACCTGGGTCAAATTACTGTGTCCTAAAATATACAATGAAGTTGAGCCTTTGAGTGGCAAAAGGAAGGGCTGAATTCCAATGGCAGGGATGATATCAGAGAGAGAGAAAGTCTCCTAGATCTGCAAGCTAAAGTGATTTTATCTGGACCAATCCTTTATACTCTTTCTTGCTAGTCCTATCAAACTCTGGGTTGCGGGCGGGATACCAGACTTCACTCGAGCCCTCTGGATTACCTCTGTTTACTTAATAAGACTTCTGACTACAAAAATGTATTCAGTTAAGTAGGTAGATGGATAAGTGTTCTTGTTGGGAGCATTTGTCCATCTACCTGCTTAACTGAATAAACTATTGGTAATTTCAACAAGGTGTCTTTACTCCTCCAACATGGATGTATCAGAGAATCTCCTAGATCTAGCTAAAGTGATTTTATCTGGACTAAGTCTTGTTAAGTAAAGATATCTATGTAACCTGCTGTACAGTGTTCATCTGTGCACTCCTGCATGGTCAGTACTGTGTACTGGTATTCCTAGCTCTCATACCTTTTTTCTTTTAGACAGAATAATTTCAAGTATCCTCCCCCTTTAATTACTACTTGCCTCAGTAGGCTAAAACCAACTTGGTTCTGTACATAATCACTGTTCATATGGTTTGTGTATGTTAGAGTTAACAACTTTTCATGTCAAAAATTCTGGACATGTACGCAAAAGCAAAATGCATGTCACTTTGGGGGTCCCCTTCAGATCGTCAAACAGCCATAACATCGACACTCATATGGCAGAGATGACAACATCGAAACATCAAAACATCAAACGGTTTGCATGGAGATCACAGTAGAGAAAACTTGCCATTCACTGCAATGTAAGTGTGATCTAGGAATTGGTATATTTAAGTAGCAGAGGGTGTGGGGGTGGAGAAGGGTGTAGCCCCCCCCTGCTGCAGCAAAAAAAAAAAAGAGAAAAAAGTTTTTTTTATTTTTTATTTAGGGTTGATGTTTTCATGGTTTGATGTTTTCATCTCGGCCATATGCTTATTGATGTTATAGGTGTTCAATGATCTGAAGTAGACCCAATTTTAGTACCCTTGTCCCCTCTCACGCAGCCTTTCTAGTGTCCCATTACTTCGCTCTTTTTACATTTCTTCCCAGTTGCCATAAACACTGTTCAAAACTGTCAGCATGCATACTATTTTCCGCTTTACTTCTACAATGATTACAGATACTTGGATTTAATTTAAAATTTTTATTTCAAATTTTATAGCACAAACACTGATAGAAATTTGCTAAAGAAAGCAATACAGTATCACAATGAAAGCAGACTTAGCATTAAATTTTTTTCTGATTTGAAACTCACATTTACTGAAACAGCATTGAAATCCACATTCAAAGAAAATGCATCTGGCCAGTGGCGGATTAAGTTTACCTTAGGGCTGTTTTCAAATCATAGGCCCCTTGCACACATTTTGGGATTGTGCAAAATTTACTTGATTCACCTTCCTGATTGCAGTAAATTATAATATATAATAAATACATTATATCCCTAGGATAAACAGCACCACTTGTTAGAGCATGTTTTAAATGTATAGTTTTGAACATTTTTCCAGTAAGCAATAAAACAAAACATATGAACCAATAACAACAAAACTGCCCAACTGAGAAAATTTCAACCATGAAAGGCCACTCAAACTTTTGTCATCATAATCCACCAATATCAGTTAATATGTACAATCTCTACAGAAGTAAGTCATCTGAATAATTCCACATTAAAGAGATCTGTAAGTAATGAAAAGGTTGCTGCTAGCAAACAACTTTATATTTCAGTGTTTTATCTACAAATTCAGTGCCTGCTGTCCTTGAAAAATACATTGCCTGTTTAATTAAAAAAAATGGTAAGCTGGTAATATTCCAATAAGGAATGGATGGCAAACTGAAAATAGGTTCATTAAGTTCCCAAGAAATATTGAAGTGTACAAAAGAAACATTTGATAGTTTAGATAAAAGATGATCCACCATCTTGGAAATAATCTTGTTTAGCTATACTCTGAAATTCAAGTCTGAGAAGCACAGTACTTCCATTCTTCTTCTTCTTATTTCGGCTTTTCCCGGTTAGGGGTCGCCACAGTGGATCATCTGTCTGCTCATGATTGGCAGTGGAGTTTTATGGTGTCGAGTTGCCAGCCCGGTGCCCAACCTTCCACAGAAGGCACACACACACACACACACACACACACTCACACCTAGGGCCAATTTAGAGTGTCCAATCCACCTACTGCATGTCTTTGGGATGTGGAAGGAAACCGGAGCACCCGGAGGAAACCCACACGACCACAGGGAGGAAATGCAGACTCTGCACAGAAGGCACCCCAGCATCAAACTGGAGAACCTCTTACTGAGAGGCGGCAACGCTAACCGCTGCACCACCTTGGCCGCCCAAGCACAGTACTTCCATGATTTAGTTTATTTCAAACAAAACAAAGCAAATAAAAGAATTAGGTACAACAACCTAGCAGAATTCAGCACAATACATATAATGCAATTCTTTCATTCCATTTGCGTTAGTTTCCATAAAATGCCCCAAATACCAAGTGTCTTTGCCTGCTGTTGTCACAAAGTGATTCAAAAAAGTTTCTGCTAGAGAGGAATATTTTTCAGTGCTGATTATTTACAATATAACACAGATTCTGGTTCAGTAGCAGTGATGAAAGATAGTGTATTTTGGTGTGCTCTGCTTCCCTACTAATGCAGGAAAGTATATATTTCTACATTTCTTAATAAGCATCCAGAAAGGGTGATATCTAATGTAAACGATGTGCCAAATGAGATCTTAACACAATATTCCCTTCACCTTGAAAAACAAATAACAGACTGAAGGCAAATGCATGGATTAGCCATTAGTTAGCTTTTAGCAGTTCACATAGGAATGAACAGAAGTTACAGAAGTTTGACCAGGTAAAGAAATATGCTGAACTCTAGTTTAATGCAGTCTAGGCATTGACAGCATCATTGGAAAAACTTAATAGAGTAATACCATGCCTGGGGATTGCTTCATATTTACAGAACAATCCCACTGTGCCAAGTGCTGAGCAATTCTGCACTTTTCAGCTTAACCTGCCCCTGAAAAAAAATAACCAGCTATATAACGGATGTTAGCACAGGCATGAATGAGGGTTAAAAGGTGACCCTCCAGCTTCAAGAGCTAAACCCAAGTTAAAAGTATGTATATATATATATATATATATATATATATATATATATATATAGAGAGAGAGAGAGATATATATATATATATATATATATATATATATATATATACATATATATATATATATATATATATATATATATATATAAATGTAGACAGAGGCAGAATCAGAGCATTTAAAGTGAACTAATAAGTCTGATATTTAATGATGAATTGCTGGTGTTTCTACCAACATATAAATTCTGGTTAGACCACAGAAAGTCCAGAGCTGCAACTATATCTTCTTAGTATAGTGAGACTATATTTTTAGCCCATTGTATCAGATCTGGAACATTAGTCCTACTCAATAGGAATATCAAGAAAGTGACATGAAGGGGAATATCCCAGGTAGCCACATAGAAAAGCACACAAATACATACATGTTAACCACAATATATTATGTCTGCATGTGAATTAGTCTGCTGAGTTAACAAGTCACACAGGTCAGTAAACTGCTCTGAGAATCATTTTCAGCCATGCTCCAGGCGAAAGCAGCAGACACAAAACAATGTTGACAGCTGTATTACATATGCATTTACAACTGGTTTAACATGCACAGAAATAAACCTTATTTCTAAAGTATAGAGCTATATAAGCAGGGGTATACAATAACTAAATGATGTACATATATGGAACAAATATTTGTAATGTCATATGATAGCATTGGAATCACAAGGGAGTCATGTAGTCAGCTTTGCCCCCTGTTCCATTTAGTAATGGGTGCTAACCCTATAATGCTGCCCCTTTCCTCAGCCTTCACCGTACACCTTACCTTCATACAAAAGATCCCATAACACTGCCACTAAACAAGACACACTTGGACACACAAACAACACTTATCCCCTAACCTAACCATGACCTTAACCCTAAAATACACAAACCCGCACATAAATATACAACACCTATCCTTTACTCATCCCCGATCCTAACCCTACCTCACATACACATGCAGAAATACTCTAACCCCTCCAACCTCACTTACCTATCTCGACATTACACAATATCAAATTTCCACTGCTTGGCTATCAGTACCATTGACATCACACTACATCCCGTGTCTGTTGAAGAAATGGCATTCAGCAAAAACGTGTGTGTGTGTGTGTGTGTGTGTGTGTGTGTGTGTGTGTGTGTGTGTGTGTACACACACACACACATATATATATATATATATATATATATATATATATATATATATATATATATATATATAGGTTTATAAGGCAGTCATAAAATCAGATACATGAATGTGCACATTGATCAATTGATCATATGGTCTTCTGATATGATTCCTTTGAATATTGGTTTGGCAACCATCATCTTTATAGAGAGAGGGGTGTGCTTAAATTGTCTGTCAGTATTTGATGCAACTAGATTTGATTAGTACAACAGCCTCCTCAGGCTTGTCACACTTGTACTTTTGGATACATTACATTTATATAACACCAGTTACCAATATTTGTCAGAAGTCTGACTACATCTGTCACCAAAAATGAATTCACCCACAAAAAGAAACATTTAAAAGGCTTCTTTGATCACATTAAATGATTAAGTCCCCACCAGTAATACTGAAATGCATAATCATGTGCAATAACAATGTTCTACTTAATCACTTAGTGAAAACACTAGTAAAACAGCATCATAACTAAAAACAGCATCATGATTTAGTAGCCTTCTGTTTCAAAATACATTTAATAGTCACGGAGTCCTTCAGGCCTAGTATCTTATTGATTGCAAGTTTAGCTGCCAACATAGCTACTTAATATCCAGTAATAGTACTTTGAAGTATTACTGTATAGCTAGGAATTCCACATTCTACTTCCTCTATATATGCAGACTGTGGAATGAGTAGGTAAAACTGCAATATTTCATAAGTACCTGAACCATATTTGAAACATATCCATTCATGGTCCACTGCACAGTTAAAATGTCTTCAAGAATTAAATCTCCATGCACACGGAAGACAAAGACATAAACAATCGGTCGCACGGACGCAGAAGACTGTTTTCGTCTTCTGTGACTGTGTGTGACCAGACGTAAAGTGTGTTCTTAAAGAAGAACACCCTTAAAAAAAAGGTATTTTTTTTAATTAAAAAAAATTAATCTCCTGGTATTTTTTCTCGACAATATGCTGTTCTTTAAATTTTTGGGACAGTGTGATAGTCAAGAAAAATTCTGGACAGTTGGCAACCCTGTGTGTTAACAGTATTTCTCCATATTTGATAGGTATTTTCACTTTTCTGCACAGTTGAGCAACTGTGGAGTTGATATATTTAAATAAGGAGGTAGGTGGAGGTGGGGCGAAGTCCCCTGCAATAAAAGCATTTTGAATACTTTTGTCTTGGGTATTTTTAATTATATCATGTTTTATTTATTTATAATTCATTTTTGATGAAATGGGCTTCTTATAAGACATAACCTCCAGAGAAGTTAGCTTTGAAGCACTATTAGTGCTTCAGTGTTGTACTCGAGTACAGCTATGGCGCTAACTAACGAATCACAGACATGCTAAAGTCACATGGAGCTAAAGCTCATTAGGGATTAATTTGCATGCCTCTGAACTGAACACCTAATGCAGTAAAAGCATCTGCATAAAGTGCCCCCCCACCAAATCACAGATTGCTGTTGCACAGACACCTACCGTTACAGACAGACACACACACACACACACACACACACACACACACACACACACACACACACACACACACACACACACACACACACACACACACACACACACACACACACACACACACACACACACACACACACACACACACACACGCGCGCGTGCATACACACACACACACACAAGAATAATACAGCTGCTGGAATTCCACTGACTTGTAGCTGGAGCTTAGATGGCTGTAATCCTAACCACCCTGCTGCTGGAAGAGATGCTCAAACTCGAATGTGAGTTCAGACAAACAAATGCTACAATGGTCAGATGTAATCAAGGTCTTCCATGGAACAGGTAATTGGGGAAGGGAACCTGGGAGGATGACTTTAGTTTTAGGAAGGGGAGAGATGATTTTAGGTCACTGGATTGAATCAGAATGCTAGATTTAGGGAGGGGGAGGGGAGTTTAGGTTTAGGGAGCAACTGGGAATTAGCATAAAGTTAGGGGTAGGGTGGTGCTTGGGATTTTAGGTTTAGGGAAAAATCAAGAGATTATGATTAGGGAGGAGAGTGGGATTTTAGTTTAAGGAAATGAGCAGAAGGAATCAGGGAGTTAGGAGAAAGATGGAGACGAGGATTTTAGCTTTACAGAATGATCATGAATTTAGGTTTAGGGAATGGGTAAGAGTTTTTAGGGTTAGGGTCAGCATTCTGGGAAGTATTGTTATCTTTGGATAACTGTATGAAAATCAAGTCAGTGGGAGTTACGGCACTTGCCAGCAAAATCAAGTGGCAGCAGGGGAAGTATGCAACAAGCCAGTGGTATGTGGGCACTTAAGTTTACTATTGTTATTTTGAATGGCAAAACATTTGCCGTTTGAAATAACAAAAAGTTAAACCCAAACGAAACATTTCAAGCATACACAGTGTCACCCCAAATGATCGGCACATTTGAGTCGATATTGTCGCCAGAAATGTGACATGATAACCATATAGGAGCTGATGTAAATCAAACTCTTATACAACACATCATGTTTTTGCAGGGGAGCAAGACCCCCTGCAACCCCCACACACCCTGCTACTAATTTATTCCAACTCCAAGATCGCACTACAGTGGGGATATGGATGAATTTCCTATCCCCACTGTACCATGATCTCATACATATAGTCAAACACACTTATGCAAATGCACTACTGCATTTGAATAAGTGTGTTCGACTATCCAACTCACTTTTCATTTTGTGAACGACTTTCTGATTTTCGGCAGCATAACTGCCAACAGCATGTTGTTCACAAAAATAATAGTAAACTGGGCACACACACACAAGCACACACACACACACACACACACACACACACACACACACACACACACACACACACACACACACACACACACACACTAATAAAGAAAAATAACGACCGTATCCATTATTTATTTCAGTGTAAAATATAAATCCACACACTGCACTTTCAGACTATGCATAGACAAATGCCCTGCAAAACAGCACTGTCAGCCTAAATCAGCACTCACATAACTAAATGCATTATTCTTGAAAAAAAAATAATATCTGCAACTAGGTAATCAGAAATGAGAATAATACAAGAACTAACCTAATACTATCTAAACTAAGATATGGCTACCTAACAATCAAACCGAACTACATAATTAATAAATCCTAATGTAAGCCTCTTGAGTTATATCACTAAAACAGATAAAATGAACTGACATTTATCTAAAGAGGTTAATATTTTAAATAATTTTCTAGTATGACTAATTAGAATTTAGCATGAGCAATATAGTTGTTCCATCCAGTTTTTCTTTTTTTACTGGTGCCCATAGGATCAGCCAAATGGTTTCCCATTCCTGTACTCATTTGGCCTATTTTTTTCCACTGCTACAGCAAAGCCTATCCATTCCCTACCTGGTAAGCCTAATCAGCTTATCTATTTTCCCACTGCAATTGAAAGCTGAGTGTTAGGGAGCAGCCACTCCTTCCCGATTTGGTGGCTTATGTGCTCCACAAATTCTGTCTTTCAGGAGGCACACATTTGAAAATATACACCAATTTTCTTGGCCATGAGCATACTGGGCTCATTGATACACATGTATTCCTGCAAGTATTGCCAGTACAGTGAGCTAAACCACCTCCCTCCCCTGAAAATGAGAAAGCTAGCATCAACCATTTAATCCCATCCTTCCCTACCTGATCCCTACAAAGTACCAAACTGTGTCCCAAGCTGACATGAGTTGCCTCGTGCACACTTAAGGCTTTATCCATCTGTGCCATAGAGATAAAACACTTTCAGCATTTCTTGTGCCATTTCCATTCAAAGCAACAGCACACCTGTTTTCGTCATTTTATTGCTAGTGTTATGCAGATTAATTCTGTGAGCAAATAGTACGTAACAAAGAGGCACTTTCTGGGTTTTTTTTTTTTTGCAAACACAGATGACCTGGTCAAGTATGTTTTGTCCTTTAGATATGGTCCCTAGCCATAAATATTTGTGTATCGTGAGAAAGACATTTGAGATCAGGTGATTGCACAGAGATAAAATCAGTTCACTTATACAAGTAAGCAACATCATATTGTCCCAGAGAGATTCGCAGTTTGTTTCTGTTTTTGAGAAGTGGTGTGCTTATCCTCATCTAGCTCTAGAATTAAGGACACATTTAATTACAGGATGAAGCATTTTTGGAAAGGGTTCTCTACTCCAGATGACAGCTGGCCAAATACCAGGAGCCTCACTCTGGAAAATCTTTTCTTCATCATGTCTGCTCAGGTTACAATAAGGAATTCTACTGTAATGTAATTAAAATAGGCAGAAGTGTGTTGCCTGAAGTTTCTCTTTTTATTTGCTTAATTTAACACCAGATTAGTGGCATTTAATGTTTGAAATAAAGCATCTGAAAACAAACCTGTGAGTGCTTTCCTAGAACTTTGTATAAATAATTCAGTACTTTGTAAAAAATAGTACAGAAATGTTAATGCTTCAGTTAATATGCATGTATTTATGTATGCATGTATGTAAATATTTTTCATCTGTTTTACAATACAAAAGTATTGGAAATTCATATGCTTGTCTTATGTATTTTTCCTGTGTTATGTTCTGCATCGGTTTTCCATTGGGAGAGTGGTATAAGTATTAATCACTATAGTTAAACTAGCAGGGGCTGAAAGCAGACATTAATTAAATGGACTTGGACTACATGCTCCTAGAAATAAGGCTCAACCATAAAATAATGCTACAAAGGAAATAAAGCCTGTGAGAACTAAATTAGAAAAAAAAAACATCCAAAAGATATTCCATCCATATTTAAAGACTTCTATAGGGAACTTTAATAATTTCTGCAGCCAATGAAATCAATGGAGACCAGTAACTGAAACCTAAAAAAAAAACACAGGAAAATGGCAAAACAGAATATGGGGCTGCACAATTTGTTTATTAAATAAAGTATCTTTAACTGCAGGATTAGGGAACTCAATTTGGGAGTCTTGACTCTGGGGCCTACTGCAAGTCCACGTGTGCTAGTAGCTAATGACACATTTACTTACTGCCACTTTCTCTAAATGGTAAGTGCCTTAAGTCCCATATCAAAAAGCTACCTTATTACCAAACTCTCCTGCCACCCAACTTCATAGCTCTGCCAGATTCCTAACTCTAACCCTAAAACTCCCACCTGCTCCCTAACGGAAACCTTAGCACCCACTCCCTAACCCTAAAGTTCCCAATACCTCCCTAAACCTAAAACGCTACTCACTGCTTCCTAAACCTAAAGTCCTCAATCTCAACCTAAACCTAAAACCCAACTCCCCTCCATCTCTAACCATAAATTCACTCCCCCATTTGCTGCCAAGAAGCTTATCCTGCATTCCAAGCCCCTCCTACTCCCATCCTATGACTGCCACACTTACCATGCTTGAATTCAGATGCAGTGTTCAGGCAAGTTGTGGCAGTTCCACCTTCTCTGTAAGGCAACCATACTTTACCTGAACATGTAATCGAGTCTGAGCAACAGCAGCAGCCTGTACAAAATACGAGATGCCCAAATCACTGGGTGTGAATCAATGGTCTTTGAGAATCTGCTACTTGAGCACTAGTAGACCCCTGGCTTTACCACTTGTCTGAAATCTCATTCCCCAAATGTAGAATAAAAGATGTTTCATTTACACACACTGGACCAATAATGCCTGTCAGAGACAAAGTGGGCTTTACAGAGAAACTGCATGATGCCTATGGTTAATTTAATGTAGTGAGGCCTGTCACAAACAGCAACCCCCTTTGGACATCTTTATTTCCTATTCTGTCTACGTTAGAGAAGGTTCATGGGTGTATACTAGGTTAATAACCACTAGGGCCTTTCTAAATCTAGCCATGCAATCCAAATGGGACTCACAAGTTTTAGACATTTATATAAGGGGTGATTTTTGGTTATAACATGATTTACTGGTTGCCTCTGTCATCAATATCGTAGGTGCCAGATCAGAATGAATTTCAGATTTCCCATCAAATGGTCACAAGTTATGCTTACATAGGGTTAGAGAGGGACTTTGCTTCAAATGGCTGGGGACCCTATTTAAGAGAATGGGAATTCTCTGAGATACATATCTGTCTCTCTAACATGTCCTATTTATGTTGCAAGAAAAATTTAGGACTTTGGATCTAGAAGTTCTGATGATGTTTGTTTTGCAGATGTGCAAAAAGTTCATCAGAGTGGGGTCCAAGGATGCCTTGTAAACAGGCATAGACTGGCTCTCAGTATTCTATAAGAGACCAAGTATAGAGATAGGGCTTTGAGGTCATCCACATGGGATATAGTGTTTATGATCTCTTTTCCTTTTGTAGGGAACCTTTGCAGACATTCCAGTTGCTGCATGTGTCTGGTCAGGTACATACCAAAGGGGGTATTATACTCTATGATTGGTCTTATGTGGGCCAAGTATAGTGGTATGATGACCTCCCTGGACCTAGACGCCATGCCCTTACTTATATGTTGAGCAACACAGAAGTATTTACTTACTACCGTGAACACATGTTGGTCAAAGACTAGGTTGAGTTCACAGATCCCTGACTAGTGAGTCCACTCTTAGGGGTGATGTAGTTTCCTAGGGTGGCTAACTTCCTAAAAGGTACTATAATGCATTTGTTGGCACTGAATTTTAAGCCATGGCTTTTCCAATAGTCGTTTGTCTGTGTTAGACCTTCTAGGATGTTTTAGTATTGAGAGGATTCTATGACTACTCCTAGTTTGCAATCATCAGCAAACTTAGTCAGCCAGAGGCCTTTGACATTGTTTTGACTTCCAAGAAGTAGAAGCCAAAGAGAAGTGGGTCTATCATGGAACCCTAAGGGACTACACTAGCGAGTGGCCTCTTTGAGGAGGTGGGCTTACTGATCCTAATCTCCTGGGTCCTACCTGTGAGGCAACTGGGTATCCAGCATGTTAAATAAGGCTTTATTCCTAATTCCGTAAGTTTGTTAACAATGCCCACATGGGGTATTGTATCAAATGCCTTAGCCAGACCAAGGTAGGGAGTATGTACTATTTTACCCTCATCCATTGCCTTGGTGACTTTTTTCAAAGATGTCCACCAGGTTCAGTAGACATGACCTTCCTTTGATGAAGCCAAACTGGGATGGATCCAGAGTCTGCAGGTCTACAATGTCTGACAATCATTTCCATGATAATGCTTTACATGGCTTTACAAATAAGACTAGTCAGACTAATGGGTCTGTAGTTTCTGGGATCTGTTGATAGTCTGCCCTTATGAAAAGGAATAACCATTGGAGTCCTTCATTCTCGTGGCACAAATCCAGCTTAGAAACTCAAGTGGCCCTGATAAGTTATATTCTAGACTGTTCAGGAGGCATCCTGGGATATTACTGAGGCCTATTAAGGCTGTGCTCCTGGCCTTAGTTAGTGCAGCCAGAACATGCTGTCTATTTACAGTTGCAGAGTTTATGCTTGAATTTATTTTTTGAGGCGGGGTCACTGGTGTGATTGGGGGTGGTAAAGCTGGAAATTAATTTGTCAGCCAACAGATTCTCTGTATCATCTACCTCAGTGATTGTTGCACCATTAACCACCACTTCAGCAGACTTCAGTGTGATGCCTTTGAGGTTTTTTCCATACCCGAAGAAAGGTTGTCTTTTCCCTAGGAGGCCACCTTAACCTCAAAACTGACATTATTGGACTTAATTAGCCCCCTTAGTTGCTTGTTTAGTTTGATGAGAGACTTATTATCTCTCTGGGAATTACACTTCCTGATTTTAGCCATGATTTGTTTTTCTTTTATTGTACATCCTGCTTAATTTAGGTTGCCACCAGGGCAGTTTGTTTTTTTAATTAGTTTGGGCATACCTCATACAGCAGTCTTTATGCAGCCATTGTCATGGTTGTGCAGTGTTTCTGTCAACAATCCTGCAGAGACTGCTGTGTTCTCCGGGGTTGAAGGGGCACTGAAGTTTGATAAACTATTGTTTAATAAACTGTAGTTTGCCTTTGAATAGCTCCAAACTATTACTGGGGTTACAGAGTTGGCTTTGAAGGAGACAGCTTTATGGTCGGACCTTACCAGGGAGGACGTGACATTTCAGGGTTGGTTGCAGAGATCTCCCATATTTGTGACTATGAGATCCAGTATGTTGGAGCACCTAGTAGGCATATGCACAGGTTAAGGGTGTTTGTATTTACAAAATCCAGAAGTCTCCATGACTTCAGATTTGAAGTCAGGTGTGATTCCCAGTCTATAGAGGAGTAATTAAAGTCCTCCATGAGTAGGGTGTTAGGTTGGATAGTAAGTGTCTCTATTAGATCAAAGTATGTACTGAGAGTTTCTTGGAACATGGAAGGTGACTTATACCTAGCTACAATATGGCACAAAATTTTATTTGTAGTGATCTGCACATGGAGAAACTCCAGTGTGTCTTCCTGTCTAACCAGCCGAAAGGTATTTTTGTTACGGATGTATATGGAGAAACCTCTACCTTTAACCTCTGACTATGCAGGTATTGGTCTAAAAGTGTGGAAGGCACTGAAATCTCGCACTGCCCATGTATTCTTTGAGCCTTTAAATGAGGTCTTGGTAACTGCACAGATCTTTATATTCTTGAGGGTGATGAGGGCTTGGAGGGAAAGTAGTTTTTTTTTTTTTTTGGTTAGGCTCTTAGCATTGAGCAGTAACACTTTGAGGTTCAGTTGAGTTGGTTTACTATGTCAGTAGGTTTGTCAGTGTGGCTTTGCCTAAAAAAGGCTCTGTGGTATGGATAAAGTTTTACCCAGTATTCAAAACTCTAGAATGGACAGGTGCAAACAATCCCTGGAAAAGCAATGTGGTCTGATAATCACACGCCCAATGCTGAAAAATATTGGATCCCCTTAAAATGATACCAGAAACTCAGCCAATTGTTAAGAATCAATAATTTTTTGTTTGTATTGTGGCATCATCCCCATAAAGGTGTTATGCTGCTCAATACTAGGTTCAGCCTGATGCACATAGTTTGAGAGCTCCATAATATTTCTCTCTTCATATAATCTAGTGAGGTACAGCTCATGACATTTACACCTACATGGCCTATGAAGGAATCATACAGGTACCTGTGGTGCAATAACTGGGCAGCTAGCATAATTTAACAGGTCCTGGCTCCACATAGGCACGTAACCATTATCTTCTCCTTATTCAGCCTGGTTGGGGGGAGGGGGCATCACTAAGTCTTACAATGGAGTCCCCCTATGGCTAGAGTCCTGGGAAGTGTTTTTGTTTGCCTTATGGGCTCTGTAGTTGGGGATCCACTGAGTGTGGTTGTATGTGTGGTGTTAGGTGTATTGAGTGTTTTTCTGTTTGCTTTGCCAATGGGTGGTCTAGCAGGTATTTTTTGTTAAGTGCCTCAACATACATTGGTGTATATGGGTTCTGTATGCTGTGCATGGTGGGTGTTTTGGGGTCTATACTAGAACATTGAATGTTCTAAATAGAAAACGCTCTAAAGAGGGAAAATGCAGGATCTCGAAGTGCTTTTTTCAAGATTACAGTACAGTGAAGATCGGAATATTTGCCTTTTCCTCACTGTAGTGCAATCTAGAAGTTGGAATATATATTTAGTGGGGGGTGTGGGGGGCACAGCCCCCCCACAGTCATGATTTTGAGGCTATTTAGAACATTCGATGTTCTAATATAGACCCTGTGATGTGTGCTTGGTTTTGACAAAGTGATGTGTGCTT
Source organism: Protopterus annectens (assembly GCF_019279795.1). NCBI lineage: Eukaryota > Metazoa > Chordata > Ceratodontiformes > Protopteridae > Protopterus > Protopterus annectens. Next base: position 258,810,935 of record NC_056732.1, on the reverse strand, counting down.
GTATGAGAGAGTTTAGCCTCCAGTGACATTGTGCATGTACACCTCACACACACCATATCTGTTACTTTAAGGATTAAGTGGTTGTCAGTAAATATGAGACAATTGTTACATTGTCTCAAGATACCCATTATCCACGAAGGTAGTTAAAGTGAAGTTAGGAAATTGCATATCCATGCTGTCTGGTCCTTTAATTGGTGAGTTATAAGGGTGTGGCATACTAGGGCTTACAGAAGGCTATTAAGGGTGCTTTATTGTGGCAGACTAGGTTATAAGATATTAAATTCTACTAAATGTAATTTTATTGCCACTCAGCATATGAACTAGCTGCTGTAAACTTCTTAGAGTGCAAGGCTTTTGCTCTCAACTTACTACTTTACAGGGCACAGTTTTATGGACATTTGTATAGGGAATATTTGCTTTCTAGTTGTTTGCTTCTGTGCAGGGCACTGCTGATCACTGCTGTGCAGTGAGCAGCTCTGCACAAACCCACCAAATTTATGGGTCTATATCATAACATCGAAGTTCTCTAACATTGAATGTTATTATATCGAACTCTAAACACTGAAGTGTGAAAACATCGAACAGTCAGAATAGCAAATTTTTTTCCCAGGGAAAAAATTTGCTATTCCGAGAAACATACACACAGCACAAACACACACAAAAAACAGCCATCCACACACATACACTTAAAATCCTACACCTAAACTAAACTTTACATACAGTACTAGCTATCCACTTACCTTAACCCAACCCTAACCCTAAGGTCCGTCACTATCGCACACTCACCTCACCCACGCCCTAACCCTAACTCACCTAACCCTCCCCCTAACCTACACACAAACGTACACTTACCTGTCCCGCGCCCTAACCCTAACTCACCTAACCCGCCCCCTAACCCTAACCTAGACACAATTGCACACTTACCCGAATCCAACCCGTAAAGCTCCAACATATCGAACGCTGAAAACAGCAAAGCCACAGCAACGGCCCACCGAATTCTTTCACTGGGAAAGAATTTGATGTCCTGCACCTTCACTGTTTTCAGCGTTCGCCATTACGGTTCAATATTATAACATTCGATGTTAGAGAACTTCAATGTTATAATATAGACCCCAAATTTATACCAGTACTGAAAAAACAGAAAACTGACTACTGAGCCCTCTGGCCAATAAAATGTCTACATTTACAGTCCTTTTGTGTGTTTTGCAACTCAGATAGACCAGGCAAACACCTCCTTCCACCAGGTGAATAACTCCAGTCCTCCCAATGTAAAAATACAGTAAAATGAATCCTACATGTCTAGGGCTACAAACAGTCTTGCAGCAGGTCATTGCATAAAGCAAATGTTTTCTGTGTTTGTTTTTACAGCATTGTTTCTATAATGTTAACTGGTATTTTTGTTAATACCTTGGTATTTTCAGAAAAAGTAATACCCTTTGTTGTTTGTTTATTTATAGTTTAACATTTATGCTCCACATAATGTACTTTCGCAAATAGATAAAAAATACTTAAAAATCTGCATATGACTGCAAATCATGTGTTTGTGTGTGTGTGTGTGTGTGTGTGTGTGTGTGTGTGTGTGTGTGTGTGTGTGTGTGTGTGTGTGTGTGCGCGCGTGTGTGTGTGTGTTCCAGTATAATTATTATTGCTGTTTCTTTACATTTTAACCTGGCCTGTTAAGTGTTTCATCTTAATAAAGCAAAGAACATATAAATAGACTCCAAAATATGTGCTACTTCTAATATATCTGTAATCTCCTGCTCTACAGTCTTGCTATGTTAAAACGTTTATTGATTCTTTTCTCACCAGGTTTGCCCCAGTAGGCTAGAAGCCTCTTTGAAGGGGAGACCCAAAGGTGTATTTATATTACTACAGAAAACCTGGCCAGGGTACCCCTACTTTTTTGACAGATGCCATGGGATCTTTTACATTCACTTCAGCTACTACCAACTCAAGCAAATTGGTCCTTAGTTTAACATCTCATCCAAAGGACATTACACTGAAGAGTTCAACATCCCATCTACCTAGAGTGGGAATGGAACCCACAACCTTCTTTTCCAAATGTGTGTGCCACTTGTTGTGCCACTGACACTGTTGTTTAATGCACCTCATTTTATAACAGTTTTAAACAAGTTCTGTAAGTCCATAATGTGATTCATATGTCATGTTCTTCTCCATATCATGTTCTGTTCTTTAGCAACTCTGTTTCAGCAGCATCATCTGGTGCCTTTAAATTAGTCGTTCATGTCTATTTGGTTCCAGGTGGTGTTGTCCTGGCAGCAGCAGCAGCAGCTATCAAACCCTTAGATTCAGACATTGTATGACAAGTTCTGCTTTCTAAATAGGGAACCCAACATAACAGACACTGACTGCAGTAGAGGGAGTGAACTCAGCAGGAACAGACATATCAAAATTCACATGCCTGATTAGCTATGAGAGTCAGTGATCAAACTAATTAAAAAGAAAAAAAACATCACAGTAGTATTGGCAGCTTTCTATATAGTATTTAACACCTATATTTAACAAGCTCACTGGCAGCTAACCTGTATCTGTAGACTTCTAGTATAGGAGACTACAATATTTTCTATGTCAAATGGACCTTATCAATATAAATCCTAATGACACTAAGTGGGATTTTAAGTTAATATAACCCATTCTTCAAAATGTGCTCTAATCCATACTACTTTTCAGAGATTTACACATCATTTTCCCCATGTTACATTGTAGGTGTTGGGGAAGGTATGCAGTCCTTTCATATCTTCTGTGCCTAAAAGTAAAATGGGTAATGTTAAACCAAAAGCATATTTTGAGAAGTGTCTTAAATTGCCAGCATATGTTTATGACAGTTCAGTTTAAAGTTATAATCCCAAGACTACTATGTTAAATGACCTTAACTGAGGTTATCATTGCAGTGAAACATTTGTCATTGCTCATCTGTAAGTAAGAAGAAAGGTCTGTATTTTTCGAGATGAAGCAATCGGCTCTGATTACTCTATTACCCATGTTGCTCTTTCTGACAGCCTGCCTTTTTGAGGAAGGTATACAATGAACCAGGAGGGTCTGCACTGCTCCATTTTTTTTTATCTTGGAACTGTAGGCCATAGCCAGGGTCAGTCTTTTAAGATCCAAGTTAAATTCTGCAAGGAAAGTAGATGATTAGAAAGCATTTTACTTTTTTCTTTTATATAACTATATACTTCATTAGAGTATTGGTTAAAGGCTTATTGCTGTCTCCAGAGGATGGTTAGGAGGCCTAGAAGGCTAGTTCTTTCATCTGGGAGAGCTGATGTCTTTAATGTTATCGCTCAGTAATTCCAAGAAAAGGCTTGCATAGTGAATGCCTTCCAGAGCAGAAATTAATTTATGCCATGCTATGCTAACATGTCATATTACACACAGATTTAATTTAATTCATGTTAACTATTTATACTTTTGAGCAAATGTCAAATGATAATAGTTCAGTGGCAGAGTATTAGGCTTGTTGTGATGTGGGAGGTGAATTAAGTATATATATATATATATATATATATATATATATATATATATATATATATTGCCTGCACACACACACACACACACACACACACACACACACACACACACACACACACACACACACACACACACACACACATATTTATTATCTTTTGGCTACTTTACCCACCTTATGCATGATATTGTTGCAAATGACTTTAGCTGAAAATGGTAGATACCATTTATTAACGGAAAACATGTTGATGGATCAGTTACACTAAACAGTTGATGTATATTGTGATACTCCTCTTATTTCTTAGATGTTAGCTGTGAAATATCTGAAGAGAATGAAGAGAACCACTTCATTTAACTAGTTAACAAAGAAATAGATTAAAATCTAATGATTCTTTTTCTACTTGCAAATGTACCCATGCACAGTATATATATATATATATATATATATATATATATATATATATATATATATATATATATATATAGCTTGAGAAATACTTTCCTAATACTTCCTGTTCCCCTATCCAACAAAATGCACTGACCGCTGATATCTCTACATAAGTTATAGAAAAGAGATTTATAAAAGTGTCAATGAAATTAAAAGAAAAGCATATACTTTTGTTTGAAAGTGGTGGAGAAAAGTTAGGAACATTTGAGGATGGGAACTGTGATTCAGCACCAATATTTATCTGAGGCATGTGTGATGCATAGGGTGAGTCTTTTCAGCAGGTATGAGTAACACAGTTAAGACTCGTTGCTAGGATAATGGAACATGCTCCAGCAGTGAGGGCAGTAAGCTAGGTACCTGGTGCTTGCATCATGAATCACAGGAGTTGCAACACTCCTTCATTGCATATATTTTGAAAAATGAGTACTAAAATCCTATTAACATACTTAGGAATTACTGTGAATATGGCACGGTTTCAAAGATTTTTGACAGATTTCACTACACTGGATTTAAGTTACTTGCTGATGTAAGTAGCATTGGGTTTTACATCATAACAGATAATGGGAAAACTATAAATTAGTAACCTATTCAAGAGCAAACATTCTCCGACAACAGAAGCATAGCAAGGGTGGGGTGAATGGGGAAGCCTCTCTGGGTGGAAGGTGACAGAGGCTGCAATTGTGAGCTGTAGCTCCTGCGTTCTTATTTCCATACAGGCATTTCTAAATACCAGTTTGGAAAATTGAGTGTATCAGCGCTATGTGTGTGGTAAGCTGTAGCAAACTGATTGCTACAAATGCAGTCTTTTTTGGAGCACCAGACTAATGGTGCAGACCTTGCTCTATCTTTGCATTTGACTATTTTTGATACAATCTCAATATTGTATGCTTGTGTGATGGTCTGTACTGGAGTTTGTTTCAGTGTATTGACAATTTAAATACAGTGGTTATGATTACTCTGGAATACATTTATTTTATATTTATTTTGATTCAAATGTAACTATTTATACCCATTCACTTTCCTGTGCAATAAATAAATAAATAATAAATAAATAAATATATACTTTAATTTATTCATTCTTTGATTCCTCATGCAGTCCAATATAAGGTCACACCCTATCCCAGCACTAAGTGAGAGCAAGACAGAATACCTTCAGTGTTAACTTTTCAGCATTTTAAGAGAAATGTCCATGGACGGGCATGGTAAGGTTTATTGTGCAGTGTTTTAACTCTAGCATTTTGTTTTAAGCCATTATCAAAGTATTATAATTTGATTTACAGTCCTAAGCAATGGGTCTGAATCCACTTGATTTGAATTTAGGGTAATATTCACCAGGATTTAAGAATATGCTCCAAAACATATTACTTGTCTGGTTCCACTTGTTTGTTAAAACTGAAAGCAGTCTGTTGCCTTAAAGGCATTCAGGGATAGTCTACATGAATATCTTTCTGCATGCATGAGATATGTTACAAACTGATCTTATGGATAGTTTACCATGACAACAGTTTGTGACAACAGAATTCAGTAAACTTAAGAAAACAATGCATATCGGTATTTTCATTTTTTTTTCATAAATGAAGATAATATTCAGATTCAGAAATCGTGAACGATTATTGGGGTAACAAGAATATTGCCTTCCAGCCAGATCAGCTTTCTCTCTCTCTCTCTGAATCATATATCAGCCAACAGAGTGCTGACAGTGGGAACATAATAAATAGCTTTTGGATGGATGAGGAAGGAGTGTGAAATATGGCTAATGTTATTAAATCGAGCTTATAACAGTTGTGAGAAAATGTCAGCTTGTTGTGTTCTTACCTCCTACACTCAGCAGTCAGCACGTGAACTCTGAAATTCACACAGCAGTCGACAGCATTGTGTAAAAACTTCCATGACTTAAGACTTCGTATTGATCCTTAAATTATAATATTTTGATCCTTAATTTATCTTCTCCCAACTGATCTCACAACAGGTTTCGAGTCATTCATTATGCTTGCCTGCAAAATGAATTAAACATCTTGCAGTGTTTTTTAGCAACCAGAGATCAATCAGTTTCTGTTCTTCAGCCTTACACAAAGTAGTTTCAGGGATACAAGAAGAAACTATCAGATGAACAGCTGAGTAAACAATTCATTCTTACAACAAAGGGATGACTTTTCTGTCACAGAAATCAAAAGAACTGCAATATATCAGCCTTACAGAATGAGACAAAAAAATCTCACGATCTGTGAAGCATGAAATATCATTAGCAAGTTGAGAACTTAGCAACCTCAAGTATTTGTTGGAAGACTGTATAGTCACTAACTTGCACTTTTTACTTTTCTGATCATTTCTTATGCAGTAAAGTTGTTTTTAACATAGTGCTTGAATTGCTGCAAAGGTGATTTCATGCAATTCACATATTTTCTTTTAGGCTTGTGGGTTAAATAATTTACATATGAGATGGGACAGGTATTACATTCAAAAAGGTAGCCTGAAGAAATTGCTATTTTGAAGGCTGCAGTAAAAAAGTGTGTTCCTAATTTCTTTCTGCTTGATTTGTGTCAATAGTGAAACCACATCAGACTACAAAGAAGCCTGATTTGTTAAACACCTGGTATCTCAAAATGGTTCATAGGTTCATAGGTTGGTACTAGGCTATCAGCCCTAGGGCCTATACAAGCCTAGCCATAACAATTCCCTGGCTATTTCTTCCCACACTATTTAGTTCCCTGGACCCCTGTCTAGCAGGGCAACTGACATGATTCCCGGGGTGAATTTCCTTTCTCCCATCCAATCGTCAAGTTTCCTTTTGAAGAGGGCCAAAGATGCACTCTGCTTGACATTTATGGGCAGTCTATTCCAGAGTCTGGGGAGTCTCTGGGTCAGGAACCTATCCCTCCAGCATGTTTTGTTTATTGTGATGACAAGGTTTAGATCCCTGGAGCGTGTGGCTCTGAGGGATTGGGATTTCTTTAAGAGTAGCATGTCCAACAGCTCTGGGTTTGACATGGCCTTGTATGTTAAGCAGAGATCGCCTCTGAGTAGATATGTGACAGAGTATAGCTGGAGTTTTTTAAGGTGGTCAGCATAGGGCATCTGCTTTAGGCCTGTGATTCTTTTAGTGAGGTATTTCTGCGGTCTTTCCAGTTGTTGCAGATGTCTTGAGAAGTACATACCAAATGGGGTGTTGTATTCTATAATGGGTCTAATGAGGGATGAGTACAGTGGGACAATGACCTCCTTTTTTTCTGGATGAAAAGCCCTTAGTGATGAGGTGTGCCACATAGAAGGATTTCCTGACTGTTGTGGCAATGTGGTTATCGAAGGTGAGACCACTGTCCACCTGTGTCCCTAAGTCTCTTATCACATTTTCTGTGTTTAGTGTACTGCCACCTATGTGGTAATTTACGGGTACATGTTTTTTCCTAAAGGGGATAACTATACATTTCTTGGCATTGAGCTTGAGCCCATGGCTCTGGCACCAAGCATCTGTTTCTGTAAGGCCCTTTTGTAGAGTATCCACATCATTTGGGGATACAATAATGGCTCCCAGTTTGCAGTCATCTGCAAACTTTGTTAGCCAGAGTCCCTTAGTGTTGGCCTGTACTTCAGAGAAGTAGATGCCAAACAAGAGCGGTCCCAGGACTGAACCCTGAGGTACTCCACTTGTCACTTGTCTGGAGCTGGATTTGGAGTCGGCTACTTTTATAGTGTGGGCTCTGTCAGTAAGCCAGTTGGCAAACCATTGGGTGATGTAGGGATTAATGCCCAGCTTAGTAAGTTTATCTATGATTCCAGAGTGGGGGGTGGAGTCAAAGGCCTTGGTGAGGTCTAGATAGGCTGTGTGGACCACCTTACCCTTGTCCATGGCTCTGGAGACTGATTCAAAGAAGTCAATCAGGTTCAGGAGCCAAGATCAGCCCTTCACGAACCCAAACTGGGTGGGGTCCAGTGTTTGAAGGTTGTCAATGTCTTTGTTTTATAAGTTCCATGATAATACGCTCCATGGCCTTGCAGATAAGGCTTGTTAGACTGATGGGACGATAGTTTCCGGGATCCAAGCTGGATTCCCCCCTTGTGGAGTGGGATAAATGTAGCTCTGCACCACTCAGTGGGCATGAAACCTGAGGTGAGGCTATGATTAAACATGACACTTAGGTGAGGTGCCAGTTCATATTGTAGTTCATGTAGTACACAGCCCAGGATGTCATCTGGTCCCATGGATGCTGTATTCTTAGCTTTGGAGAGTGTGTTTTTTACCTGTGTGGCCATTATTACCAGAATTTGCCAATCTTCCGGTATTGAGATGGGCCATTTAGGGGGTGAGGGGGGTGAAGTTGGCACTGAATCGATCTGCCAGGATATTGGCAATATCCTTGGTATCAGTATATTTAATGCCATTCTGTTTTAGCTCAGAGCAGATCTGAGCATTGCCATTTAGATTCTTGACATAGCTATAGAATGCCTTGTGGTTGTCTTTGGAATCTTTGGCAATTTTATTTTCGTAACTAGCTTTGGAGGATTTTATGAGAGATCTCAGTTTCTTACTGAGGCTGGTAAGGGAGTTTTTTGCATCCTGGGATTTTCCTCTTTTCTGCAACAGTTTCTTCCTTTTGTTATAAAGTTTGTTTATGGCAGGGGACCACCAGATTGGCTTCCTTTTTTTGGAGGAGAGCATCTTGGTTCTATTTGGGATGGCACGATTCATGCATGAGTGGATGTGCTCGTACAGTGCTTTAGTGTAGGATTCAGCAGTCGAACTTTCAGTTCCCGTCTGCATGGGTGTCATGAAGTTTGTCACTTCTAACTTGAGTAGCATGAAGTTGGCTTTGGAGAAGTTTTTTAATGGAGATTTCCTTACTGGGGGGTGGGATGTGGATGCTAAGGGTGATTAGCTTATGGTCAGACCTGACTAACGAGGGGGTGACCATAGGTGTGGAGCATTGATTTCCCATGTTGGTAATGAACAGGTCTAGGATATTAGTGCCCCTGGTGGGACTATGGATTAGTTGATCCAGGGCGTTGGAATTTATGAATTCTAATAACCGTTAGGCAAAGTTGTTGATACATGAGTAGTTTTCCCAGTTAATGGCAGGGTAGTTAAAATCACCCAGTATTAGGGTGTTTGGTTCTATCTTAATATTTTCCAGTATGTTTAGAAAGGTGTAGTGAGAATTGTGGGGGCATGGTGGGGGATCTGTAGCAAGCTACAATTTGGATTGCAGTCTTACCTAGTGTTAGTTGCACCTGGAGAATTTCAGATGCATTGTGTTGGGCAACTAGCCTGGTGGTGTGAATATCCTTGGTGAATGTGGACACTCCTCCACCTTTAGTGTTTCGGTCCTGGTTTGGTGGCCGAAAAGTGTGGTAAGAGTTGTAGCCTGGTATTGCAGGGGTGCTCTCTGGAGCCTTGAACCAGGTCTCAATTACTGCACAGATATCAATGTTCTCCATTTTTAGGAGTGCCTCGAGAGAGTGCATTTTGAGGTTTAGACTTCTACCATTGAGTAGCATTACCTTCACATTTTGCATGCTTGTACCTGTTACGGTGGTGGTTTTGTCCTTTGAACTTTGCCTAAAAAAGGCACTATAGGGGTGGCAAGAGTCTTAGCTAGTAACCTGAATCCCAGGGGCGACAGGTGCAGACCATCTCTGGCAAAGCATCGTAGTTTGTCAATCATGTCATCCCAGGCAGACAGATACTGGATCCCCCTTGAATTACACCAGAAGCTTAGCCAATTGTTGAAGTCAATCATTTTGTCCTTATATTGTGGTATCATTCTGGGCAATGGCAGGATGCTACACAGGGCTAGGGTCATACCTGCCTGGGCCACATGATCCAAGAGCTCTTCCATATCTCTTTTCATGCAGTCCAGGGAGGTACGTCTCAAGTCATTCACTCCAACATGGACAATGACAGAGTCATATTTGTACTTGTTGTGGAGTGACTTGAGTGCATGCATTATGTGGCGGATCCTGGCACCTGACAGGCAGCTGACTGTAATTTTCTCCTTGTTCAACCTGGTGAGTGGGACATCAGTGTTCCGGACTATAGAGTCACCTATGACTAAAGTGTTAGGTACGTTGTCTTGCCTTAGGGGCTGTTGCTGGGTGGCACACTGGTGTTGTGAGCTGTGTGACACTGGTTGTGATTGGTGTTTGTTTGCATTTCAGCTTCAGAGGTCCTTGTTGCTTGGGCAGGTTACAGTTAAGGGCCTCCGCATATGTGGATTTAGTGTTGCTATATGTGGGTGTTGGTGGTGTGGGTTTAGAAGGGCTATGTGTTGCTTGAGGTGTAGTGTGGGTGTTAACCTTCTCCTCTTGACTGTCTAGCACAATCTTGGGTGGAGAGAGCTTTGCTTCCAGTATGGCTATGTAAGTGCATCTCTCACAGGTTGTAGTGTTGGGTGGTAGGAGGAGAGGGTTGTCTGTGTACATGAGGCAATTGCTGCATTGCCCCAGTATGCCCAGATTCACCAGGTGGACAGGAGAAATCACCAGAAGCTGACCGTTGGACATGCCTGGTCTTAGTCCCAGCACTAAATGGGTGCAAGACAGAAAATGTACAATATTAATTTATCACAGTTTTAAGAGAGCTGGTTTGAATTCACTGTGCAGCCATTGCTAAATCCAGAGAACTACAGTAACTATAGATGTTCTGCAGACCCGCATCTCTCAGTGCAATCTCTTTTATTTTGTACCTATTACAAACTGTGATGCAGGCCCATTACTTCTGGACTGTAAGGCATACTATAATATTTTGCTAATTGCTTAAAACAGAATACTAGTGGATGCAAATACTGAGTTATCACACTGTATGATGAACCTTAACGTGCCCACCTCTACACTTATCTCTTAAAACACTGATAAATTAATATTGTACTTTTTCTGTCTTGCACTCATTTAGTGCTGGGACTAGCTGTGTCCCTGTTTTGGATTACATAGGAAATTAAAGAATGAATGAATTAAAGTGGCTATTTGTATATTTGCTGATTTATTTACATTGTGATGGATGTGCAGGATAGGCTGTTCATAAACATCCTGTGACTTTTGACAAAGGAAGTGACTAGCTAGAATCCACATGGTAGTCGCTACCAAAAACAGTCACTTAAGTTTGCACAATATAAATATGTTTATAAAGTTAAGTCTTAAAATAATTAATAGAGCAAATATAACTGCCATGTCAACAAGTAATCAGTCTTTTGTTGTAAGCTGATTAGAATTATACTGATACCTCTTAGCACAAGAATTCTGGACAAAGCCAAAGTAAAGTGGATATGAAGGACCAAAATCAGGGACAGATTTTAAATATTCTTATTATAAAATTAGAAAATTGCAAGAATAGCAGGTTTTGCATTAGCATGCATTTTCTGAAGGGTTTCAAGTCTGAAACTCGAATGTCTGTCCTTACTTTGTGACACGAGTCAGTGATTTTTCAGAAAACCACAAATCTTATGAAAAATATACCAATAATGGGAGGCAAAAATATGGATATTCTGTGAAAGTATGGACAGTTGAAAGACATGACTGGGATACTAGAAAGGATTACACCTACACTAAGCGGTCCTGTTACAGTTTTGACATAAACCAGCTCCTAAATTTTGTTTCATAACTAATAGCACCTCACTGTGCATACCTATTTGTTAACAGTGAGACGGACACACAAAACATGGGTGCACAGACAGAATGAGAGCAGATCCATTGAAATATACATGGAAGAGCAGCCTATGGGTCAAGAAACTGAAAGCAGAGCAGTATTTGAATCTTGATTTTGCATGTCAGTAATGCCATGCGGAGTCTGTTGCTGTTGCATAACAGGTTATAATCTGCAATAAAATAAAATTTGCGTAGTAAAAGTCAATACACAGCACAGAAGGCCAGGATTTCTTGGGTCATGCTGGGATACCACTGTAGTACATCTGAAATTCTAACAAATTAGGTACATCCCCTTTGTAGAAAATATGTAAAAATTTAAAAAAAAAATGACTAAATGAACAAAGTTCAAATGTCCCTACACCAACAGTCACAAAAGGACAGCACTATGTACCAGAAAGAACAGAAGCAAATATAGAAGTTATAAAGGAAAATGCACATACCTGTGCAGGTAATATCTGTTTATCAGTAGTTATCTGCCTACTTATGTGTCTAGTTCCTCATAAGCATTTCAAAAAATAAATAAGTTGTACTTCTTACCTACATGGGCCAGGCCCCAAACTCTTCACATGTACTTCCACCTGTATGTTTCTAGAACCTATGACTACTATATTCCCTGCTAGTCTGTAGTAGGCTATCACTTACTCTAGAGCTCCACAGAATGCCAAAGAAATCCTGTTTCTGCACTATATGACATTACTACTTCCCTAGCTTTGGTAGTAATCAATGAACCATTCAGGAGCATTAAGAAAAGTCATCTTCAACTGTTCTCACTATCATGGTGTTCATGATAGAAACTAGGGATATTGCAACCTTTATGTCTCAGATGGCACAAATACAATTTTCTGAGCTTTTTTATCTGTTCTAGGGGGTAGCTGAATCAGTGGTCAAATCCCAGTACATTCATATTCATTTATTCTTGGAGCTATTAAGGTTTGTGAAGATTTAACACAGATTCTCCTCCCTTCACCCATACTTTGAGCTCTGCTGTGTTAATATGACCTTAAAAGAAATATGACTATGAGTTACAGACAGCGCTAACATGAATTAGTGTTAATATTCTCCTCCAATCTGCACTTTGTAAGATTTATTCTGGATCTTCCTCCCCTTGGAACTCCACAGAGAAGGCTATGATTTATATATAGCAGATATAACTTATTATTAATCTCATGCTCAGGCCGTCTCATACATGTGTGAACTGCTTGTTCTGCTCTGAAAGTACTTTGGAGCTTTTACTAAACTGATTATAGGTTCATAGGTGTGTACTAGACAAATGGCCCTGGAGCCTTTACAAGCCTAGTCCATAGGATTACCCTGGCATAGTGCCACCCGACCTTAGTTCCCAGTGCCTCTGTCGAGCAGAGCCACTGGAGTGATTCCCGGGGTGAATTTTCTATTTCCCATCCATTCATCAAGATTTCTCTTGAAGAAGGCCAGTGAGGTGCTCTGTTTGACATGTATGGGAAGTCTATTCTATAGCATGGGCAGTCTCTGGGTTATGAACCTGTTCCTCCAGCACATTCTGCTGAGTGTGGTAATGAGGTTGAGGTCTCTGGAGCGTATGGTGCAGAGGGATTGGGATTTCTTTAGATGTCAAAAATGCCAAAGAATAAACCAAGAACAAATGTCACAGAACAAACTCCAGGAGATCAGCAACCATTCACTTAAACTGTTTATTCACCAAATAAAAGCAGTTGTTAAGAGCTTTCGTAAACCTTCATCAGAACAACATCAGTTAATCAAAAACATTCCCAATATATACCCCTCACTAACTAATCAAATGATATGTTTAATCATTTAAAGTAGAACCAACATATTTACTAAAAACGTTGCTAAAAAAACAATGTAAAATCATTTTATACTGTATGCCAGTAATTTTAACAGGGGGTAATAAAACAACTGTCATTTAGTCCAGGATAATTACAGGTGTCCAATAAAATCTGCCATCTGAGTTCCTGTTTATCTAAATGTTCATTTATTACCCACCCTTGTAAATCCTTTTGTATCTGTTCAATAATTAAAAAGTTAAAATTATAATTATCAAATTTTTCAACATGCCTGTAAAGTGCATTTGTGCATTTTTTATTTTTAATATCTAAAACATGTTCATATATCCACTTTTTAAAAGCTCTACTAGTTTTTCCAATGTAAAATGCTAAACATTGATTACATTGCACAAGATAAACAACATTAGATGTATTACATGAAAAATGTCCTTTAACTTTATACTTCCTATTCCTGATACAAAAACTATCCATAGTATTTATATAAGGACATAAAGAGCAACAACCACATTTTTGTACCAATCTGAACTTGTCTTGTACCTATATTATTAAAAATCCCCTTTTCCAATCTAACTTTTAACTTATAAACCACAGTTGGTGTAGATCCCACCTTATCCACCAAATCATTGTTTTTAAGCATTACATACCAATTTTTCCGAATACTACTAAACATCAAATCACTATCCAAATTAAAAGTAGTAATAAAACTAAATACATATTTATTCCCTTTAGTTAATGTGTTAACATCATCATTTTTATCATCAACTGACAACCCAATATGGGTAAATATGTACCATTTCCCCATAACTTTAATGTATACCCTGTTTTATAGACCTTCTGGGTAAAACCTTCTTCGAATCATATCAACTATCTTATTAGCTTCTCTAACAAACTGATCATTGTTGGAAACCATTTTGGCTGCACAAACAAGCTGTACCTTTACTACTGCTTTTTTTAAGCTAACGGTGTCTACAGGACTGCAAACAGTTTCTCTCAGCATTTAAACAGATTGAACTCTACAGTTCCCTACAAAACGGTGTCTACGGGACTGCAATCAGTTTCTCTCAACATTTAAACAGATTGAACTCTACAGTTCCCTACAAAACGGTGTCTACAGGACTGCAATCAGTTTCTCTCAACATTTAGGTTACACATAAAAAGCATTTGTTAAGCTTTTACTTACAATGCTTTGTAATTAAGCAGGTCACCATATTGGTCAGCCATAGGGCTCTTTGTTTCTACTTGAGTGGTTGCCTCCTTCCCCTGTAACTGAAGTAACTTGACTCTTACATTAAGAGCTGTAATACTTACCTTATAGCTTTAGGACATCTTAGGAAACCTTGTAAACTGCAATAGCCTGACTTTTGAACAAGTAACCCTTGTAAAAATTCCCAAAATTGTATACTGTTGGTCTGTCTTTCCTGCTAAACATAAGTGAAATTACAGTGCTGAGTGCAAGTAACATTAAAATTAAAGTAGTGAGTGCAAATAACACAGTGCTGAGTGCAGATTTTAGGCCCTTACATTCAACTTATCTCTGGTGTGGTGTCTTGAGTCAATCAGGGTATTCCTTGTAACCACTCCCTTCTCTTTTCCCCCACCCCCCTCTTTCCTCAAACAGGTTAAACTGCTACAATTCAGTACAGGCATCATTTTCAAATCTAGGTGCTTAGGATTTCCTCTCTCTCTTGGCTGACCTGGTGTAACTTAGTGTAAGTTTCTTCATTGTATGGATCTTTTACTGTTTTTTGTGTAACTGAATGACCTGATGCTAAATTCTGATTCTGCACAGACTGCTCTATTTTTTTCAGAGGCTCTATAAGTAGCTAGTGACTTTACTGAATTTCTGTGGTAATATTTGTGTTTAAACTGAAACTGTACCTAGAGAAAGTGTATAATCAGAGCTCCTCCTTGCTGCATGTGTTTTTTAATGTTTAAATTGCACACACACATTGAAGAAGTGCTTTTATGACTTGAATAACCTGGGCTAGCTATACCTGAAGTGCTTTTACTGGCAATTTTCCAGTTGTACAATTTGAATAATTGATTTAGTTTTTCTGGTATATCTTTAAAATCTGGCAAGTGTTTATTTACTGCATTGCTCTCTTGCTTAGGTTTCTTAGCTATAAATCTTAGTTCATTCTGAAGTATGCTACTTTACCCCCCCCACCAAACCTTTCTGAATGCATTATTATATAATAACTGCCTGTTGTTGCCTTCATACTTACCCTAGAATTTCTGCTTTTCTCTTTTCCTAGTTGAACTCTACAGTTCCCTAAAAAACGGTGTCTACAGGACTGCAATCAGTTTCTCTCAACATTTAAACAGAGTAGGTTACACACAAAAAGCATTTGTTAAGCTTTTACTTACAGTGCTTTGTAATTAAGCAGGTCACCATATTGGTCAGCCATAGGGCTCTTTGTTTCTACTTGAGTGGTTGCCTCCTTCCCCTGTAACTGAAGTAACTTGACTCTTACATTAAGAGCTGTAATACTTACCTTATAGCTTTAGGACACCTTAGGAAACCTTGTAAACTGCAATAGCCTGACTTTTGAACAAGTAACCCTTGTAAAAATTCCCAAAATTGTATACTGTTAGACTGTCTTTCCTGCTAAACATAAGTGAAATTACAGTGCTGAGTGCAAGTAACATTAAAATTAAAGTACTGAGTGCAAATAACACAGTGCTGAGTGCGGATTTTGGGCCCTTACATTCAACTTATCTCTGGTGTGGTGTCTTGAGTCAATCAGGGTATTCCTTGTAACCACTCCCTTCTCTTTTCCCCCACCCCCTCTTTTCTCAAACAGGTTAAACTGCTACAATTCAGTACAGGCATCATTTTCAAATCTAGGTGCTTAGGATTTCCCTCTCTCTTCCCCCCTTGGCTGACCTGGTGTAACTTAGTGTAAGTTTCTTCATTGTATGGATCTTTTACTTTTTTTGTGTAACTGAATGACCTGCAGCTAAATTCTGGTTCTGCACAGACTGCTCTATTTTTTTCAGAGGCTCTATAAGTAGCTAGTGACTTTACTGAATTTCTGTGGCAATATTTGTGTTTAAACTGAACCTGTACCTAGAGAAAGTGTATAATCAGAGCTCCTCCTTGCTGCATGTGTTTTTTAATGTTTAAATTGCACACACACATTGAAGAAGTGCTTTTATGACTTGAATAACCTGGGCTAGCTATTCCTGAAGTGCTTTTACTGGCAATTTTCCAGTTGTACAATTTGAATAATTGATTTAGTTTTTCTGGTATATCTTTAAAATCTGGCAAGTGTTTATTTACTGCATTGCACTCTTGCTTAGGTTTCTTAGCTATAAATCTTAGTTCATTCTGAAGTACGCTACTTTACCCCCCCCCCACCAAACCTTTCTGAATGCATTATTATATAATAACTGCCTGTTGTTGCCTTCATACTTACCCTAGAATTTCTGCTTTTCTCTTTTCCTAGTTGAACTCTACAGTTCCCTACAAAACGGTGTTTACAGGACTGCAATCAGTTTCTCTCAACATTTAAACAGAGTAGGTTACACACAAAAAGCATTTGTTAAGCTTTTACTTACAGTGCTTTGTAATTAAGCAGGTCACCATATTGGTCAGCCATAGGGCTCTTTGTTTCTACTTGAGTGGTTGCCTCCTTCCCCTGTAACTGAAGTAACTTGACTCTTACATTAAGAGCTGTAATACTTACCTTATAGCTTTAGGACACCTTAGGAAACCTTGTAAACTGCAATAGCCCCGCTACATTCGCCCTCACTACGCTCGGGCTCTCTTCGCTCCCCTCCCTGCCCCCAATTTCCTCCCGCCCCCAGTACTTCTAAATTTATAGTACATAGCCACTTTCCCACTTTCTAGATCCTATCTGCTTTCATCTGGGATAATTCCACCCACCCCCATTCTACTACCTACATTGTAATAGCACCTATTAGCTTTCATCTGGCATTCTCCCATCCCCCTTCCAGTACCTTTACCTCACCACTCAATCTCCTGGTGTTGCATCACCAGGTAAAACAAAGTTCCTTCACTCACTAGCTGAATCACATATAATGATATACGCCTCTTTACTACCCCTCTTGTTCACACCATACCTCCTTACCTTGTATGAAAACCAGTTTCTCACAGGATTTCAGGTCCCAAAAGGCCATACTATCACCCCAGCTGTAAATCCTTCCACATTCAACCATACTTACAGTACCAGATCCTATCCAACATCTTGTTCAGTCTATCAACATCTCAACCCCAGGCACATTAGCTCTAGATCCAAACACTACCACAAACTAATAAACAAATTCCTGAAGTTCATCACCAAGTATAGACTCAACCTAATACTTGGTGGTGATATTCACCCCAACCCTGGCCCACTCACTTCAGATACACATACCCTCTCTACTTGTAATCTAAGCTACAAACCTACAATTAATAGGCCAACTAACTCTCTCCTAGTCTGTCATCTCAATATTAGAAGCATTAATAACAAGGTACATGAATTGCATGCACTTCTGGATTTCCACTCCCCTGAGATTCTCTGTTTATCTGAAACCTGGTTAAAACCTAACACTAAAGACAATTAAGTGTTACCACCTGGGTACAACATACACAGGCTGGATCATGCTTCGAGGAAGGGGGTGGGGTAGCTGTACTCTATAAATCTGAGTTGAATGTCACCATAGATGTAATACAACCTCCTCAGATTAATAACTCAGAGATTCTTGCCACCAAATTGCAACTTAATAAAAATAAATATATTAATATCATCTGTATGTACATTCCCCCAGGTAACAATATATCTACATTTGAAGATATCCTGCACTGGCTATCATGTCACTACCCCCAAGAAACCCTACTACTTGGAGACTTTAACATAGACTGGGGCACCTGTTCCTTAGAATCCCCAACCACCCATATTAACCTGCATGCATTTACACAAATCATATCCACCCCTACCAGGATAGGTAAACCCAACCAAAAGAAAGTATACTTGACTGGGTACTCATAAACAGTCACCCCCAACTGTACACCTCTGGTACCCTCCTTAATGGCCTAAGCGATCACCTTCTCACATATGTAATTAAGCACAAAACCATTACTTCCCAACAACCCTTACTCAGAAAGGTTAGAAACAATAAAAACTTTGACCCTGCCAAATTCCAACAAGAACTAAACTCATGTAATTGGTCTATTCTAAAACACCCCCCTTAGAGGAAGCAGTAGCATACTTTAACAACAAATTCCTTGAGATCCTTGATTTGCATGCACCTATTCATTCAAAGAGAACCAAGGCAAAAACTGCACCATGGCTTTCTATAGAGTCTAAACTCAAAATTACCCTTAGAAACAAAGCATGGGCTTTATGGCATTCTTCTAAAGACCCTCAAGATCACATTAAATACAGGCAATCCAGGAACAAAACCAAAAAATCAATTTTACAAGACAAAAAAACAATACTACTGTAATTTACAGACAGTAAACCAAAATAACCCTCATACGTTTTGGGCAGGTTTAAATAATCTACTACATCCTGGACAAACTTCAACCCCAATCCCTGCTACTACTGTTGATAAAACCCCTGAAGATGTTTCTGATAGTTTTAACCAATTCTTTACTGAGACAGTTCAAGCCCTAGCTAGCCAACTACCTCCTAGCTCCCCTGGTCCTGAAAGTAGCACCCCTAGAAACCTACTTGCGTTCAGCTACCAACCAGTCGCCACTTCACTTATCCGTATCTTGATCAAAAAATTAAAACCCACTACACTTTCTGCTGATCAACTCCCTGCCGAGTACCTACAAAAATCAGCTGATGCTATTGCTTACCCCGTCTCAATACTAATCAATAGAACCATAGTAGAAGCTAAAATTCCCACCATCTGGAAAATATCCTATGTAATCCCACTTCACAAAGGAGGCAGCTCTACTGAATTCTCCAATTATAGGCCAATAGCTATACTCTCTCCACTTGCAAAGATTATGGAAAAATGCATTCATAGACAACTCATGCACCACCTAATCCAAAATTGCCTTATGGCAGGCACTCAGCATGGTGTCCGTCCTCATCACAGCACTACTTCAGCCCTCCTAGCCTTTACTAACACCATAAACCATAATCGCAACAATAATTATATATCCTCAGCCCTCTTTTTGGATCTTTCCAAGGCATTCGATGTGGTTGATCACCAACTTTTAATCCACACCCTGCAAACATTCTGTCTAGATACTGGAGCCCTCCAATGGTTTCAATCCTACCTGAATGGTCGACAGCAGGCTGTCCTCTGGCAGAACAAACTCTCTAACCTTCTACCTAACACCCTCAGAGTACCACAAGGCTCTATACTTGGGCCCTTGCTGTTCTCCATCTTCATTAACGACCTTTATACTGTCATCCCAAAAGTCAGCTGTATCCAATATGCTGATGACTCTACTCTGATTTGCTCAACCACATCTCCAGTAGAGTTATGGTCAGCTACCCAGACCACCTTTAATACAATAGAAAACTGGCTTTCTGAACATCGTCTGATCCTAAATCCCAAAAAACTAAAATGCTGTTATTTTCACCAACACGTAGGTCTACCGCTTTCACCTTTACCATAAAATCAAATGATGGCACAATAATCTCCATGACCCATCTACAAAACTATTAGGTGTCATCATAGACAATAATCTAAAATTTGACCTACATGTTAACCAAACTATCAAAACCATCAATAAAAAACTAGGGTCACTTTACAGAATAAAAGCTTTCCTAACCCCTCCAGCTAAAATTGCCATAGCTCACTCTCTCCTTCTTTCAACCCTTCTGTATGCATCCCCTCTACTCTCGAATTTGAACAAGACTGTCCTTAACAAACTCTCAATTTGCTACAACCACATTGCCAGGTTTGCCACTGGGCTGCCTTTTAGGACACATCATTGCATCAATCTAAATCAGCTTGGTTGGCTTGAACTACCCAGCCTAATCCAGTATAACCAACTGATTATGGCCTATAAAATCCTCTATAATCCGGACAATACTCCTGTACTTAAAAATATTATCACCCCCTATAACAATCCTAGACCGCTTCGATCCTCTAACAAACTACTAATTCAGACTAGCAAAATTAATAACACAGCTGGTGATTCTCTCTTTGCAAACACTGTAAGTAGATCCTGGAACTCACTTCCAGCTGATATTACCTTACTTTCCACCTTAGGTCAATTTAAAACTAGACTCAAACAACATTTGTCACTTAACTGGCTATGTCAATGTATCAAGCCTGGCTAACTCGAATGTATAAAAATCTGTTAACCAGTTTACTGTGTAATTTAATTTAATCCTGACTTGTGCTCAGGACTAACTGTAACCTGTGGAACTTGTTTAACTTGCTTACTTATGTAATCTCTGTAAACAGTCTGTTTGTAATATGTAATGCTGGTATTATGTAATGCTGTATCTGCTTACCCTTGGAGCTTTTCTCCCCGGGCCTCCGCTGAAAATAGACATGCATCCAGTCGGACTATCCCGGTCAACAAATGTAAAATAAAATAAATAAATGTTCTAGGTTCCAACTGGAATAATGTAGATATGTGTTGGAAAATGTTGGTTTCCTATATAAATTGGAATAAAAACAATGATTTTCAAAATCCTTTCCAACCTCAACATCTAAACAGGAAATGGTATCTGGATGGTAATGGGAGGAAAAACTCAAAAAATCAACAGTGTTGTCTATATATAGTAAAAATTCATTCAGTTTATCCTCCATATCAATCCAGTATATAAAAACATCGTCCAAGAATCTAAGATATATCCTCCATATCAATCCAATATATAAAAACATCGTCCAAGAATCTAAGATATATGGACCAACATTTAGCATACATACTGTGTAAAATATACTCAAATTCCCAGTGGGCCATAACATAATTTGCAAAACTTGGTGCACATGCTGCCCCCATCGCCACACCAGGGATTACCTCAGTGTCACTGCTCAACAGAGGCACAGCAAAATAATGGGTATAGTTCCCCATACTAAAGGGGTGGCGTAAGCCACAAAACTATGGGCTAGGCTTGTAAATGCCCTCGGGCAGATAGCCTAGTATGAACCTATGAACCTAAGTAGTCTGTTTATAGGTTTGGCCTTCAAAATAAATGAAGTTATTTTTCAAAACTACTTCCATGAGGGTTGTATAGGGTTGTATAGGCATTCACTGTCATATTATTTAATAATTTTGTAGAATATAATTCCTGTTCAAACCAAACTAAACCCAATTCATGGGGTATAACAGAAAATAAATCATGAACATCCATGGACACAAAAAATCATGTTTCACTGTAAGGTATACTATTTAATTTTTCCAGAAACTGCCATGAGTCTTTCAATATATTAGTATTATTTGATATACCATTTTTTTATCTTGTCAATCCATTTTGCAATATAGAAAGTTTTAGACCTACACCCATCAACCATTGGTCTAAAAGGGGGGTGTTCAAGACATTTATGTATTTTTGGTATACTGAAAATACTAGCTAAAGCTGGTTTGTCATTCAGCATAAAATCATAATCATCCTTGTTAATCTCATATTGCAAAAGCAGATCATATAAAAGTAAATCGATTCTTTGAAATGCCACATTGATTTCATTTCTTGACACTTCGTAATATTTATCAGTAAAAAGCAAAACATTGATTTTATACTGATAATCAACTGAGTTCGTAACAACCACCCCACCCCCCCTTTTTGGGTTTTATTACCAATCGTACATAGGTTCTCTCGAAGCTGTACCATTTAAAGCTGCCTGTTCCCTATTAGAAACCTGTGTAAGGGGTAAACCCAAGGAATCAGGGAAACCACTTTGTGTTGCTGTTGTTTTGGATGTAGCATTTCTAACAGAGCTGGGTCAGACATGGCTTTGTAAGTCTAAATGCATCTAAGTAGGTGATATAAAACAGAGAACAGTTGGAGTTTTTTGAGTCTGTCCCTATAGGATAAGTGTTTAAGGCTAAGGATCCTCTTTGTGAGGTAATTTTTCAGCCTCTCCAGTTGTTGCAGGTGTCTAGTGAGGTACATGCCAAATGGGAAACGAAATGCCCTGCACGTAGGTACTGCACGGCTGGAAAGTACCACGTATAAAACAACATTAGCCAGCAGTTGAAGTGTAAGGAGACATAAAATAATAAATATAAGGTAAAAAACCTTGAAACTTTATTAATCACAGACCGGTTTCGGCATATCCATGCCTTCTTCAGTGTGAATAAAAGGACATACTTGATAATTTGTGACATACAAATTTAAAGACAACCTCCACCAATAGGAACATAGTATGTTCCAATAGCTTCATAAATATTCATGAACCCATAAAGAGTATAAGATTTAACAATGAAATAAATATAACAATATATGTATAGGATCCCAAACAGGTTACAACCACTAGACAATAACCAATTGAAATATGTAAAAAATGTTAATATATAAACAAATCTATAATGGCAAAAAAATATTTTAAGAGAAAAATAATATATGTATACATGATTCCATGCCCTAATAAGCATATACAATATGACATAATACTATCATAAATGCTTATAATAGAAATAAATGGTAACAAGAATTAATGAAAAACAGTATTGATAGACCTGGAGAGAAAGGGTATGTAAACCCCAGGATCCAAACACAACAGAATATGTTGCATATAGACCACTTCATGCGATCACTTATAAATGATTATTCAGGCCCGGAGAAAAAAGTGCACCCAGTGTAATGATCCAAAATCTTTTTTTATGATTTAATGTGCTGTGCCACCCTTGGGTGTTGCTTCTGTCTCCTAATATTTTATCGATTATCATGAAGGAGAACTCAGCATTGCTATGTTTTAACACATGTCGATACAAAGCATTAGTTTCCTTTTTGGTCTAGATATCACTACGATGTTCATTAATGCAGGTTCTAAGTGGCCTGGAAGTCTGGCCCACATAAAAGGCCGAACACCGACAACTGGCCAGATAGATAACCCAATTACTATTACAGTTCCCAAAGACCTTACATTCATAAACTTTGCTAGTATTCTGACTGGAAAATTCTTTTGATTTATAAACCTGTTTACAGGAACTACAGTGGCCACATGGAAAGGTACCAACCAATTCATCACCAGACATTGTTAGTTGTTTGTGGATGGCCCCACCACTCTCAGTATGTTTAAAGTGAGAAAACAGGGACCCCAATGTCTTGCCTCTCCGAAATGTAAATTTGCATTCCGAATCCAAAATTGTTCTAAGATAATCGTTGGCCAAAAGAATATTCCAATGTCTGTTAATGATTGCCCTAATGGCAGTATAATTCCTGCCAAAGGTGGTAATAAATCTTATAGTGGACCCCGAAGATGCCTGATCTCTTGTTTTGTATTGAAGTAGGGAGTCCCTGTCCATGTTGTTGGTAGCTTCTCAAGCCCTATGGATGTCATGGTGTTTGTATCCCCTATGAACAAACCTCTGATATAGCTCCGAACTCGCTCTTTGATAATCAGGTTGTGAAGAACTTATTTGTTTAATGCGTATAAACTGTGACCTAGGGATGTTCCTGATGGTGTGGTGTGGATGCATACTTGAAGCATGTAATAAGGTGTTATACTTGGGATATTTACGGTATATGCTAGTACTTAATGTATGATCTGGATTTCTGGTAACAGTAACATCCAAAAAATTGATGGAATCCAAGTTATATGTGACTGTGAATTCAATCCCCCAAATATTATCATTTAGATATTTAACAAACTCCTGTAAATATCCAGCATCAGCACGCCACACCATCCAACAGTCATCCAAATATCTGCGCCATATATCAATCTCAACCTGATAGATGTTATGAGATGAATCATAAATCATACATTCTTCTAGGAAAGCCATGAATAAATCCGCATAAATGGGGGCAAAAGAAGCCCCCATGGCCATCCCACGAAGCTGCCAATAACATTGTCCTTGAAAATAGAAAACATTTTTAGTCAGGACATGTTCTGTAAGGCAGATGAGCAAGGTGTTGAAGCCCGGGGAATACAAATCCGCCTTCTTCAACCAATGTTGTAGGGCTTGTAGATCCGCCCAATGCGGGATACTAGTATAGAGAGATTTAACATCTAACGAACACATAAGCCACCCAGGTTCAAGTTGTGTGTCCCGAATTATGTGAAGGAATTGCGTGGTATCTTGTAGCCTGGCTCTAACAAAACCCAACAAGGGTTTGAGATGTTGAGTGAGAAATGCAGACAAGGGTTCAGTAAGTCAGCCAATGCCAGAGACAATTGGCCTACCAGGTGGATTGGTATGACATTTGTGGATTTTGAGTAATAAATACAAAATCTGCTTTCTGGGGTCTTTTACGGTTAAATGTGAGACACAACTCTCAGTAAGAATACCCTCTTCCTTAGCCAAATCCAAGAAAGTATCAATCTCATTCTTGAAATGTGGAGTGGGATCTGTGTCCATATACATATAACATCCAGTATCAGATAATTGGGAAAGACCCTCATTAAGATAATAAGTCATATTCTGTACTACAACTGTTCCCCCTTTATCTGCAGGTAAAATGGTGATATCATGATTACTACATAATTGTTGAAGGGCCATGGTTTCCTGTGATGTAAGGTTATGTCCCGGAATAGTATATTCATGATGTTGAAAATGTAAATCCCAAAGAACTGATTGCATAAAAATTGAAACATGTTTCTGCATAGGAGGCAGAAAATCTGATTTCTGAAATCTAAATTCATTCGATCTTTGAGAATCCCCATCGAGAAAAAATAATTTGAGATTCAAAATACGACAAAAACTTTGAACATCCTGTACAATGTGATATTCATTGGAAAAGAAACCAGGTACGAAACTGAGTCCTTTATTCAGAAGTTGAATTTGCACATCAGACAGTGTATAGTTGGACAAATTTAAAACATTGTGACACCCATTAGATGCTATACTAGAAAATTCTGAATGATTCCCTCCAATGTGTCTGATCTGTTTCCTGTTTCGGTGTTTGCTTAAGGCCATGGTTCTGACACCAGTCATTGGTCTCAGTAAGGCCTTTCTGTAGGATGTCAGCATCACTTGGGGAGTTAATAATGATTCCCAACTTGCAATCATCTGCGAACTTTGTCAGCCAGAGTCCCTTTGTGTTGGCTTGGACTTCTGAGAAGTAGAAACCAAACAGGAGAGTACCCAGGACCGATCCCTGTGGGACTCCAGTCATGACTGGTCACTGTGGGTTCTATCTGTGAGCCAGTTTGCAACCCACCTAGTGATATAGGGGTTGTTGCCTAGCTTAGTGAGTTTTTCTTTGATTCCTGAGTGGGGAATGGTATCAAAGGCCTTGGCCAGATCAAGGTAGGCTGTATGAACCACCTTGCCTTCATCCACAGCTCTGGTGACTGACCCAAAGAAATCAACCAAGTTGAGCAGGCATGATCTACCCTTCACAAAACTAAATTGTGTGAGGTCTAGAGTTTGGAGATTCCCTATATCCTTGTTTATTAGGTCCATGATGATGCATTCCATAGCTTTGCATATTAGACTCGTTAGGCTAATGGGACGATAGTTCCCAGGGTCTGTAGTTGCTCCTCCTTTGTGGAGAGAGATGACTGTAGCAGTGCACCATTCAGTAGGGAGAAAGCCTGAGGTGAGGCTGTGATTGAACATGGCACACAGGTGAGGTGCCAGTTCACTCTGTAGTTCATGTGGAACACAGCTAGGGATATTGTCAGGTCCCATAGAAACTGTATTCCTGGTCTTGGACAGTGTTGTTTTAACCTGTGTAGCAGTAATACTGTGTGCCTGGCAATCTACTGGTATTGTGATTGGCCCTTTGGAGGGAGAGGGGTAAAGTTGGCACTGAATTTTTCGGCCAGTATATTGGCAATATCTGTTGGCTCAGTATAGGAGGTACCATTGTGCAGTAGCTCAGAGCAAATCTGGGTATAGCTGTGGAGATTCTTTACATAACTAGAGAAGGCCTTGTGGTTGTCTTTACTATCTGCTGCAATAGTATTTTCATAGCTAGCTTTGGAGGATTTGACGCAGGATCTCAACTTTTTGTTGAGGCTGATAAGGGAGTTTTTCCAGTCTTGGGACTTCACCTTATTCTGCTTCAGTTTCCTCCTTCTATTGTAGCATTTGTTTATGGCAGGAGACCACGAGATTGGCTTCCTTTTTTGGAGGAGAGCATATTGGTTCTATTGGGTATGGTGAGATCCATGCATTTGTGTACGTGTTTGTACAGTCCATTGGTGTATGATTCGGTGGTCATGCAACTATCCTCCATTTGCATGGTGCTGAAGTTAGCCACCTCTGTTTTTAGGAGTCCAAAGTTAGCTTTGGAGAAGTTTTTCATGGTGGTTACCTTTCCGGGGGGGGGGGGGATGGGGGGGTAGAGCAACGGTCATCCATGTTAGTAATGACCAGGTCAAGGATGTTGCTACCTTTAGTGGGGGGTAAGAACGAGGTGGTCCATGGCATTGGAATTAATGAATTCCAGGAAATGTTGGGCAAGTGTATTGGTACATGTGTAGTTTTCCCAGTTAATCGTGGGGTAGTTGAAGTTGCTCGGTATGAGAGTGTTAGGTTGGACCCTAATATTCTCCAGAGTGCTTAGGAATGAGGAGTGTGAGTCTTGGGACATGGTTGATGACCTATAACAGACCTGAATTGCTGTCTTAACCAATGTTAGCTGCACCTGAAGTATCTCTGATGCTTTATGTTGGGCTACCAGTCTGGAGGTGTACACATCCTTTATGAGTATGGAAACACCATCGCCTTTGGAGCTTTGGTCCAAGTTCTGGGGGTGAAAGGCATGGAATGAGTTATAGGCTAGTAGTGCAGGGGTGCTTTCTGCTGCCTTGAACCAAGTCTCTGTTACAGCACAAATGTCAATGTTCTCCATTTTAAGGAGTGCTTCGAGCGAATGCATTTTGAGGTTTAAACTTCTAGCACTGAGCAGCATGACCCTCAGATTGCATTTGATTGTAGCTGTTATGGTGGTAATTTGGTCTTTGGAACACCGCCTAAAAAAAGGCATTATAGGGGTGGCAAGAACCTTGGCTAGTATCCAGAAGCCCAGGAGTGACAGATGCAGGCCATTTCTGGCAAAGCATTGAGGTCTGTCAATCATGTCATCCCAGGAGGACCGATACTGGATCCCCTTAGAATGATCCAGAAACTTAGCCAATTGTTGAAATCAATCATTTTCTGCTTGTACTGTGGTATCATTCTGGGTGATGGTAGGATGCTGCTCAGGGCTAGGGTCATACCCACCTGGGCAACATAATCCGAGAGCTCCTCCATGTCTCTTTTCATATAGTCCAGGGAGGTACATCTCAGGTCATTCACACCCACATGTACAATGACAGAGTCATATTTGTACCTGTTGTTGAGGGACCTGAGTGTGTGCATTATGTGGTGGATCCTGGCAACTGACAGGCAGCTGACTATTACTTTCTCCTTATTCAACCTAGTGAGTGGGACATCAGTCTGCCTCACTATTGAGTCACCTATGACTAGTGTGTTGGGGATGCTGTTTTGCCTTAGGGGCTTTGGTTGAGTGGCACACTGTTTAGGAGAGTTATGTGTCTCATGATTAGTGTTGCGTTGTGGTGTTCGAGTGCATTTCTGCCTTGAAGATCTCTGCTGTTTGGGTAGAGTTTTACTGAGAGCCTCTGCGAAGGTGGGTATGTGGATTGTGTTTTTATGTAAAGGCAGTGCTGGTGTGTGTTCTGGAGGGCTGTGTGTTCCATATGGTGTGGTGCAAGTGTTAACCTTCTCCTCTTGACCAGCTATTCTGGTCTTGGCTGGAGGATGTGTGGCTTCCAATTTGGATATCTAAGTGCATCTCTCGTAAGTCTGAGTGTTGGGAGGTAAGAGGAGAGGGTTGTCAGTGTACATGAGGCAGTTGCTACATTGCCTCAGGATGCCCAAGTTCACCAGGTTAATAGGAGACAGCACAGGGAACTGAACTTTAGACATCTTGGCAATATTTTATCCTGATTTTATCTATAGACATATATTCTAAATACACCCAATGCACCCCCTCAAGCTGGGATTTTATACTATTTGGCTTTTATTTGTGATAAGCACACTGTGAGCTCTCACTTCATCTATGTTCCCCTGTATTCATTTAATAACTTAAACAGATATGCTTTGATGATTTCACTATATTCTTTTATTTGTTTTTGTTTGTATAGTTGGTGTATTTTAATTGGCAAAATGCAGGTCTTTAGATGTGTTGCTTCGGCAGCATTTTCCTTGTATAGTACATCCTACTATACCACATTCAGTCTGATCTTACTACATTTCCTCTGTTTAAGTGGCCACAGATGGTTGAATTGTTTATGTGATTTTATAGTTTTATAGTTTAGGGGGCTGCATTTGGTGAGTATTAAAGGACAATAAGGTAATGGAAACAGATACTGAAACAAATAAAAGCTGTTAGCTTGGTGGAAAAATGTTTATATATCATTTCAGAAAAAGACATAAATGTTGAATACTTACATACTATGAAAAATAGCATATTTAGTGGAGTATATATGTTATTATTCAAATGGGGAAATAGTTATTAGACTTTTTTTTATCTTCATATAGCTCTGAAAATGATAGCAAAGAAAATCAGATAGATAATTTTGTGGAAGAAAATAAACAAGAAGAACATATAATAAATTCAGAGGAAATTGAGTTAAATATTGAGAAAAAAGACACGATTAGTCAAGAAGAGGATAGGTAAGAATTACTGGGATGTGAGGAAGGAGAAGAGTGGGATTTTGACACTGGAAAAGAACAAAATAATGAAAAGTCAAAAGGAGGACGGGCACAAAGAAGGAAAATAAAAATAATTGGTAAAAATAGCAAAGAAAGCAAGGGATGATATAAACGTACTAAGTGTTAATATGAACAGTATCAGGAATATTATCAGAGGGTTAATGGTAACTGAATGGGATAAGAAAAGGAAACCAGAATGCATGTGTATATTAGATACACGATGTGTTAATAAAGAGAAAGGGATATATCTGAGGCCTTGTGTGGAAACAAGATTACATGGTCTGTAGGAAATGAACAATGTTCAGGTGTAGATAAATTGATAAGAAATGAAGAAATTGAAATATTGGATGTTACAATACTAATAACAGGTAGGTTGGTGATGTGCAATATAAGGAAAAGGGGATTAATGTATAAGATTATTTGCAAAGTATGCACTCACAAATATGACAAATGAAAAATATGTTTGAGGTCTTAAAATAAGTTTTGGTTAATATGTTTGCTATTATGATAGGAGACTTTAACTGTAATTTAAAGAAGGAGAAGGGGAAAGTAACACAAGATGTGAAAGTACTGAAGGAAGTTAAAAAACGAGAAGTATTACAGGTAGGAAAAAAAGTGAATGGACTTATCAAAGATGGATATTTAAAACAAAAATGATGTAATATATTCTAAAAGAATGTAAGAAACAGAATGATATTTAGAAATTGCTGAGTTTTCTGATCACAGAGCTGTGTGAGCAAGAATATGTGAGAATAAAGATATATAAAAGAAGAAAAAGGAATTAAAAGGTTAACTGGTGATGTTAGTAAGACAAAAGAAATTAAGCTAGAGAGCAAGAAATTATGTGAAGAGCAAATGACACTGAGGGAATTGTATGAAAATTTGTTTGTAGGGTGGGTAGTGTTTAAAGAAAGTTTTTGTTTAATTGGTAGAACATACAATAAAAAAGAAAAAGGAAAATAAATAGAAATTAAAGTGCTTCAAGTAGAAATTGGGGAAAAATGAAACAGAATAAAAGAAATAGAAAGTTGTGAGACAAAACAAAATGAGAAAAGTTAATGGAGAGGAGGTATTACCTTATTTAGGAAAGCAAGTGAGAATAAAAAAAACGAAGACTGGATGAATTATTTGATGAAAAATAGGTGGTGTAAGCTATAAACAAAAAGAAATAGTGAAAGCAGTAGAAAGATTTGTAGTCAAAATTTATGAAAAGAAAGAAGATGAGAAACAGGAATGGTGTTACAAATATGCAGAGGTACTAAAGCAGATCTGAAAATGAAGGTTACTATGAAAGAAAGTCACAAAAGAAGAGAGAAAAGTGTCAGCACCAGGCATAGATGAACTACATTATGAGTTTTGCAAGTGAGTAGATGTGGAAGAAATGTTTATTTTTCGTAGTAAAGCATTAAATGAATGGTTAGATAAAGAAATAGTGCAGGAAGAAATATTTAGTGGCAAAATAAATTCACATGGAAAAAGGTGAAAGGAAGATATAATAAACTGAAGATCTGTAAATATAGAGAACAATAATTGTAAAATATTTATGAGAATAATACAAAAAGAATGCAATAAGTATTGAATAAGTATTAGGGCATGGTGTGTTTTATGTAAAAAGGAAATAAGTAAAGGAAATGTTAATAGTAAAGGAAATAATAAGCAGGATCTTGACAAAAATGATATTAGATTGGCTATGTGTGATGTAGAGAAGGCATTTAATAAGGTAAGTTATGAGGTGATGTGGGAAATTTTGGAAGCCTATGGAATACGTAATGAATAGTGGAAGTTATAAACATTTGTCATGGAAATTGATGAGTTAAAGTAATGGTAAATGGATGCATGGGAAAAATATATCATGGTTAGAAGGACAGTTAAGCAGTGGATTCCCTTAAGTAAAATGTGTATTTTTAATCTGGCAATGGATGCAATTATTCAAACTTTTATGTCAGAAATGGATAAAGTATGTTGGGAGATGGGAACTGAAACTCAGATACCAGTATATCTGTCTTATGCAGATGATTTAGTTATTGCGGCAAAAAGAAAATAAATAGATAAATGAAAGTAATAAAAGAATATAAAAGTTGTTTAAATGTGGTTTTAAGATTGAGTAAAGGAAAAAGTCAGGCATTTGGCAAAATAAAGAGGAGGAATGGAATGTATTATTAAAGGAAGGGAATTGATATGTTAGGTATTAAGTATGAGGAACATGCAAACATACTGAATCAGTAGAAGATAAAACTGGAAGAAATAAAAAATAGCTTGCATAGAAAAGTTTTAATTTATTATATACTAAGAAGGCGTACGTGTTAAATGCATACATTTTGGGGAAACTTACTTTTGTTGGGAGAATTTATATGTTTGCAGAAAAAATGGAAAAGAAATTGCTTGAAATATGTTTAAGTTTTGTATAGGGTTCAGGACTGAATTTTACTAAAAGAGGAATAACGTACAATAAAAAAGAAGGGGTAGGTCTGAAAAATCCTATTTTTTCATTCATGCACCTGTTTTAGGTTATTAATATTGTGAAAAGGGGGGATAAAATGGTGGGAAATTGTTATATAAGATATACAAACAAGTAAAAATGAAAAAGGAATAAAAAATACTATAGAAAGAAAAGAATGTGCAAATAAGGCAATGTTATGGAAATTAAAAAGTATGTGAGAAAAGAAATGTGTTGTATGAAAAATTATGCAAGATTTTTTCTGTTGTATCCATGGAATGAATAATCAGATTATATTAGAAATGCAATAAAACAAAGAATGAGAAGATTTGAAGAGTTCTATGAAACTGGGGACTTTTTGTGGAGAATTTTGTTAAATAATTTACCTGTCAAGGGAAATAAGAAATATAAAGCAATATAAGAAAGAATGTGTTATTACTGCGACTTAGAGGAAACTGCAAAACACTCTTTATAGAATGCAAAAGTAATTAGTCTTTTGGGGACAATTTAAAAATGTATATTGTTTGGTAGGTTTCAAGGAAATTAATATCAAAATGATACTGAATGGTAAATATAAAAAATGAATGAAGAAACTGATAAATGAGATAAAATATTGTTTTATTACAATGTGAGTATTATGAAAAAAGGAAGAGAGTGTGGATGATTACCGTATAACAAAAACTGAACAGGTGAAGATGTATCTGAGAAATAAGAAAATTATTATGCAAAAAGAATTGGGGAGGATAGATAAAAATTAAGTAAATGGGAATAGAAAAAGTATATACAAAATTTGTGTTGTATTACTGATGAAATTGTAATAGTTATGTAAACATGATGGATATGGGGTTGCAAAAATATGTTAATGCAAATAATGTATAATAATGTGTAAATAATGTATATATATAAATAAAGCAATGCCTTCAGTTTTTCGATTAGTGCCATAATCTTTTACATCTGAGCTACTTCTAACTCAGGCAGATGGGGCCTTGATTTAACATCTCATCTGAAGGATAGGACAAGAATATAAACTGGCTTATCATACTTCTCAGCTTGGCTTCACATGTTTAGGAACTATGTCTATACACTTCCTAACCCTGATCTATCCTAGATTCATTTTTGAATCTTGCTCTAATTAAGATTTCTTATACGTGTTACTTTCTGTCTCTCTCTACTTCCAAAATCTCTGTGTGTGTCCTTCATAATTCCAAAAGTTACCCATCTTCATTATGTGCTACACTTTTTCCTCCCAAAAATACAACTACTTTAACCACATTTGCACGTAATAGGCTGCTCCTTCCTAAATGTGCCAAGCTTTTAAAGGCTTTATCTTACATCATGCATTCTAATTTTGATTCAAGACACATTATGCAACATCAAGGAATGTATTTTATGAGAAAAATCAATGCATGTGGCTAATGTCTGATCTTAAAAGGCAAATGGGATGAAAGAATTACTATTGTTATTTATGGAATGAGACAAATAACATCTTATAAAACAACCTATTCCTTATAATTAGATATCAAGTTAGCCAGGTCCACAAACTAGAAAATGCTATGGTTTAACATATTAAGCAACCCTAAGCTATATTAGACCAAAATAAAAAAATAAAAAAATATTGGCTAATGCAGTTCTGTCTTTCTCAAACACTGCAGGAAAAGTGCAAATATTCTTTGAAGCTCTTTACTTCTCTCCAGTTCTATCCCTTCCCTTAGCACTTACTCTTCAACAAACACTGCTTTTGATTACAGATCTTCTTTTCTAAATTTCTATTCAGACCTATGTCAGAAACTCTGTTCAATCTGTACTTTCAAAAATAATCTCATTTAACTTTTGCCATTCTGATTCCTTTCAGTCTAAATTTCTAAAAAAAAAAAAAAAGAAAGGAAACAAATTTGCCTTAGATATTTTAGGAGTCTCTTCTTAATTCTGAGTGCAGCTGCTCTGATTTCCAAAATAGCAAAACAGAAAACGCGGATGTGGTTTACATATCACCTGTGTAATTCAGTACCTCTGAGACCTCTGTGTATTCCTTTTAGTCTTAATTAATGTAATCTCAAAAATTAACATCTATAAGTTGAATGGATCTCCCACTAGAGATACAGGGGAGAAACTTTAATGGCACTGCATTAAGTTTTCAGATATACTATAATTCGCTGGCAACCGCTCTTTATTTTTCATAGCTGTGGGACGTGAACTTATGCGTCTCATACTTCTAATTACTTTGTAAAGAAATTCTAACCTAAGCATACTAGACCCATAAGGATTAAGGCTCAGCAAAATTCAGAATCAAGCATTGCATCACAAAGAGTCACCATGAGAGAAAGGACTTCAGTTCCAGTACATCAGATCACTCCATAGTGAGACAAGCACATTTCCTAGTCATTAGTCAAACACTGCGTGACAGTGAATTGTCTTTCAGGTACCAGGATCTCAGGCATCTCATGGCCCTTAGGACCTTTGCACCAGACAAAAATAACTATAACGTGGTAGTTATGCATGTGGGCATGAATAACTTGGAGTGAAAACCTCAGACAGAGAGATGCAGAGAGACATGTCTGAGCTCCCTATGCATGTCATAAATGCAGACAAGATATGGTACTTAACAGACTCCTTCCTTAGCAACAAATGATGCCTAGGTTTAAAGAAATAAAATGATTAGCTTGAACAACTGACTAAACTACTGGTGTCATTCTAGGGGTCCAGTATGTGTCAACATGGAATGAGATGACTAACAGTCCTACTAACTTTGCAAGGGATGGTCTACACCTCTTCTTCAAAGGCGTCTGCATGCTGTCTAAAGACTGTCTGCCTCCATAGTGCCATTTTTAGGCAAAGTTCCATTAAAGAACATTCCTGCATGCTGTCTAAAGACCGTCTGCCTCCATAGTGCCATTTTTAGGCAAAGTTCCATTAAAGAACATTCCTGCATGCTGTCTAAAGACCGTCTGCCTCCATAGTGCCATTTTTAGGCCAAGTTCCATTAAAGAACATTCCAAACTAGCAAACGTATCAATATAAAAACAGGATCAAATTAATATCAAAACAGGATTATATCAAGGTGTTCTTCTATCTAAATTGTGGTTTAATTGCACAAAAAGCACTCCCTCCATACTTGCATTTAATACCTACTATGCCTTCAGACCCAAAGACAAGTGTGATGGTGCGTTCATATATGTCAGAAACCATATTGCCCCTAGCCAGATTCCCAGACACTCAAAAATGGAAGTTATCAAATTCTAAATTGCAATAAACAAATCAACTATTAGTGTGTTTCTATTTATAGGACACCTTCCATGATCCTAGAATTCCATCATTCTGAGAGACTTTAACTACCCATCAGTTGACTGGAGTACCTATACCTCCAAAGCAAAATGCACACAGAAGTTTTTAAATCTAATAAAATAAAAACCTCAGTGGACCAAGTTGTTAAAAGCTCAATCTGAGAACAAAATATTCTTGACCTAATACTTACAAATGTACCATTAGCATGCACAACTCCCCTAGTAACCCCCTCTTCAGTTAAACTACTAAACTTTAACCTCAAACTAACAAACCTCCTAAAACCAATATATTGGATTGCAAAGACTTCAAGCTCATAAATCCACTCAAATTCTATGATGAAGTCTCAAAACTCACAACATCACCCCAAACATCACCACAACAGATAAACTTGCAAATTAGTTTTATACCCACATGAATAGATATATAGAACTGACAATCGCAACTCGATCCAAATACAATGGGTAGTTTAAAAGCAAACCACCCTAGTGGTCTACTTACATAAACAAAATCTACAATAAAAGAAAAATAGTTGTTAAAAATATATAACATTTCTAAAGACACCCAAAATAAGCAAAGCATCAGGAATT
The DNA here is from genome assembly GCF_019279795.1 of Protopterus annectens. NCBI lineage: Eukaryota > Metazoa > Chordata > Ceratodontiformes > Protopteridae > Protopterus > Protopterus annectens. Next base: position 258,775,519 of record NC_056732.1, on the reverse strand, counting down.
TGACTTTAAATTTGCAAAAATATTATTACATTTAGAAAGCCAGCCTATGAACTCAGGATGACACCTCAAGCCAATAACTATTATAAATCCTTCTTTAGTTATGCTAAAAAACTAAGACACAATGCTATATTTTCTGAGAATCAGATATTTCTTTACCTTTCCAGTCAGTATTTTGTCATTTTATAAATGGTATTACCAAAACAAAGCTCTTCATGGAGGAATTGGAAGACATAGTCATCCACTTCTGACTAGCAGCCTACAGGAGAGTGAATTTGGGATGCACATTCCAAATTCTGACTTTGAAGAAAGTTCTTCCTTTTATGAGGTATGGAAATAGAGGAAAAGGCCACTTGTGTGTGTGCGTGGGGTGGGGGTGGGGGGGTGGGGGGGGCACAAAGCCATAATCACTTTAAAAAACAATTGAGAGTAATTGAATCACTCTGCTGCAGGTTCCTAGGGGAAAGAGCAAGACTATATTGTTTTATTTTCATAAGTGTGTCCAGGAAGAATGGATCATGGACATAACTCAAATAGTAACCAACATGGACAGTTAAGAATGCAATCCATTCAAGTCCATATAATGCTATCCAAATGCCTGAATGCTAAATACTGAAGAATTAATTCACAAACAAGTCTCTAAGCAAAGTATTAAGTACCTCAAATATACCCAAAATGTATAATGAGTCATACTTTTAGCAAAAGTAGTATCACATCTATGATATATTCAGACTCATAAAAATATAATGGTCAAAATAAGTCCACTGACGAGATGGGGGTCTACAAGTGATGTGGTACATGCAGGACCCAAATTAGAACATAGCATAGATGAAAATGAATGTACTAGTATTTGAAAGAGAGAGAGACAATAACAAAGGAGCTGAAACAATAAATAGGGATTTGTTGAAAATGAAAAAAAAATGTTCCAGATGATGGCAGGAGGATGAGACCATCATAGGAGATCTGGATACCATATCTCCTAAGTCACAGGGACATTACAGAATATCAATGTATGCAGAACATCACAGCATAAATCAAGCTCACCTGACAATTGAGACCACAATATAAAGGATTATGAACCACTGATCATAACTATCTTGCATTGTATTTGAGATATGGATGTCAAGTTCACCTCAATAAAGAGCTCAAGAAGTGAATCTTAACATCTATGTAGTGCATGGAGCCCTATGATTATGCCCCAATAATAGTTCAATTACATGCCAGTTCAGTGCTATTCTAGCAGGAGACCTGACCTTAATGCTTTGAAGGGTTCTTAACAATTGTTAAGCACCCAGTACTCACTGTTGAGATCATGTCTGGTACTAAAAGCTAACAGCACCAGCCATAAACAGCAGCTACAGGACACAAACTGACTTTGTTTTAGCTCCTGTTTAAGCCTGCTCTCTGGTAGTATTTTGAATTAAACTGCTTACCCACTGCTTTACCATCTTTCAAAGCTGTCAAAGTACATCATATTTTATTTTTTGTATCTTACTTTTGTGTTACTAGTAGCACATGGAGCAGATAAATCCCCATGCACTACAAAGAATTATGTTCTTATCTCCAATTGTAACGTAGTATTGCATATTAGATTAGAACATAAATAAGCCAAATGGCAGTTTAAAACCAATACAACTGGACCAAATGATCTGAATGACCACATTTCTTTGATTAGGTTTCTAAAGTAAAAGGCTCTCATGTATTAATGCACATTGTAACATATATATAAAGCTTATAAATATTAACATGTTTATTTGAAATAGAGTTAGTTAATGATTTAAAATTTATGATAAATTGTATTTTTCTTCTCTTTTTTTAAGGTTGTTTTTATTTTTCTGTGATGACACTCTTCTAAATTGTATGTGTTCCTATAATAATTGTGATTAATCTATCCTGGGGGGTGGACCAAAGGTTTACTATAAATTGTGAACTAATTACTTAATTTAGAACTCTGATGAAGTTCTATTATTATTAGGGGCAAAAACATTAAGTTTTATTTCATTTTTGTTTTAGTCATTGTGGGAACTGTATAGTAAAGGTACTTGCTTTTTACTGGTGGTTTGTGGCTCAATTTGGATACTTTTTGGATTTTACCTTTTTGTGGGAAGAGACTTCAACCTTGGTGATTTACATTTATCTTTTGGTTACCTTGTGTTTTTTTCCCCTGTTTTTGTAATATTGTGTGTTCTCAGTGTGGAGGCCAAGATTCACCTCTCAAGCTTTGCTCTCAAAGTGAATTTCTTGGCATCCATTCTCAAGCACAAAATATACTTGTTATGATCGGAGACCTGATCAAAATACTCTATACAGTAGACTCCCTCTTATCCAGCCTCTCTTTAACTGTGCTCCACTTTAACCAGCCATCAAGTTTCTGCCGTAATCCAGGCAAAAGACAACAGAGAAGAACAACACTTCTGCCTCCTCTGGGCTAAGTAATGACATTTGAGTTTTAGACTTCATATTCATTAGAAAAATGCATACTAACACAAATCCTGTTATTATAGCTGATTTATAACCTATAAATGTTATTTTGTATGCTTTTTCTGATTAACCAGCCATTCGTTTATCCAGCGTAAGGTCCAGTCCCAGCAAGACTAGATAAGAGGGAGTCTACTGTATCAAGAACTCATAGCACAGAGGATTATGGGTGGGTTGCTGATGCTAACAGACTTATGCATTTGATGCCACAAAATCCACTTCAAGAGCATCTCAAGGTGAATATTGATATGAATATCGAGAACACTTAATACTAAGTTAATGCTGGCAACCCATTCATAAATCTTTGTAGTGCATGGAACTTTATCTGCTCCATACACTACTAGTTACAATTGTTGTTGTTGGTCTTTTGGTTTTTCCCAGTTAGGGGTTGCCACAGCGGAACTCCGGTCCGCTAATGATTGGCAGTAGATTTTCACGAACGCCGAGGTGCCAGCTTGACGTTCAACCTTCAATGAAGGCACGCCCGTTTACGCATGTCTTTTGAACACCCACCCAACCATGGGGAGAACATACAGACTCCACACAGAAGGCACTCCCTGCACTCCAGCCGAGAATCGAACGGGAGAACCTCTTGCTGTGAGGTAACAATGCTACTGCTACACCACCGTGGATGATACACTACTAGTTACAGTAACAATAAAAAAAATGATAAATGTTTTGCATCTTTCAAAGTTGTAAAGCACTTAGCAAGCACTGTTAGAAAGGTAGTGTAACTCAGCCCTTTATGTTTACAGTCTCCTTCCATGCCTCTCAGCTGTTCAGATTTTCACAGAATGTGCAGATTTTTCCCTCATATGTTTAGTCTATTCCTCAGGAAGTCCATGGTTTTCAGATAAATTACTGAGGATTGAAGACACTAAATAATGGCATACAGTTCATAGGTTCATAGGTGTGTACTAGGCTAATGGCCCTGGAGCCTTTACAATCCTAGCCCATAAGATTACCTGGCATCGTGCCACCCAACCTTAGTTCCTAGTGCCTCTTTTGAGTAGAGCCACTGGAGTGATCCCAGGCATGAATTTTCTATTTCCCATCCACTCATCAAGATTTCTCTTGAAGAAGGCCAGTGAGGTGCTCTGTTTGACATGTATGGGAAGTCTATTCTATAGCATGGGCAGTCTCTGCGTTATGAACCTGTCCCTCCAGCATGTTCTGTTGATTGTGGTAATGAGGTTGAGATCTCTGGAATGTGTGGTGCAGAGCAATTGGGATTTCCTTAGATGTAGCATTTCTAACAGAGCTGGGTCAGACATGGTTTTGTAAGTCAAGCAGAGATCACCTCTAAGTAGGTGATATGAGACAGAGAATAGTTGGAGTTTTTTGAGTCTGTCCATATAGGACAAGTGTTTAAGGCCTAGGATCCTCTTTGTGAGGTATTTTTGCAGCCTCTCCAGTTGTTGCAGGTGTCCAGTGAGGTACATGCCAAATGGAGCATTGTACTCAATGATTGGCCTAATGAGGGAAGAGTAGAGGGAGACAATGACCTCTTTCTTCCTGGATGCAAAACCCTTTGTAATGAGATGTGCCAAAAGAAAGGTTGCTGTCAACCTGTGTTCCCAGATCTCTTATAATGCCTTCTGTGTTCAGTGGATTACCATCAATGTGATAGTTCAAGGGAACTGGGTTTTTCCCAAAGGGGATGAAGACACATTTTTTGGCTGTGAGCTTAAGGCCATGGTTCTGAGACCAGTCATTGGCCTCATTGAGGCCTTTCTGTAGGATGTCAACATCACTTGGAGAGTTAATAATAGCTCCCAACTTGCAATCATCTGCAAACTTTGTCAGCCAGAGTCCCTTCATGTTGGCCTGGACTTCAGAGAAGTAGATACCAACAGGAGAGGATTCAGGACTGAACCATGTGGGACTCCACTCATGACTGGTCTGCAGTCTGACTTGGAGTCAGCTACTTTCACACTGTGGGTTCTATCTGTGTGCCAGTTTGCAACCCACCTAGTGATATAGGGGTTGATGCCTAGTTTAGTAAGTTTTTCTATGATTCCTGAGTGGGGAATGGTATCAAAGGCCTTGACCAGATCAAGGTAAGCCATATGAACCATTTTACCTTCATCCACAGCTCTGCTGACTGACTCAAAAAAGTCGACCAAGTTGAACAGGCATGATCTACCCTTCACAAAACCTAACTGTGTAGGATCCAGAGTTTGGAGATTCTCTATATCCTTGTTTATTAGTTCTCAGACTTCATATTCTTCAAAAAAGGCAGGCAAACACACATCCTATTATTCTAGCAACTTTCTAAATGTATAACAGGAGTCAGGACATATTACAGATGGAAGCAGGCAGAAATAAATCTTTTAGTCTACTACTGCCATTTGCTGGTCAGTACTGGCAGATTTTACTGCCCAATTTGAGACTCAGCCTTAACAACTTAAGCAGGGGTTGCTTCACATTTTTTTAAGGTTGGGTCCTGCACCACTCTAGCGCTAAATTGATTTGTTTTTCCCTGAATATCAGCGCATAATCACCACACTCCATATACTATAACAAGGTTATAATCAGAGAGGCCTGATTATACCTCCTTTTAGTACATGGAGTCTACTTGTAAAACAGTGTAGGTTCACTAAATGTTTTACAGCCTTGATGGTTGTAACACATTTACCACTGATTGATGCAAAGAGAGTGACCAACACAGAACAGTGATGGCAAGCACAATTAGCTTTAAAAGCTGTTAAATAATTTATTCAGCCTTTTTTCAAAGGCTGAATAAATTGTTTAACGGCTTTTAAAGCTGTCCACACTTTCTGCTACTTTTTTATGGTGGCTGATAACCACTGCTAATGCTCTAGCACAAGACTAGAGCATTAATAGCAGAGAGGAGTGCTTAAAAAATCCTTGTTAAGCACCTTTCTGATGTCACTCAGAAAAGTGCTTATCAGACTTGTGTTTTCCCCCAGTTCTGGAGAGTAATCAAAGTACTCCATGCACCACATATTTATGTTTATACAGGGCTGAAAAGGATATGATATTATGTACCATTAGAAACACAATCGGTACAAACCCATAAACTGTAATATATGCTGATGTACCTTATGCTAAAACCAACCTAAGTGAGCCTCACTCTGGTGTACCTATGTATGTGGTTACTTACATATAGAGTCCTCACTGCAACGTTGGATTCCCAGGTCACACGCTGCTTATTAACAATGCAAACATCCCCATTTTCAGACAAATATAGCATTTTAAATCAGACACAAGTAATATAATGTGATAACATGATGCTTAAAGAATGTGAAAAAGCTTTATACATGATGTGTTCATGCAGGATATGATTGCAAGACCCTTTGGAACTCACTTCATCTGAATACATTTATGAAACTAAGAATTTTCAAACTCATTTAAGCCTTGTGCTGAGATACAGGCTGTCCCCCTATCAGCAACCTTGCAAGGTAAAAGAAATCCCAACAGAACAGAAGGGAATACCCAACCTGAAAGCCCTACGTGAACTACCTAGACTCTCCTCTCTCAGCATCACAGTGTAGGTGACAACTTACAGTTTTCTAGGTATTTAACTATAAAATTGTGAGTGCTTTAAAGTAGAACTAATTGTAAGGGCCAGCACACCCACGGACCTACCCCTTAGGCCATCTATTACTATCTTACTTTTTCCTCCTTTACCTCCTATCTTAGTGAATTTCGTGTAATTCCCTACATATACCACTAGAGGGCAGCAGAACATAAGGCATGTAAAGCTGTTTCTTACTTCCAGCCAAACTCCTCTAGCGCTGCGGACCAGCCATTCTCAGTTATCCCTGTTAGTACTCTTACCTCAAGTAATTACCCCCACTCCATGAAAGATATTAAAGGGAATTAACCTTGTTAGTATTAAATATAAATAAACTAGACAGCTTATTCTACTGTCACTTACTACTCCTGTTATAGAACTCCTTAATAAACTCTCTAATTAAACTTACTATTCCTGCTATAGAACTCTTTAATATTACCTTTCTCCCCTACACATCTATACTAAAAGCTCACCCTCTTATGTCTTATGATAAGTAGATACATAAAGTGCCTCTTACCTACTCAAAGCTTGTAGGACACAGTCTCACTGTATAACTGATTGCCTCTCAGCCCTGACCCGCTCCGTTCACCCTGCAGGCTCACTCCGCTCCCCTACCCTACCCCCAATTCTCAACCACCTCCAGTGGTCCTAGACTTATACTTCTTTAACTACACCCTCTCTCCCATTCAACCAATCCCATGCACCAACCTTTTTCACAAAATTAACCACACCCTTACTTTGTATCTATCAGTTACAATAAGCTACTCCTTAGAGTAATTTACCATATCCCTTTTCTTTTAGCTAATAAGTATTAGTTCCCTTCTCTCTATGCTCTCCTTATCCAATACCTCCTTTTTTTTAATTTCAGACCCAACTCCTTAAACTTCTTATACATAATCTCAACAAGATGCCTTTAGTAGTAAAAAGTAATATAACCAAATTAATATTCATAGCTATACATTCAACTGTCCTCACCTCTGCCTACCTCCTCACCTCCTTTGAAAAACTATACTATTACCATTTTAACTACTCTCTAAAACAAACAGCAATACACACTCCTATACTCCTTAATAGCCAGACTAATATCACTTACATTCCCAGCTATCTACTACCTAAATACCATAGACTCTCCCACATTAATTACAATAAACTCATAGTAAAGAAAGTGAAATATCAAACCAACTTTATATATAATTCTGCAATAAAACTAAATAATCCCTCCTTAAAAGACGGTGACATCCACCCTAACCCTCGTCCTACCAATCCCAATCAGCAAACTCCCCATCAGAACTACATTCTCTAACTCAGAATGTATTTAACATAGTTGAAACATGGTTCACAAAACATTGCCTCCTTCTCAATGCTAAAAAAACTAAGCTCCTTCTCTTTACACCCATCAGTAAGTCCTCCCCCATAGATTTCTCAGTCATTTCCAATAATGGCGCTATTATATTCCCTGACTCTACCACTAAATTGTTAGGAATTACTATTGACAATAACCTTACATTTGACAGCCACATAAATAACACCATAAAAACTGTCAACAGAAAAATAGGCTCTTTATATAGAATCAAACCTTTCCTAACTCCAATAGCCAGAACCAAGATTGCACACTCCCATTTAATCTCAACTCTTCTGTACGCCTCACCCATATATACTAACCTAAAGAAAAATAATCTTATCAAACTAACTAATTCCTATAATAACATCGCCAGATTTGCCACTGGCAATCCCTTTAGAACTCACCACTGTCTGAATCTAATGCAGCTAGGCTGGCTTGAACTTCAAAACTATCTGATAGTCACCCAACTCTCCATTGCCCACAAGATATTTTACCAACCTAACAGCACTCCTATACTCTCCAATCTCATAATCCCCTACAAAAATCTAAATTCCCTACGCTCTTCTAGCAAACTTCTTGCTAGCATAAGCAAGTCTAACAACATGGCTGGAGATTCTCTGTTTTCCAACACAGTGGGAAAAAACTGGTACGTACTGCCTAATGAACTAACTTTACTTTCTTCCTTGCCTCTCTTTAAACAAAACCTCAAAACACACTGGTTGTGCCCCTGCAGCAACCCTGACTAATCTTCTGCTTTCACTACTGATATTTCCTCCTCCTACTAAATTTACCAAAACTTTAATGCACACTCCTTGGAAGCAGGACTGTAACTGGTGAACTCAAATCAACATACTGGTGTAATCTATCCTGTTTGATGTACTGAAGGTCCTCATGAATCATACTGTATAATAATTCATCCTATACTTTTTGTCACTTTTACTAGTGTAAATACCTACTTTATGTTATTATTACTTCTTGTATTTTTTATTGAAATCCTTTAATTTACTATGTAACAACATTGATTTTTTTATTTTAATTTCTGTTTGTTACTACTGGAGCTTTTCTCCCTGGGCCTCTACTGAAAATTGAAATATATCCTGTTGGACTAGCCCGGTTAACAAATGTAAAATAAATAAAATAAAATTGTGGGCTATGATATCTCTTTATTGCAGCATTAAATTGACAGCTGTGTACACACCCAACATGCTGCTACTCCAGTATGATATGCACAAAGTGGTTGCATCTGCATGGCACACATTTGTAAGGATATTACCCCAGTCAACCATTAACCCAACACATCAATGCCACCTCTCTAAAGGCATATGATTTTATGGTTCTTGGTGATGTACTAAAGGAGGCTTACCCTATAACACAAATACCAGGACCAGAAACTGAGAAACACACTACAATGTTAGTTTGAAGAATGCAGGATGAAATGTATACGTTACAGAGATGCAAAGGACAATAGGGAAAGGGTACATACAAACAAACAAGACAGAGAGTTTTTAGTGGAACAAACACATTTTCTCAAAAAGAATTAAGCAGGGCATTAGAATAATAAGATACATCCAGCAGGAATGTGAACAACTATAGAACATAGGGAGAGATGCCTGGGGAACAAACAGAACTGGATCCACATTTAATGGACATACATGGGATGGCAGTGAGATACAGCCCACTATGGGCATCATATGGGGGAACACAGAGGAGGATACTTGATCTTGGAGGAGACTAGATGACACACACAGTACTTTTGTGTACACAAAAGAGATGGCATACTGTGGCAGGATAGCAAAAGATGGCAGCAGGTAGCTAATTATGTTACCCCTGCGGGACTGGCTTGTAGTCTCGTGTTCTGCCAGCAGATATGTTATGCTCCTTGCACACCTATTGATACCCATCTACAAATGCACCTTGCAGAGCCATCCAAAATGTGGCCTCATGAATCTGTACAAGCACAAGAATGAGTGCATGGGCATGACTGCCTCTACTACTTTGTCAATAGCCCTTATGGTCAGAAACTCAATGGTCACTGCAGAGCCTCTTATTCACTTTAGAACTTGCTTCTCTTTTTGGGCTGCAAGGAATAATTACTAGAGTTTACATGTGGAATGTCTTTTATTGCTGTAGCTGCCTGCAGGTGCAAGATAACAAAAGAGATGTTAAAAATGTAAATGTTGAGCTTCTGTTGGCCTGGGAACTAAATCAGAGGTGACGACAAGAATGATGTAATCTGGGAGGGCCCAGCAGAAATGGTTGTTAGTGATTTTAAAAACTATTTCTCAGAGGAAAGTCAGAGCATTTGTCTTGAGAACATCCAACTCACCAGCACTCTGCCTGTGTTCAATTTATAAGTTTATTTTAGAACTGTATTTTCTCTTAGAAATAGCTGGGAAATAGGAAGATTAGACTAAGTGTTTTTCTGTGTTAATGTCAGAACTATTCCATTGTATCATTTTAAGCATTTTCCTGTGATCTTGGAACTCTTGACTAGCACTGTGTAGTAAGAAGTATTGTCTTGTGTTTTTATTATTTATTATTAAATATTTTTAATCTTTTCAACTCTGGCTGTTTTGTGTAGAGATAATTTAAGCTCTAAGAGTACATTGCATGTATTTAGTGATACTGGCCAAGCCACTCCAATAAGCCTTGACTGTTCAGTTGCACTTATCATTTGGATAATAATATTGCACAGTATAATTGGACACCCTTTCATAAGGGCCTTATAGTAGATGATAAATATTAGTGGGTGGTGGCAAGTGGTACTACCGTATAGTCTTGGTAAAAAGGCACAGCTGGAGAACCTGTTCCAGCCTTCCCCAGGAGTGTCTGTGTGGTTGTATATAAAACTTATCTCAAAGTGTGTGTGTGTCAGCTACCTGGGCAGAGACACGATGCACTGGTTGGACAGAGAGGGTGCTAGAGTTTTAGCTTGCCCACTAGGCTGAAATCTGGACCCTATAGCTGTGCCTGTGGGGAGTCTTACTGGAGACCTGGAGAGAAAGGGAGAAACCAACCCCAGACTGACTGTGATCTCTGTGTGCTCTTAAGGGAAATTGTACTTTACTGTGTGTGCAATTATTATCCTTTTCCTATATGTATACTCATCACTGTTCTTAGTGGTGAGGATTAAGGCTCCTTGATTGCTGGGCCAGTGCACGGATGTCACATATTAATTGTTTGGCAGTGGTGGGATATTAATTTGTTGGCAAATACTAATTGGCTTGTAGTGGCATGGGTAGTGTAAATTCCTGTAGCTTGTGTACAGTGATCACTAAAGGTGTTTTCGTACTCTAAATCAGCCACACAGTGAAAATTCAGAGTTCAGATCACAATTGTTTTATTTCTTTTGTTAGCTTAGTTAGTCAGGGAGAGCAGACAAGCATGTCAGCAGAGGAGTACAGACAGCTAGCAAGGAGCCAGCTGGCTGACATGTGCCAGGCTAGGGGACTGGTGCATGGAAACCTGACTAAGGCAGACATGATTTCAGCTTTAATCACAGCTGCATCATAAAACAGCAACCAGGAGGAAGATCAGACTGGCAGTGGAGATGTACCACACTCAGAGAATGGACACCTCAACCTTTCTGCAGAGGACTTAAAAATGCATCTGGAGCTAAAGAAACTTGAGCTGAAGGCCAGGCATTTGGAAATAGAAGCAGCTGAGAGACTGAGATGTCTAGAAAGTGAGGACAAGGAGAAACTGCGACATTTACAGGCTGAGGAGAATGAGAAACTGCTACACCTGGAAGCTGAGGAAAAGAAGAAGAAGAGGCAGCATGAAAAGGAGATGCTGACTCTTCACCAGAGTCATGGAGGTAATGGGGAAGGGTGTAAATGGACCCCAGAAGCACAAAAGGCCAGTACATTTCTTCTGCAGTTTACAGAGGGGGAGAATTTTGATAGTTTCATTCATATGTTTGAGAGGGTATGTAAACAACATGATGTTGACCAAAGGCTCTGGGTACGGTTCCTGACCCACTTACTCTACGGTAAAGCTGTAACTGTGTTGTCTAAAATTTCTGATCAGGAATGTTTTGATTATACTACTGTTAAGAACTGCTTGTTAGATTTTTTTAAGCTAACGCCTGAAACTTATAGGGAAAGGTTTTGTGACCATAGACGCAAGGCAGATGAAAGTGTGTGTGAATATGTTGCTGAACTGAGTACTTATTTTCATAGGTGGGTGAGTGGATGTCAGGTCACCACTTCTGAAGGTCTGGCAGACCTTTTGGTGAGGGAACAAGCCCTTAGCACTTTGTCTGAGGATATGAGGATCTGGTTAGCTGATAGACAATGTAATACTGGCCAAGCCACTCCAGTAAGCCTTAACTGTTCAATTGCGCTTACCATTTGGATAATAATATTGCACAGTATAATTGGCCACCCTTTCATAAGGGCCTTTTAGTAGCTGATAAATATTAGTGGGCGGTAGCAAGTGGTACTACCGTATAGTCTGGGTAAAAGGGGCATAGCTGAAGAACTGGTGCCAGCCTTCCCCAGGAATGTCTGTATGATTGTATATATCTCTTATCTCAAAGTGTGTGTGCGTCAGCTACTTGGTAAGGGACATGAAGCACTGGTTGGACAGAGAGGGTGCTGGAGGTTTTACTTCCCCACTATGCTGGGATCTGGACTATATAGCTGTACCAGTGGGAAATCTTATTGGGGACCTGGAGAGAAAGGGAGAAACCAGTCCCAGACTGACTGTGATCTCTGTGTGCTCTTAAGGGAAATTGTACTTTACTGTGTGTGCAATTATTATCCTTTCCCTATATGGATGCTCCTCACTGGTTTTAGTGGTGAGGATTGAGGCTTCTTGACTGCTGGGCCAATGCACGGACATCACAGTTTATATAAACTTTAACTCTATACTGACCTTCTAATTTACAATAATGGCCATTTTAGGTTTTCAGTAGCAAGAAAATCATTCAGTAGAACTCTGTTGATGCTGCAAAAAAGACTCTTTATCCATCAGAAAGAATGTCTTATTTGTTTGGTTGTTAGTTTGTTTATTTATTGTGAAGGCTCATGTCAGGTCTCTGGCCCCAATCATCTGTAAACAATTTAAGAAATGACTGGAAATTGATGGCAAAACTGAGGAACGTATTTTGTATTATACAATCAATACAGATGTCAACATGCAAAGGTGCATTCTAAATCTAAACAAGTCTAATATGACTGGAATTGAGTGAACTTTTTTAAAGTTTATTTTTACTTTTGAATGTAACATTATAATCATCATATATAATGCATCATCCATTTTGGTCCAGGTATTACATTTTAGTTGTACTGTGCTATGACAGCTCCAAATACCAAGGCAAGCTGTTCTAACTAATGAAATGGTATAATTATTTTTCCTTCCCAAAACTTCCAGTTTCCACTGCAAAATATTTTAACAGCAGCTCTTTTGAGTTTTTATTTTATTCCTGCAAAATATAGAAAGTTGTTCTACTGCCAAGTCCTTGATTTAGTTAAACTGTTCAAAGAGAAAAAAAGACATGGGAAAATATTACAAATATTTTGCTCCCCCACCAACTGGCTGATATGTAATAAAATAAACATTTTTCAAAATGCTTAAGCTGAGAAGTTCAATATCTTTTTAATACAATGACTTTTTTCTTGATTATATAAAATACTCAAAGTAATCTCAGAAATTCAGAAAGATAAAATGCAACAAATTAAATAGAATCATTGCATTCCACTACTATATTACATTCCACTATAAGCTTGTCAACAAAGGGGGAAGGGGTGGCATTCAGTTCAATTTCTCTGTGCAGCATTAATACTGGAGAACAGAACAGAAATGACTTAGCTGGTAACGTGTCTTGCAAGCTGATCCATTTCAAATGAAAGAACAAGCTATTAAGAGGGTAGCAGCCTTTATGTTTCAGTGAGCAGGTTTAAAGCCTCAGACATCTACTCAGTTGATTACCATCTATAGTCAACTCCTTGGCAGTTTCTTTATTATCCATACAAACTTGCTGTTAGTCCAAGAATTTCTTGGACTGAGAAGTATCGCCAAAGTTTCTGAAATCAACATGTGGAAGGGAAATCATTATAAAACTGTGTCTACCTTTAGTTCTTTTGCACAGTTTCAAAGCAGTTACTATGGTAAGACTATTGAACTCAGCTTACTGAATGTGCCCATCAGATTTGTGGTTTAGTCAAATTTACTTTCCACTGTCATTGAAAACGTTTGCCTTTATTCATTAACTTAAATATTATCAGACACTGAAAACAAATATTAAAGCTCATTTAGCAGCAGGAGCAGGAAAATATATATGAACATGAAAAATGATGATGATGCAAAATGTCTATTATTATTTAAATGTAGAAACCTAAGAAAGGTGAGGTTTCTCAGTTTCTGGGATATTGTGTCACTCTATGTGACCCCCCCTCCCACCAAGAAACCATTAAGTCAATCACTATCCCAGAATCAGTCAAGAGGTAGTTAGTTGCTCCACAGTGGGCCCCAGGAAGACAAGCATGTTGGAGGATAGGTGGCTTCCCCAAATGTATCACCCAACACTTTTTGTGTAGTCCTTGATCAGGAGGACTGCTGCATGAAGGCACCAAACAGGAGTTCTTGAAACATGTTGAACCCCCCCGCCCATGATCATAGGTTAATAGATTAGTACTAAGCTAACTGCCCTTGCAAGCCATTTTAAGCCTAGCCAATTATCCCTTGTGAGACTGAAACCCTGCACCTTGTGCTTGTAAGGCAAACACCTTAACAATTAGGCCACCCTCCCAACCTCATGACCGCTTTCAGGAACTACTTTTCAGTCATTGAAGTGGGTATATGACAGAAAAGAATGTAAGGAGGTGACAAGGAGGTAAGGTGTTTCCCCAATCACTCCCCAGTAGCATAGATGACCATAGGGCCACAGACTGAATCATCAGAACTGGGTAAGCATTTGCACTAGTCATGTAAGGAAACATATCAGTCAGTGGTGAAGCCATGAAAATGGCTCACTGAAAGACATTTTTCAGCTAACCACAGCTAGATTTTCAGCAGGGGCAAGCCCATGCACCCCCCTTATACTTAGATATACCAACTCTCTGGCTGCACAATAGTTGAGTAAAGATTACAGTCCATTGGTGCTGAAAGTGGCTTTCAGCAAACTTGCTTTCCACCATTAGGACTCAGTGAAAGAGTGGTCAACCAACTGACAAGCTCCCAGTAGGAAAATGAGTACAGTTATTTACTTATCTGTGTACTTGACAGGTTAGTGTTTTATGCAAGAGATCCTTCTCACTCACAACTTTGTAACATTATAAAAAAAAAAAACATGAACAAAAATAACTATTTTATGCTTCTCCAATGTAACTCTTAAATTCCTATGACGGGATACAAAAGATGTGACTGGGAAAAGGGATTAGTGAAGTTAAAGAGTATTTTCAGCAACTGGGGTGACGCCTTAGAGAGACAGCACACACACACACACACACACACACACACACACACACACACACACACACACACACACACACACACACAGACACATATACACACACACACAGACACACACACACACACACACACACACACACACACACACACACACACACACACACACACACACACACACACACACACACACACACACACACACACACACACACACACACACGTGTTGATTCTCTATGAATAAGGTTGACTGCTTCACATAATGGGGTTTGCAAAATGGTTGAATAACTCATGCATAGTCAGAGCATTTACCTCACTGTGAGATGAGATTCAGTTTGTTGGGCTCTATGTATTAAATAACAGTATGCATCTGTCTACAAATGGTACAGAAACCTATGCAGTAGGTTTGTTTAAGTGTTCCATCATCAAGTATTTAATGTTAAGCAAAACTGAAGCATCTTAAAACAAAATTACAGAGTAGTCAGCAATGTAAATAGCAGCAAGTAGAACATGTTCAGGGGAAGATCTCTGGGAAAAGAAAGTCGAAAAGTAAAACAATAAGTACATGGTTGAGGCAAGAAAGTATCACACATGACTGAAAGATAGGAAATGAATACCAGGATCTTTAATGAAGGTAAACGCTACACAAATAGTGACTTTAACAGAAGAGCTAGGTCTTCCTAGTGTGACAATAACAAAAATGTGGGATGGAGTAAATTAGTACTATGAGTTAAACAGACTATCATATGGAGTTTATAAAATGGCCAAGGGAAAAGGTACATTTGGGGAGGTGTCCTCCTCTATGTAAAATAAAAGTAACCAAACATATGAGTAAGGAAAGGAAGCAAATGTAGGTCATAGTGGAGAATAGAAATATCAATGCAGTCATCAGAGAAACTGTATACAAGATCTCTCCTCAAAGAAGGAAAAATGTAAGAAAATGATGGAGAACATCTTAGGATGACAACAAAATGGAATACATACATATGCCAGATGTTAATTGGACTGCCTTGACAGAAGCTACATCTAAGAGTAGGATCTTTACTGATGGGCTGCAAAAGCAGATTTATTTATTTTATTTATTTATATTTGTTGACCGGGAGTGTCCGACTGGATGTAGGTCCATTTTCAGCGGAGGCCTGGGGAGAAAAGCTCCACAGTTAAGATAGACAGTAGTTACATTGGATTACATAGCAATTAACAATTTAACATAGCAATTAATTATAAACATATTTACAGATGAAGAGCATTGTGTTTTTGTAGACTTAGAGAAAACATATGACAGGGTGCCTAGAGAGGAGTTGTAGTATTGTATGAGGAAGTCAGAAGTGTCAGAGAAGTATGTAAGAGTGGTACAGGATATGTACAAGGGTAGTGTGACAGCTGTGAGGTCTGCGGTGGGAGTGATGGATGTGTTTAAGGTAGAGGTGGGGTTACATCAAGGATCAGCTCTGAGCCCTTTCTTATTTGCAATGGTGATGGACAGGTTGACAGACGAGATTAGACAGGAGTCCCCATGGACTATGATGTTTGCAGATGACATTATGATCTGTAGTGAGAGTAGTGAACAGGTGGAGGAGACCCTGGAGAGATGGAGATATGCTCTAGAGAGAAGAGGAATGAAGGTCAGCAGGACTAAGACAGAATATATGTGTGTGAATGAGAGGGAGGATAGAAGAATGGTGAGGATGCAAGGAGTAGAGGTGGCGAAGGTGGATGAGTTTAAATACTTGGGGACAATAGTTCAGAGTAATGGTGAGTGTGGAAGAGAGGTGAAGAAGAGAGTACAGGCAGGATGGAGTGGGTGGAGAAGAATGTCAGGAGAGATTTGTGAAAGACGAGTACCTGTAAGAGTGAAAGGGAAGGTCTACAAGAGGGTAGTGAGAGCAGCTCTGTTATATGGGTTGGAGACAGTGGCATTGACAAAAAGGCAGGAGTTTGAGCTGGATGTGGCAGAGATAAAGATGTTAAGATTTGCACTGGGTGTGACGAGGGTGGACAGGATTAGGAATAAGTATATTACAGGGTCAGCCCAGGTTGGAAGGTTTGGAGACAAAGCCAGAGAGGCAAGATTATGTTGGTTTGGACATGTGCTGAGGAGGGATGCTGAGTATATTGGGAAAAAATGCTAAGGATGAAGCTACCAGGTAACAGGAAAAGAGGGAGGCCTAAGATAAGGTTTATGGATGTGGTGAGAGAGGACATGCAGGTGGTTAGTGTGACAGAGCAAGATGCAGAGGACAGGAAGAAATGGAAACAGGTGATCTGCTGTGGCGACCCCTAACGGGAACAGCTGAAAGAAGATGATGATGATTTACAGATGAAGAACATAGTACATCAGTAGACAACTAGAATCTTTATCTGTGAAGTACATAACAGTCATTAACAAATGTTACAATAAGAAGTTCCCTCTGTATAATAAGTACTAGGCTTATGAGCATCTGAGCTTGCTATAATCAAGGTAGTTAATGGGGTGGAAAGAAAGGTAGTGGTTGGATGGGGTGGGTGATATTAGAGTGGGAGTTGCAAGGGCATAGCCAGCATGCTTTTAGGTGCACTTTTAGTAAAGTTTTGAAGTGGGTGCATGATGGTACGGAGGTAATTGTGGGTGGGAGGGAGTTCCATAATTTGGCTATGGCGCAAGAGAATAGTGCTTCACCAGCAGAGTTATTGGCTTTAGTGATCTGCAAGTGATTTTTGTTGCTGGTTCTTAGTGGTCTGGTGGTGCGATAGGGTTGGAGTAGATTCTGGAGGGATGGGACATTTAGTGGATGGTTTACTAGCTTGTGGGCGAGTGATAGTTGATACCATTGAAGGAGGTGAGGGAGTTCAAACCAGCCCAGTTCAGCAAGTGAGAGACAGTGATGACTACGGTAGGATGCCCCTGTGGTGAATTTGGCAATTTTGTTGTAGCAGGTCTCTAGCTTGTTTAGATCACATTGCCTTAGGTTGGTATATATTTTAGAGGCATAAAGTAGGGTGGAGATAAGGTGGGAATTTGCTATTGAAATCTTAGCTGCTTTGGTGAGAAATTGCTTATTTCTGTATAGCGCTCCTAGTTTTTTGTGGACTTTTTTATGGTCATGGATATGTAAATGTCAAATTTAGTTTATTGTCTATTTCCACTCCTAGCAATTTGGTGTGTTCAGTTGGGTATATAGTGGTGTTGTCTTTTGCTGTGATGTTAAAGTGAGAATTGTTTTGAGTATGTTTGGTGGGTTGGAAGATGAGTAGTTTAGTTTTGTTTGGGTTGAGTATTGATTGGGCATCGGATAACCAAGTTTCAACAGAGGAAAAGGCTTCCTGTGTGACTTTTTGCAGTTTGGGTAGGGACTGGGCTGAGCAGATGATGGTTGAGTCATCTGCGTATTGTATGAGTGTGCCATGTTTGGTAGCAGGGGCTAGATTATTGGTGAAAACAGATAAGAGTAGGGGTCCAAAGATGGATACTTGGGGAACCTCTATGGAGACAGGTAGTTGGGAGATATGTCATTCTGTCATACAACGGATTGTTGGCGGTCAGACAGGTAACTCTGAAACCAGTTAATGACTGATTGAGAGAAGGATAGGTTATTGAGGACAGAAAGGAGTTGTTTGTGTGGGACCATGTCAAATGCTTTAGATAGGTCTAGGAAAGTAGCAGAGGAGAGATAGCCATTGTTTTTATGCTGAAGGATAGTGTTAGTAAAGGACAATAAGGCAGTGGTGGTGCTATGGTTTTGTGGGAAACCATGCTGAGTATTGGAAAGGAAGTTGTTAGTAAGAAGGTAGTCTGAGACCTGAGAATGTATGCATCTCTCTATTATTTTGGAGAGTGGAGAGAGAATAGCTATGGGGCGGTAATTAGTTAGTTCTGTGGAGGGGCCGCCTTTGTGGAGGGGAATTATATGAAATAATTACCACAGTGTGGGAATGTAACTTTCTGACAGAGACTGGTTAATCAAGATGGATACTGGATAGGCCAGAGCATCAGCTGCGATTTGTAGGTATTCACTTGGGAGGTTGTCTGCTGCTAATTTGGTGGGCTTAAGTTTAGTGAAGAGTTTTTTTATGTTGGAGGTAGGTACAGGAGAAAGAGAAGGCAGTGGGGAGATTACTAGTTAAGTTAGTGATAGTATGGTTTGTGTGAAGTGTGTGTTGAATGAGGTAACAATATTTTCGGAGGAGTGAGGGATGTTAGGAGGAGGGGTACTGACTTTACCTGGGTGGAGGATGGAGTTTATGGAGGACCAAAACTGTTTGGGGCTGTGTTGGGAGGAGCCTAGGGCAGACTGGTAGTATTGGAATTTGTCCTGTTTTATTAGCTTTTTAACTCTATTGCATAGTTCTAGGAATTTCTGTCTAGTTGAGGGGGTTTTGGTTTTGCACCAGTGCTCCCAGGCTTTATCCCTGTTTTTCATTTCTGACTTAGTGGTTTTCTGTAGCAATGAGGAGGGTTGTGCTTTCATTCTGGAAAATCTTATGGGGGCATGGTAATTAAGGATGCTCAGGAAGGTAGTATTAAAAAATTCAACTGCATCATCAAGACTGAGGTACTTTAGGGGATGTCAGTTACATTCTTTGAGGGATGAGATGAATGTGAGTGGGTTAAAGTTTAGTTTTTTACGTATTTGATGGTAGATGACAGGTTTAGCTTGGTGTAGGTATTTTTGAGTAGGAATGTTGGGGAGCGATCACTGAGGCTATCTGATAAGCAGCCTGTTATATATGACTGGGGGCTCTTACTGAATAGCATCCAATCCAGGGTAGTGTGCTTGCTGCAATTTTTATTTATCCTGGTTGGTGACTGGACTAGCTGGGTGAAGCCATGAAGGTTTATATGATGGGTTGGATTGTTGCCAGAACAGGATTGCCAGTCAATATTGAAATCACCTAAAATGATAGTTTATTGGGGGAGATGGTGGGTAGACCAGCTGAGGAGGTTTTCTAGTGGAGGGATGTTTTGGCCAGATGGGAAGTAGCATCCAATTATGTTGATGGTTTTGTTTTGGTTTATTTTGAGGTTGGTATATATTATTTCTTCATTGCCTATTTGTGGAGCTGATGATTTTAAGATCTGGATGTTTAGATGCTGTTTAAATATTATAACTACACCGCCTCCTTTCTTGTTTAGCTGGTCTACTCTTAGTATGCCGTAACCAGTAGGGAGTATTTGCTCACTGGTAATGTGAGGTTTTAGCCATTTGTCTGTCAGGATGACTATATCTGGGGAGTACAAGTCTATGGTGGTATGGAGTTCATGGACTTTGTTGGATATACTTCTAATATTTAGGCTTAATAGAAGGAAGTCACTTGGCTTTCTATTTGCTGTGATATGGGAGAAGTTGTGGTTTCTAGTCTGATTATGAGGATTAAGGTTGGAGATGGTAGGGCCAGGGTTGGGGTGGATGTCTCCACTTAGGGCTAGTTTTGATATGCATGAGGTTATTAGTTTTCTCAGTTTTTGAATGTGTTTGTTTATTAGGGAAACTTTATGATTGTGCTCTGTGGGTAATAGGTATGGTGGGAGGGTTACTATGTTATGTTGTAGGGATGCTTTATGTCCGAGTAATATAGTTGGTAGAATATGCGGGGGGTGCATAGGGATGGTTCTTGAGTTGGCGGGAGGGGAGATGAGTGATATGAAGTGGGCTTTCATTTAGAAACAAGAATTTACTAAATGGGATGGTTCACAGTCAACTTAAATACAGAGTTCAGACAATCAAGAGATGCCACAAATTGCAAGAAGAAAATTATAACTACATAGGAAATTATACTTTAAGAAATTTTAATAAATAGGCAGGAAAGTCATATGAAAGAACAGGGGCAATGTTTCTAAACAAACATTAAAAATGAATAGTTCCTTGCATGAAACAAATAAACAAATCAAAAGCCAGCAAAATCATTGAAGATCTCAAATGAGATAGTATCAAATATTTCAATATAAGGAGCACACCTGGAAATTGAAAAGGATGCAATTTTGAATTATTTGGGTGCCAGCTGGTTATCTGGCCAAATAAGTTTCCATGCTTTCACAACAGAAAAATCAAGCTGGATTAGCATCCAAGCAAACTATGTCTTATTCTTGTAGTGTGAATTTGAGATAATCATTTGGTTAAGTAGTATATAAAAAGTGATTCTGTTCTGATAGATTAACTTCCTAAGAAGGCTTAGATATCCAAAGTACTAGAAGCTATAAAACAGATTTGAACCTTTTCCAGAATGTGTTGCAGCTACAGAAACATTTTTCTCTTTCTTTTTTTTCTTTGATTATGCAAGACATGATTTCTGAAGCTTTTAAGGCAAATGGATGGATTTTTTCATAACGGAAGACAGCATTGATTTATTTTCTTTGTGAAATTATACTACATTTAAAAATGTTATTTGACCAAGTAAACAATGTATCTGACAAGAAAACTGTGGATTTGTCCTTATTCTTAGCAAACCATGCAATAGGTTCAGAGTTGTTAATATAGGTAGACAGATTGATTTTTACATTTTTCCTGAGAAAAATAACAATAATTCCCAAATCTGGACTGACTTAGAAAAGCAGATTTTTATGAAATGTCTGGCCCCACAGTGCAGAGAGATAAAGCCTTTGCTGCACTCTGAATGATCTAGTCTCAACTAAGGGCACAAGGACCTGATGGAGGAGGGTGGGAGGAAGTGGTTGTAAGTTTAATACACATAATGACATAGACAATATACAGGTACTTCAGAAAAACGTGAAAAACAGGGCTCATACATTATATGAGAAGATAAATAAAAAGGTTAGGAAACTAATATTTAAAGTACCATAAAGTAACCCACATAATCCAAGTGGCTACAACGTTCTGTTCTGAAAAATAGAAATATATGACAATAAAATAATACAGTTTCAATATATATGTGAGTTTGAGGTATAATATAAGGGAGTATTTTTCCATACAAAAAGTAGTAGAAAATGGGAACAGCCTTCTGAAAAATGAAGCCTGACCATATAAATTCAAGAATGCATGTTTATGAAGGGAGAGAAGTTGTTGTGTCTTTCGTCTTTTCCCGGTTAGGGGTCGCCACAGCAGAATTCTGGTTTGCTAATGATTGGTAGTTGATTTTTACATGCCGAGTCACCAGCCCTGACGCACAACCTTCAATGAAGGTACGCCCATTCACGCATGTCTCCACGCAGAAGACACTCTAGCTGAGAATCGAACCGGACAGTGTCTTTACTGTGAGGCAACAACGCTACCGCAGCACCACCACCACCGCAGATTATGAAGGGAGAGAAGTAAAATGGTGATTTAGTTGTATATGCTAATCATTAAATAAGTAAGGACATGAACAGGTTAGTTGTGCCTTGACATCCTTATATAACTTTTAAATGCATGTCTCTTTGAATCACTTAATACTGACTAAGTAAAAGAACTGCAACTACACTGTTTGGGCAACAAGGAAAAGTAAATTGTTTATCCCAGCTTCCAGTGTCTCAGTCACAACAAGAACTTCCAGGGTCAAATCAGGCTGTAGCATGTCTCCCAACACACACTTAAATATGCCTGTGGATTTTGAAATGGTGATATTTCAGACAGATAACATTAACTGCACTATCTCTAAATAGCAAACCAATGTAAAGAAGCCAGCATTTTTCTTCCAACCTTTATTAATTCTTATTACCTGTGCAATACTATTTAGGGTTCTGTGAGCGAGCCACTCCCAGAATAATGGACACAGGTAAGATATGCTGTATATGGGTGTCCAGTCTACTGCAAGGCAGTACTTACACATACAAATATCCTCAGGTGCATGCAGACACACACACACACACACACACACACACACACACACACACACACACACACACACACACACACACACACACACACACACACACACACATGAATATACACAAGTGCATACACACACACACACACATGAATATAGACACAAGTGCATATACACACACACACACACACACACACACACACACACACACACACACACACACACACACACACACACACACACACACACACACACACACACACACACACACACACACACACATGAATATACACAAGTGCATACACACACACACACACACACACACACACACACACACACACATGAATATACACAAGTGCATACACACACATACACACACACACACACACACACACACACACACGAATATACACAAGTGCATACACACACACACACACACACACACACACACACACACACACACACACACACACACACACACACACACACACACACACATACACACACAAATAGTAATGAAACTTTAGAGTTGAACAACCAAAGTACCTCTACGTAGTATGTCTGTGAACATAAAATAAAAGCAGAGTACCAAGCAGAAACCTAAAGGCACGGGGAATGGACATACAAATTCTACAAGAACACTAACAAGAGTCCAGAGGTTAACTCTGAAGCTATGATGCAGCATCACTAACCACCATGTGGCTATGCTGACTTCATTCATTTTGCTAAGGATTAATTAAAATGTACTACAATTTCAGAAAGTATACAGAGGTTACAGTAACAGTATAAAGACTAGGATCAGATATGAAGATGTAGCCTGAACATAGCTTGCCATCTATCTAATCATGTTAGTCAGTTTAAGTATACAATGTTGTAAAATGTCCTTAGAGAAATTAAAGTCTCAAATGGTCAGCTGGCAAGCAAAGACTAGAGTGATAATTCTGTTTAATACCCCTGGCTACAAATGACCTGACCCCACAGACTAATCAGAACCCAGTGTTATTCAGCGCTGGAATCATAGAGCCATTCTTGTTCTTGCATACACCTCCCAAACTTTACTATAAGCTGTAATTCCTTACTACAGCAAATGTCATAACAGGGCATGGCAGCACACATTTTTCACCAATGCTGCCATAGTATACATCAAAACTTCACCCCCTGTACATGAATGGCGTGTGTGTGTTGTGTGTGTGCATGTGTGTCTGCGTGTGTGTGCGTGTCTATGTGCAAGTGTGTGTATTTGTGTATGTGTGTGTGTGTGTGTTTGTCTGTGTCTGTGTGTGTAAACATGCGCATACGCGTGTGTATTTGTGTATGTGTGTACACGTGTGTAGACGTGTGCATGTGCATGTCTGTGTGTGTGTGTGTGTGTGTGTGTGTGTGTGTGTGTGTGTGTGTGTGTGTGTGTGTGTGTGTGTATATGTGTGTGTGTGTGTGTGTGTGTGTGTGTGTGTGTATGTGTGTGTGTGTGTGTATGTGTGTCTGTGTGTACATGTGTGTATATGTGTGTGTGTGTGTGTCTGTGCGTTTGTGTCTACTGTGTGTGTGTGTGTGTGTGTGTGTGTGTGTGCATGCGTGTGTCTATGTGTGTGTGTGTGTGTGTGTGTGTGTGTGTGTGTGTGTGTGTGTGCAGTTCACGGTGACTGTCCTTATACTGTTGGCACAACTTGGTGAGACAAAGCAGAAATGTTACTATCAACATTACTTGCATAGTCTGAAGACTGGCCATCAAAAATAATGTAGTAATTTAAATATAAATTAGATGTGGTTAACAGAAGACCATTGGTAGCAGGAATACCTTATGGTGTAATTCCTGCCTAGGTGTTTACCTAACCTTGTTGTGTAGGTAAGGCTTGTCAGAGTGTCATTTAAGAGAAACTAAAATTATGCTCTCAAAAGTGTACTATGTCTTCATTTCAGTTTCATTTTAGTTTATCTTGTTGAAGTCTGTGCATGAGAATTGACCTTATGGAACTTCCAGGAAAATGCCAGTCACAAAATAGTAGTCCTTTAGATGGCCCTGAGCAGAAATGCTATTTATATGGTATATCCTGCAATAGACTTAAATAAACTATTGAAGTGTTTGATGTGCAATTGCTAGTACATGCACCAAAGAAGAAGAAAAAAAATAGAAGACAAAGGAGTGTTTGTTTCACAAGGCTGGCTCTGCAGAGCCAGACAAAGAGTACATGACTCCACCATTGACTTACTTCTCAACTGCCCAGTTTTTCAATGAATGTTCAGATTTTTGACTCATATTTTTGGTCTGTTCCTCATAAAATGTATGGTTTTCTAGAGTTTTGTGGCAAATCACTGAGGATTGAATTCAATATATATAGCAAGCAGAACACCAAGTGCTGGTAGGCATTCTCAACAAGCAGATTTATTTCCCTTGTTAAAGGAAAGCAGTGTTAAAGGAAAGGGACGAACTGACTGCGAAGTGAGAGGAAAACAGATAGTTATCATGAAGTGCTTCTGTACTATTAGTCCAGATCTGTTCAAGGAGAGAAGTGGCAAAGGAGATGGCGGACCAACTGGTAAAATAGATAAGACATTGAAATAGAAAATGGAGCACAGATGTGTAGCATAGCAAGGGTGGGGCAAGAGGGGCAATTGCTCTGAGCACTGCCTTGTAGAGGGAGAAATCTGCACTGCAGAAATACATATTTTTATTTATAAAACATATATATATATATATATATATATATATATATATATATATATATATATATATATATATATATATACACAAAACAAATGATGAACGGAAGAGCTCCCACTAAAGCACTGTGTTGTAAAGAAAGACAAACAAAGACCAGAAACAACGCAGTCAATACAGGCAGGCTATATCCAGGTGTAACGGCTGAATAGCAAGGCAAAGAAAAACTTCAAAATGAAAACTTCAAAGTAAAATCTCCAGGTTTAATAAAAAACTTAGATGCCATACCTTTGTTTATAAGTTACTCAACATAGAATGATTTCCTCACTACTGTCGACATGTGATGTTCAAAGGCTAAATTACTATCTATGTGGGTCCTTAAGTCCCTGACTACTGGGTCAACTCTAAGAGATGTGTTGTCAATATGATAGTTACCTGGGGTGGATTACTTCCCAAAGGATAGTATTATGTATTTCTTGGCATTTAGTCTGATACCAGTTGTTTGTCTGTGTCAGGTCCTCCTGAAGAACATTTGTGTCAGTGTGAGATCAACTCTACTTGACTCCAAGTAGACTATTCTCTATCTATTAAACCTAGCACTTGCTCCTACAGTACTTATTACCTTGATACGGCACTCTTGTCATAGATAGTACCCCAAAAAGGCAACCCCCCATTTCTCGGTCACCCACGTCCCCCGGAATCTTTTTTTAAAGTTTTTCGTCTACCCTTCTAGCATGTCGAGGGATCAGTTGCTAGTGTCCTCTCCTGCTCAGCTGGTGAACCTGGGAATATTGAGGCAATGTTTCAATTGCCTCATGTACACTGAACAACCCTTTCCTCCTCCCACAAAACACAAATACATGTGAGAGATGCAACTATACGGCCAAACTGGAGGCTGAGCTCTCTCAACATAGGACTGGCAAGACCAGTCAGGAGGAGAAGGTTACCACACACACTATAGACCCAGTCTCACATAGTACCATTACAACCTCAAATCATACACATAAACACACAAAACATACTCGGAGGCTCTGATCAAAAATCTACCAAAACAGCAGAGGCCACCAAAGCAGACACCCAAACAACCACCACCTCAGAACACAACACCCGCAACACATAGACCTCACAGTCAGAGTGTCAAACAGTCACAGCCCTTAAGGCCAAACACAATGCCATACACACTAGTCATTGGTGACTCCATAGTCAGACACACTGATGTCCCGCTCACCAGACTGAGTAAGGAGAAGGTCACAGTAAGCTGCCTGTCGGGCGCTAGAATCCGCCACATAAGCAAGCACTCAGGTCTCTCAACAGCAGGTACAAATATGACTCAGTCATTGTCCACGCTGGTGTAAGCGACCTGAGGGCCGTACCTCCTTGGACTACATGAAAAGAGACATTGAGGAGCTCTCTGATTATGTAGCCCAGGCAGGTATGACCCTGACCTTGAGCAGTATCCTACCTTCACCAAGAATGATGCCACAATACAGAGATAAGATGATCAGCTTTAACAATTGGCTTAAACACTGGTGTCATTCAAAGGGGATCCAGTATCTGTCTGCCTGGGATGACATGCTGGACAAGCCACGCTGCTTCGCAAGGGCGGCTTGCACCTGTCACCCTGGGATTCAGGATATTGGCAAAGGCTCTTGCCACCCCATAGTGCCTTTTTAGGCAAGGCTCAAATTCTAAACCTACCACCCTAGAACACAAAAAGGAAAAAACTAAGGGTAATGCTGCTCAATGCCAGAAGTCTAAATCTCAAAATGCACGCACTCGAGGCCCTTCTCAGTATGGAGAACATCGATGTCTGTGCTGTGACAGAAACCTGGTTCAAGGCTCCTGAGAGCACCCCAGCGCTATCAGGTTTTACCTCATATCATGCGTTCCGGCCCCAAAATCCGGACAATACCAAGAAAGGAGGGTATCCATATTCATCAAGGACACCCACACCTCAAGACTGGTGGCAACGCACGATGCATCGGAGACCATCCAGGTGCAATTAACCATAGGCAAGACTGCTCTGCAAATTGTAGCATGTTACAGGCCACCCTCACAAACTCAGGAAACTCACATGGCCTTCCTGAAAACACTAGAGGGGATAAATGTATCACCAAACACCATCATACTAGGTGACTTCAATTACCCTAATATAGACTGGGAACACTACTCAAGCCCAAACACCCTAGCCCAAAAAGTTCCTGGAATTCATAAACTCAAATGCCATGGAACAACTAGTCACCATCCCACAAGAGGAGATAACATACTTGATCTCATCATCACGAACATGGGAGCACAATGTTCAACACCGGAAGTATACCCCTCACTGGTGAGATCAGATCACAAACTAATCTCGCTGGAGGTCCTCATCCCACCCCACCTGAAATAAAAAGACCACAGTAAAGAACTTCTCAAAAGCCGACTTCACACTTCTAAAGACTAGTGTGGTCTCCTTTCAGGCCCACGAGGCGGCGGAAAACAAGACGCAGGCCCCTGAATCACTTACAAAGCCTTCTACCAGCACCTGCAGGACTGCATGGATAAGGCAATCCCAAGCAAAACAAAGACTCTTTGTACCAAAGGCAAGCGTCCAGTCTGGTGGACCCCAGTCATAAGGAGGAAGCTACTACAAGATAGAGCAAAATCCTTAAAAGGTAAGACACCCTTGATCACTATAAGTAAAAAACTAAGAGCTCTCATAAAATCATCCAAAGCAAATTTGAGAGAAAAATAGCTAAAGACTCAAAAGACAATCATAAGGCCTTCTTTAGCTATGTTAGAAACCTAGGAGGAAACTCCCAGATATGCTCAGAACTAGTTCAAAATGATGTGAAGATTACTGATCCTACAGACATTGCCAACATACTGGCTGACAGGTTCAGTGCAAACTTCTCCCCTCCCCAAAGGAGAGATATCTATACCAAATGAGTGCAGCCCCCAAACATCTCCAGCCCAAGTGAGAACTGCTCTCTCCAAAGCAAAAACACAGCATCCATGGGACCCGATGGTGTCTCCGGCTGTGTGCTCCACGAACTCAATGAGGAATTAAACCCACAGCTAGGACAGCTGTTTAATCAAAGTCTTACTGCCTCTTCCCTGGATAATTGGTTTAAAACCCCCCAAGGAAAAAGGTTGGCGCCACTGGCCACACACACACACACACACACACACACACACACACACACATATACACACACAAATAGTAATGAAACTTTAGAGTTGAACAACCAAAGTACCTCTAATGAGTATGTCTGTGAACATAAAATAAAAGCAGAGTACCAAGCAGAAACCTAAAGGCACGGGGAATGGACATACAAATTCTACAAGAACACTAACAAGAGTCCAGAGGTTAACTCTGAAGCTATGATGCAGCATCACTAACCACCATGTGGCTATGCTGACTTCATTCATTTTGCTAAGGATTAATTAAAATGTACTACAATTTCAGAAAGTATACAGAGGTTACAGTAACAGTATAAAGACTAGGATCAGATATGAAGATGTAGCCTGAACATAGCTTGCCATCTATCTAATCATGTTAGTCAGTTTAAGTATACAATGTTGTAAAATGTCCTTAGAGAAATTAAAGTCTCAAATGGTCAGCTGGCAAGCAAAGACTAGAGTGATAATTCTGTTTAATACCCCTGGCTACAAATGACCTGACCCCACAGACTAATCAGAACCCAGTGTTATTCAGCGCTGGAATCATAGAGCCATTCTTGTTCTTGCATACACCTCCCAAACTTTACTATAAGCTGTAATTCCTTACTACAGCAAATGTCATAACAGGGCATGGCAGCACACATTTTTCACCAATGCTGCCATAGTATACATCAAAACTTCACCCCCTGTACATGAATGGCGTGTGTGTGTTGTGTGTGAGTGTGTGCATGTGCGTGTGTCTGCGTGTGTGTGCGTGTGCGTGTCTATGTGTGCAAGTGTGTGTGTATTTGTGTATGTGTGTGTGTGTGTGTTTTTGTCTGTGTGTCTGTGTGTGTAAACATGTGCGCACATGCGTGTGTGTATTTGTGTATGTGTGTACACTTGTGTAGACGTGTGCATGTGCATGTCTGTGTGTGTGTGTGTGTGTGTGTGTGTGTGTGTGTGTGTATGTGTGTGTTTGTGTGTACGTGTGTGTATACGTGTGTGTGTGTATGTGTGTGTCTGTGTGTACATGTGTGTATATGTGTGTGTGTGTGTCTGTGCGTTTGTGTCTACTGTGTGTGTGTGTGTGTGTGTGTGTGTGCATGCGTGTGTCTATGTGTGTGTGTGTGTGTGTGTGTGTGTGTGTGTGTGTGTGTGTGTGTGTGTGTGTGTGCGCCTGAGGAGGGGATGTGATAATTAAAATTTTACTTAATGTACCTTGCTTCCTGCAGTTCACGGTGACTGTCCTTATACTGTTGGCACAACTTGGTGAGACAAAGCAGAAATGTTACTATCAACATTACTTGCATAGTCTGAAGACTGGCCATCAAAAATAATGTAGTAATTTAAATATAAATTAGATGTGGTTAACAGAAGACCATTGGTAGCAGGAATACCTTATGGTGTAATTCCTGCCTAGGTGTTTACCTAACCTTGTTGTGTAGGTAAGGCTTGTCAGAGTGTCATTTAAGAGAAACTAAAATTATGCTCTCAAAAGTGTACTATGTCTTCATTTCAGTTTCATTTTTAGTTTATCTTGTTGAAGTCTGTGCATGAGAATTGACCTTATGGAACTTCCAGGAAAATGCCAGTCACAAAATAGTAGTCCTTTAGATGGCCCTGAGCAGAAATGCTATTTATATGGTATATCCTGCAATAGACTTAAATAAACTATTGAAGTGTTTGATGTGCAATTGCTAGTACATGCACCAAAGAAGAAGAAAAAAAATAGAAGACAAAGGAGTGTTTGTTTCACAAGGCTGGCTCTGCAGAGCCAGACAAAGAGTACATGACTCCACCATTGACTTACTTCTCAACTGCCCAGTTTTTCAATGAATGTTCAGATTTTTGACTCATATTTTTGGTCTGTTCCTCATAAAATGTATGGTTTTCTAGAGTTTTGTGGCAAATCACTGAGGATTGAATTAAATATATATAGCAAGCAGAACACCAAGTGCTGGTAGGCATTCTCAACAAGCAGATTTATTTCCCTTGTTAAAGGAAAGCGATGAACTGACTGCAAAGTGAGAGGAAAACAGATAGTTATCATGAAGTGTTTCTGTACTATTAGTCCAGATCTGTTCAAGGCGAGAAGTGGCAAAGGAGATGGCGGACCAACTGATAAAATAGGTAAGACATTGAAATAGAAAATGGAGCACAGATGTGTAGCATAGCAAGGGTGGGGCAAGAGGGGCAATTGCTCTGAGCACTGCCTTGTAGAGGGAGTAATCTGCACTGCAGAAATACATATTTTTAATTTATAAAACATATATATATATATATATATATATATATATATATATATATATATGTATATATATATATATATACACAAAACAAATGATGAACGGAAGAGCTCCCACTAAAGCACTGTGTTGTAAAGAAAGACAAACAAAGACCAGAAACAACACAGTCAATACAGGCAGGCTATATCCAGGTGTAACGGTTGAATAGCAAGGCAAAGAAAAACTTCAAAATGAAAACTTCAAAGTAAAATCTCAAGGTTTAATAAAAAACTTAGATGCCATACCTTTGTTTATAAGTTACTCAACATAGAATGATTTCCTCACTACTGTCGACGTGATGTTCAAAGGCTAAATTACTATCTATGTGGGTCCTTAAGTCCCTGACTACTGGGTCAACTCTAAGAGGTGTGTTGTCAATATGATAGTTACCTGGAGTGGATTACTTCCCAAAGGATAGTATTATGTATTTCTTGGCATTTAGTCTGATACCAGTTGTTTGTCTGTGTCAGGTCCTCCTGAAGAACATTTGTGTCAGTGTGAGATTCAATGACAGCTCCTAATTTGCAATCCTCTGTAAATTTAGTCAGCCACAGACCATTGACATTGACCTTGACTTCAGATAAGTAAATGCCAAAAAGAAGTAGACCAAGGACTGATCCCTGAAGGACTCCACTTGTGACTGGATTCTGTAGAGGTGGACTCCCCATTTCTAACTGCCTGGGTCCTGTGTATGCACCATCCCAAAGAACTGTGTTTGGCTGCACAGAGTGGCAGTACAGTGAAGGCAACCTCAGAGCTTTATCTCCCTTTGGCTGTCACAGGGAGCTAAGTGATTTAATTTTGCCTTTTGTTATATAAATTTTTGCTTTGAGTGCACTACAGATCTACTGCTGCCTGCCTGCTGCAGTACTATAAAAAGCGTTATATAAAAAAAAAAATAATAATAAAATGTTTTGGCTAGGTAGCCTTCCCAGTTGCTTCGACTGGCATAACCATTCCTGGCGTAACCACAACCATTCCTTCAGGTAGTGTACCTGGTGGTGGTGGGTGTGGGACAAAGACCAACAATAGAGATGGATTTTTTTTTAAATATTGCTGTTGCTACTGCTGGTGTAACCATTCCTGGCATAACTGCAACCATTGCTTCAGGTAGTGTACCTGGTGGCTGCTTCACATTAATGGTGGGTGGTGTGAGACAAAGACCAACAATAGAGACAGATTTTTTTTTTAATATTGCTTATATATACATAAAAGGTTGCTAGGATAACAGGATTTGTGTTTGGCATGCATTTTCTGTTGGATGTGAAGTCTGAAACTCAAATGTATGTCATTATTTAGCAGTATCCCAGTCACAATAATGATGGTAGGAGTGGGACAAAGGCCAAAAATACCAACAGTTGGCATGCATTTTCTGAAAGATGTGATTGAAGTCTGAAACTGAAATGTATAGTGCATGTCTTCAAAATAATGGTGGAGGGACAAAGGCCAAAAAATAGGAACAGATTTTGAATATTGCTTTTATAAAGTTAGACAGGATTTATGTTAATATACATTTTCTGAAGGGTGTGATTGAAGTCCTAAACTGAAATGTATGTCTCTATTTAATGACTATCCTCACAGTAATGGTGGTGGTGGGACAAAGGCCAAAAAATGGATAGTTTTTAAATATTGGTCTTATAAAGTTAGAAAGCTGTAGCCTACTATAATTAAGAGGTTTTGTTGGCATGCATTTTCTGATGGCTAAGACGTGTTTGTCATTATTTAGTGACCTCAGTCAATCAGAAAACCACCAATCCTATGAGAAACAGATGAAAAATTAGTGTAATAGTTTGGCTTATTAGCCTAATGCTTTTTTACACAATTACCTTTTTAGAGAAATAATTGGTGAAGAATTGTACCTTATATAAGGACAATGATTTGAAAAAATTAGGAATTATAACTTCCTGTCTAAGCTCTTGAAACTGTGTACCCACCCTCCCTTCCTTTCCCCTATAACCCGACACAACCCTAACAATACATTACTCCTTACTCCAAACTACTTCTGTAATCAAGAACCTTATCTCATTATCCCACAGCGATATAAAAATGAAACCTCTATTTATTTCCATCCCAATCATACTTTTCCTCTCAACCCAAACCTCTTATCACTTCCATCACCCCTATCTAACACTACATTCAACAACCACCTACAACTCTGCAAACTTCACAACATCCTCCTTCTGCTACATTTCTCCTGCCTTAGTCAACCTCCTTAGCACAAGTATACACAAACTATCCCACTTGCGCACAATCCCTCCTAACTATAAATCTAAAACCAGACTCTACAAACTACAGTCACACTTCCCTCTACTCTCACTACTCACTACTAGCGCACGTTTATCAGGAGATGTACACCCCAACCCTGGCCCAGCCTCCCCCCTCCCAGCCACCCAAATCCCTCATCCTCCAACCCCCCCTTCACCAAATAATTTTCAACCTCCCCAACCTACTACACTGAATCATCCCCCTCCAAACACCTCGCCATATACTCCCTAAATATTCAAAGCCTATCCAATAAAATCATGACTTCCATGCCTGGATAACCCATACAACCCCTCACATCCTCACACTATCTGAAACCTGGCTTAAACTACACATCTCCAGTAATGAAATGCTCCCACCAGGCTATAATATATATCGCTCAGACAGATACCCCAAAAAAAGTGGTGGAGTCGCCATCCTCCATTCCAACAGCCTCAGTCTATCACCACTCCCCACAACAGTCCCCAACTTTCACCCAGCAGAACTTATAATACTCAAATGCCACCTCAACCCTCACAAGAAAATAGCTATTGCTTCCATCTATATCCCTCCTGGAAACAATCTAAACACTCTTGAAAACATACTGTCCTGGTATTCCCATAACATAACTTATGAAACCCTCATCTTAGGAGATGTTAACTTAGACTGGTCCAAACTGAAAACTGACTCACCCCAAAATAGTATCAAGTTACCCGGCTTCCATCAACTCATATCTTCCCCCACCTGACTCCATAGAAATACATCTTCTAGCTCCATAATAGACTGAATACTTATCAACTCCCCCCACCTTTACCACATCTGTACTACTCTGCCAAACCAACTTAGTGATCACCTCCCCACCTCTGTCCTCAGATTCACCACCCAACCCCCCAAACCTCATCTATATTGGGACTGCTGTACACTCACCAATTTTAATCTAACACAATTCAATTCAAATCTATCTTCCATTGACTAGTCCTTCCCAAAAAATATCCCACTAAATGATGCAGTTTGCAGTTTTAATAACATCTTCCTAAATATCCTTAACTCTCTTGCTCTTTCTAGAAGGATTCGAATAAAATCCAATCACTCCCCATGGCTCTCCAAAAAAGTCCCTCATGCTCAACAGCGATAAAGCCTGGACCAAAACCAAAGAATTATCACTCCTTCACCACTATAAGCACCTCAGAAACCTTACTAAGTAACAAACCAATGCAGATAAAAAGTCCTTCTACAACTCTGGCCAACTTACTTACAAATCCAACCCTCGGAAATTCTGGACTACAATTAACATAATTTTGTCCCCAGGCCGTCCCTCAACACCCAGCCCCTTCTCCAACACAAGCCCTCTAGAGGCAGCTACCCTTTTTAACAATCACTTTATCGATACCATTCAGTCACTCATCCCATCAAACAGTAAGACTACTCCCCTGTCTACCCCACCCAACCTACCTGACAATCCTCCTTTCTCTCTACATCCTGTCTCCACTTCCTATATAAGATCTCTTCTTTATAAACTCAAACCCTGCTCTTCCTCCACAGATAATCTACCACCTACCTTCCTCAAACTAGGTGCAGACACCATAGCCTACCCAGTGTCCATATTAATCAACAGATCTATACAAGAATCCACTGTTCCCACTCTCTGGAAATCCTTTTTCACCATTCCTCTGCACAAAGGCGGCAATTCTACTGACCCTTCGAACTACCAACCCATAACCATCCTATCCCCCCTCTCGAAGATTCTTGAAAAATGTGTCCACTCTCAACTACTCAACTACCTGCTCCAACATAATCTCCTCACCCTCACCCCCACCCAACATGGTTTTGTCCCCACCACAGCACAACTACTGCCCTACTATCCTTCACCTATGCCATTGCAGAGGCCCTGGACAAAAATAAACTCCTATCCTGTCTCTTCCTCGGCCTCTCCAAAGCCTTTGATACAGTCTCCCAACCCCTACTGCTATCTAAAATTGCTAATCTTAACCTATCTACCTCCTCCCTCGCCTGGTTCTCTAGCTATTTAACTTGTAGGCAACAATCAGTAAGATGGCTCTCTTCCACTTCTCCTTTTATACCTGTCCCAACAGGAGTTTCCCAGGGCTCCATCTTGAGACCCCTCCTCTTTAACATCTTTACCAATGACCTCCACACATTTTGTAAACAATTATCCCTTATCCAATATGCTGACAATTCTACCCTCATCTGCGTCTCTGACAGCATCTCTGAACTACATACTCTTACCCAACAGACCTTGTTCTCTACTGAACAGTGGCTAACCACTAACCTACTGATCATCAACCCTAAAAAGACCAAACTGTTACTTTTTCTTCCCCACTCTCTCTCTTACCACAAATCCACCTTTACTATCACTTCCTCAAATAACACTACTATCAAACCTGAAACCCAAACTAAACTTCTAGGACTCATCATCGATGATACACTGAAGTTTAATATACACTTACTACACAGTATAAAAAAGACTCACCAGAAACTAGGTCTTCTATATCGAAATAAAAGATATCAACGCCCAATGCTATTCTGTCCCTTGCCCAAGCTTTTCTCCTTCCCTCCCTTCTTTATGCTGCCCCCATATTTACCCATATCCAAACTACTACCTTAAACAAACTCCAACAAACATACCATAAGATAGCTAGATTTGTTACAAACTCACCATATAATGCACACCACTGCTTATCCCTTGCCTTCCTACACTGGCTTGAATTCCCCCACTTATTGCAGCTATCTCAACTTCAAATGCTGCACTCTCTTCTCTACAAACCTACATCCTGCCCTGCTCTCTCTTCTCTCATCTCAATTAATTCTCCTCCTCATACTCTTCGTACCTCTAACCAACTACTACTACAAACCTATCACACCAAAAGAACTATCGGCAAATACCTCTACAAATCCTCCATTGCCCAAGCCTGGAACAAACTTCCCAGGGACATCTGTTCCATCATTCACCCATCCCATTTCAAAGAAAAACTCAAGACTAACCTACTAAACTCTAAAATCTGTCCATGCCAAGCCCCAACCTGATAATTTCCCCATCCCCTATGTCATTTCCCCCCTTTTTTTCAACTATGTCCAAATCATGCCAGTCATTTTTCTACCCAAATCTCTGATACCTGCACTGACAAAACAAACCAGTAATGTAAATATGTAAATATGTAATTACACTGCTACCCTGTAATATAATACAGGTATGCTGCCTTTTAAATTTCTTTTTTTGTTTTGTTTAACATATCTATTATTAAATCAATTTTGTTCATATTCAACACTGTATTAACTTTTCTTTAAGCAATATCATCTGTTATTGTAAACTGTGCATTCAAAAGGCCTACTTAGTAATTGTATTATTTTTATTGTAAATTGCTGTGTTTCATGGAGCTTTTTTCCTCAGGTCTCCACTGAAAATGGGTCCCAAGCCCAGTTGGACTAACCCGGTTAACAAATGTCAATAAATAAATAAATAAATAAATAAATAAATAAATAAATAAATTATAGAATTTTTCTTTTTTTCAGAAAAAATGTGAATTCATTTGCATTCTCTCATTCTGTCAATGACTCAAGTTAACACAATTAGTATCCCTGAATGACCCCTGTCTGATAATTATTTCTGGATTTGTTTACCTATGAATAAATCCAGACCAGTGGCAGCATATCAATTGTTGTGTGGTGAACAGAACTGGTGGTGTACTGGAATGTCAAATCAAAATGTGATGCATAATGCAGTTTGCCTTTGCACACAACCAAATTGCCCTTTTTGAGAAATGGGTGGTGAATAGCACTTAATAAATAATGACAATAATTATAATTATAATATACCTCTTTACTCTGTGGACTCAGGTTAACAGTACTAATATTATTAAGTGTCTCTGTCTGATTACTTCTGGATTTGTCCCTGATTCTGCTGATTTGTAAGGAGTGGCATAGAGGCAAAATTTTGTGGGGTATCCTCCTGACATTGTTGCCAATAATGATTATTATATATTTCGTGTCGCTATATAGGGCAGATAGGGATTTTGTTGGTTGTTTATATGGGGTGAAGATAGATATATAAGAGTTCTTAATCCAACAAGGATGTTTTTAAGTATCAGTTGAATATTATTTTTAATTATTGGACTTGGACGTTCAATGAATGCTATGCTGTTTAATGGGGAAGATAGATATGAGCTCTTAATTCATCAAGGCTGCTCTTATCTGTTAGATGCCATACTTTCAATCAATGCTACACTGTTTTCTGGAGGGAAAGGAGAGATTAGTTCTTAATTCATCAAGGCAGTTACTATTATTATTATTATTATTAGTTGAATAAATTAATGCTATTTCCCGAAGGATTTTCTGAGAATGGCTTAGTTTGGTTGCAAAATCATTGTATTTTGCTTTGCTGCAATGTACGTCAGTTATTTTCCTTTTGCATTGGTTCCTTCCTGGATGCAATGCGTACTGCAGAGTTTTTCCTCTGCTGACTTAATGAACAGTACTTGTACATACTTTGGTGGATTGCGAGAAAGGAAGACATGACTTCAGAATAATGTGCTCTTACAAATTTGCTTCCCATGGAAGCAAGGACTTTCATAGAATTCCATACATGGGTAATATACTGATGCCCATCCCAGTCATTGCTCAATTACTAATAATCTGCATCAGAAAAATTGCATCTAAGTGTCTAGTCCAGTCTAGATTCTAGCTTCACAGATGGTTCTGTTTGTGTTTTAAAATACCTTGCATACTGTTACTGGCTGAAAAATGTGAACTCTCAAACATGAATTTAATGTTGACTCACCAAAGTCATGTTTTTTGTTCTTGCCATTTGGTTCTAGATGCTTTAGTAGTATTATACCTAGTAGTGATAAAAGGGCAGCCAGCCAGTTAGCAGGTGGCAGGCTACACTGAAGGCAGACAATCAGTTAGCAGGCCGCAGGCTGTACTCAAGGCAGACAGTAGGTGGCAGGCTGCACTGAATAGGTTGCTTTAACCTATGTTTCCTATGACAGCTCTGGATTAATATTTTACAAAGGCAATAGAGAGATGTGGGAGTTTCATAATAGCAGCATACTCAGTCAGTAAGTCATCATTCATGTACTTGCCTCACAATGACTCATTACACAACAATAACATCCTTGTGGGATTGCACATGCACAATATCAACAATGCACAACTCTGAATGAGTAT
Organism: Protopterus annectens; assembly: GCF_019279795.1. Taxonomy (NCBI): domain Eukaryota; kingdom Metazoa; phylum Chordata; order Ceratodontiformes; family Protopteridae; genus Protopterus; species Protopterus annectens. The sequence continues at coordinate 258,737,495 of NC_056732.1, read as the reverse complement.
TCACATATGCCGTATATTGCTACTTTTTGTATGTAGCACAGCAGGCAAGCTATTAATTTTTTTATGCTAATACTAGTGTTTGCACTGCACCTGCAAATAGATGTGGATTGTGCCAAATTAAGTCTGAAATGGTAAATTGATGTTATGGTAAACTGATGTTATAAGCTAATATCTGGATAAGACATGTTCATTTTTATTTACCATGTGTTTTATTTGAATGTGAAAAAAGGCAGTTAAAAAATAAAGTAACAGATGAACATAAGATTTTTTATGCACATACAATGGAGACCCTGGCCGCAGACCCTGACATTAAACTTGTTCAGTCCTTCTGTTTAGCAGCTCTGTTGTTATATAATAGCATCTTCCATAACAATGGTAATTAACATTTCAGTAAACATAGACCTTCTGACAAACTATATGCATAGAAGTTTTAGCAAACTAGGTAAATGTATGGTTACATAACTAGAATAAACAAGAGGGAATAAAGTTAATGTAGGAGAAGTAAAAGTGCTGAAGTAGTTACAGGGTCAGGGGAGTTAATTGAGACTCGGACATATAAAGTGAAAGAAAGAGGTGTGTACTCAGCGGGTTTAGAGCACTGATGGTGTGGTTCGCTCAATCACAGTTTAGAATGAGTGAGTTAATTGGGTGCATCAGGTATATGGGAGGGATCAGGTAAAGAAAGATACTATGCACTTACAGAAATGTCTATGACATATCCTTTAGATGGATGGTAGCATCTGAACTGTTTTAGTAAGTATTATTTGCTCTGTGGCCTGAACAGTCAATGAGTACTTTCAGTGATAGTTAAATGAAGAGAAAGTGACTGCCATAGTTTTGGGGCCATTGCGTCAATCAGTACTTATAGCAAACATCTGGCAGAAGGTTTAATGTGCCATCTGCCATGGAACTTCCATGGTACATTAAACCTTCCATCAGATTAAATAGTCTGCATGCTTTATTTTAATATGTTAAGGGAAAGCTGTGTCTTTTTTAATTGTTAAAGCAACATTATGTTTAATTATGCATCACATGGCAGTTAAATGATTAACACTGAAAATGCATTAAACTTTCAATAAAACTTCTTGTTTCAACTTGCTTTTGAGCTTCTTGGTTTTATTCTTTTGTGAAAAGTTGCTGTCAAGGCCCTCCACTACTCTTTATGTGTGTGTGTGTGGGGGGGGGGCAAATAAGGGTCTCATCCTGGGCTGCAAATGGCCTAGCTACTTCTCTTATCCAGGCATTAATAGGAAAGTGTTTTTTTGTATGTTGTTAACTGAAAACTGGTGTATTAAAGGAGTAGAGGCATGACAAGGGGAGCATGTGTTAATTGACTGGAGACAGTGTGCCCATATGTGCACACATGCATGCATCACTTGTTAAAATAAGTAAAGATTAGTAATATTCACACAATTAGTAAGTTGAAAAAGACAACAATTCTGGCAAACTACTCTTCCTTGAACTTAGAAGACATTAAGGAAGTAACAGGAGCTGCTTATGCTATTACCAAAGATAATGAATGCTGTATGTAAACAAGGAGAGAGCTGAGCAGTATGCAGTAACCTCATCAGGCATAAACAGTGAAAGTCTGCCTTTGAAGATGTGTTCACAGATGCACAGTTAAGCGCTTGCTAACTTACTCTTACACTGGGCCTGAAGCCAGAAGTGATTGCAATGAGATTTGAAAACATTATGGACTTATGTTGTTTGTGATGCAAATGTATCATGCCAGGTCAATTCATATATAACCAGATGAGAACTTCAATTGTGCATCATTGATTTAATTTGTTAGTTTATAAAATATCTTTATTTAATGCCTTAATGTACTAACAATAAAGGGGAGAGACTTTTTTTGGCAAATGTTGCATTGGAGCTAAAAGTAAGATAGATAAGAATATTCATATACTATATAAGGGAGGGAGAGGAAACACAAGGAAATGTAATTTGTAAGGTACATGGGTTATCTTGAATGGGGTTATAAATAAATGAAGGTTGTTGTTGCCGCCCTTTCCTGAAGTTAGCAGGCCCTTAGAGATACATGTACTGAATTGAGTTGCATTACAACAAATGCTTGTATAGATACTCTAATCTCCACCATGGGAGGATTGCCAATAGTTATGTATACATTAAAACTGCATATAGCGGAAATTATTTGTTTTGTTTTTCTTTAAGATTAGATTTGGACAAAGAAGCATTGATGAGGGGAGTGAATATGAATGAGATTAAGTGCTGTGGTGTCTCTGGGTGTAACTGCCAGATTATTGCAAGCTGCAATTTTAATTTGTCATGTGAGTGTAAAGTCTGACATACAAGAGCCAGTGGGTAGGGAATCAGAGATAGGAATCCAGTTAACATGCAGTTTGAACTATAATAATCCCTTGACAATATGTGAGACTGGTGTATATGCAATATAAATGGGATATTGAACCAGTCAAGAGAGAGAAAGGGATGCTCATGGTGGCAAAAAGACAAGATGACTAAGATATGGAAGGACTGAATGAGGTTACCAAGGAGCTAGAAGGAGAGGTTTGGCTTATTAATACCATGAGGTGCTAATTCTAGAGTGGAAACATTAGTCTGGGGGAAAATGGTTTTATGTTGAGCTGATGGCAATATTGGAATGGGTCATGTGTTCATGGTAGGATCGGTCTAGATCCTGGAGCAGAATGAATGCAATGTTTTAAGGGTAATATTGTCAAAATTATAACATTCAGATAGAGCCTTACAATCTTAATGGGGGGGGGGGTGACTGTGGTATTAAGAAGAAAAGATGTAGATTTGGGCCCAAGAAGAGTGAGAATAAAAACGAATAAGAAATTTTTTCTAAATATCGCAAGTTAATGAGATCAGTAGATGCCTTTTTGGATTTGTTACAGAGGGGAGAAAGGAAAGATTCTACATTTAACTCAGCCCCACTTCAACTGACAAAATACTGGTAAATCAGGAGAATACATATATGATTCAAAGATATGGAGTGGGACCTTGAATGCTTTCACACTCTCCTCCAGAATTAATAAAGTTGTGGTGGGAGGTTGGGACAGGAGTAGATAGTCTATGGAGATTTCTGACTACAATTTTAAAGATGGAGAACTTTTGAAAATGATGAATGGGATAATGCTAGTGGGATTGGAAAGGGATCAAAGGTTCAAAAACCGGAATGCTCTTAAGGAAAATTTGAAAAAAATAGACCCTGGTAAGATCTAGGAAAAGATTTAGGAATAAAAAAAATGAATTCAAGAGAATACAGATAAGAAGTATCCAGCTGCATGCTAACATGCATAGGCTATCAGAGTGGGACTAAGCAGAACTGAGCAGATTACAAACAAGAGGAGCTACTGACTTAAGTAAATAAAAGATTACAGTTTCAAAGACGTTAGAAAGAAAGAACTTGTTACTTTGATGACATGATGATGTCTGCCCAAGTGTTAACTGCTAGAGTGAGACAACAGAAAGTGGAATAAATTGTGACTGATATTAGAGTAGTAGGTAGCAATGTGAAGAATACATCACAAGCGATCTTGTGGGTATTCATGGAATATGATCAAATTTTATATACTGGAGTAATATTAGGAGATGGAGCTGAAGTAGGGTCTGAGGCATTTCACACAAGATGAAACTGTCAGTTTAGATGAAAGCATCAAACAGAAATTAATGAGGTCCTTTTGCCTCTATTAGCAATCTTGGGGGTAGTCAAAGGGATAGAAAACAGTAACTCACCAGGTTCTGATGGCTTCCTATCTGGAAGGTAATCTTTTAGACTACTGGGAGAAGTTCTTTAGTCAGATTACAAAGGCAAGGGGATCCCTGGCACTTGGAGGGAATCAGTTATTACAGTAATCCCAAGGGAAGGGAAAGATCATCTCTAGCCATCCCCCTACAGACCCATTTCAGTTTTTAAGCATGCTTGCAAACTGTTCATGATGCTGTATACAAAGAAAGTAATGAACTTTATGCCATGTGTAGGATTCATGATGAATATAGGCTTATGGGAAAAGGTTTGGCATTTGCTAATATAATATCATTGATGTTAATTCAAGATGCAAGGGATTATGGGAATAAACTTATGCACTTGCATATGGATACAGAAGAAGCATTCAGTGTAGTGGAGTATTTTTTTTTAATTTTAATGAAAGAATGAGGCTACCATTAGAAATTTTAACTCTTATATGAACTATATACACTGGTTTGGTGTCTACAGTTCAAATAGCTGCTAGCTTATCTGCACGTGTCAGGTTATATAAGTGTACCAGGTAAGGGGAGCCAATCATCAACCCTGTTGTTTGGGACAGAAATTCCAAAATCAAAGGCTAAGATTGAGGAGTAGAGCAAATGAAATGTTCAGGTGACATATTAATAAATCTAGGTGAACTCTCAAAATGGCTTGGGTACTTCATTTTAAATGTTAAAAGAGTTTAGACAGTTATCTAAATATAAGCAATGCATCTAAAACACAAATAGTGATAACTGGATTTTACAGCACATGATTTACAAGTAAAATATCCATTATATGTTATTATTTTATGGCCATTGTAAACTTCAGTATCTCAAAATGTGTTTAATAGACTCAACTTTTGCAGTGTTTGATTACAAACTGGAGGGCCTGACTTATGGCTATGGACCATAAGATCTTGACCTTAGATAGGATCCTGACATTAAATATATTTGTGCTTCCCCAGTTGTTCAACTTCTTTCAATATTTTTCATGTCACCTGCCTAGAAGGTAAGTACTATCCTAAGCTATAGATGCTGCACTTTGTATGGGGAGGAAAAGAAACAAAAGTGACCTGAGAATTATTGATGCTACCAGAGAGTTTAGGCTCTGGGTAGTCCACATATTGCCAATAATGTGCAAACAATACACATTCAATTTTAAGAGAAGTGTCTGGATACAGGCTACAGGAAAACCTGGAAGAAAATGTTACTGATCATGCAAAGAGGGGAGAGCAAATGGATTTAGTGAAGATTTCAGGAGGACCTAAAGATTTAACTGAGAAAGGGTTTATGGTTACAAATTTTGTGCATCATTTACATGATTGCTTTAATAAGAAAGGCCTCATCTAATGTCAACAGTTATTAGTGCCCATAGTATCAATTCTCTAAATGCTTGGTCTCAAAGCACATTATGGAGGTGGAAAAGAAAGAACTAAATCTTAAATACTAGCATCAAATAGTTGAAAAGAGGATGGATCAGAACATGAAAGGAAGCCCAAGAACAATTTCAACTGGATACAAGTAAGAGATCAACTTGTGTTAGTGAGCCAGGCAGTCAGATCACTAAAGAGTACAATTGATCAATGGGAGAAATTCCAGTAAGATGGTTTATCGAGATGCAATGTAAATGTTAGGAAAAATAGGCTATAAGTCAAGGATATACACTATTGTAAAATGTTAAAGAATGGGGGTGGCTGAAAACATGTGTATAACATGCTAACATCATCTGCATTTCACCTGCAGCAAGGAGGTGTGAAATTTAGAATTTCTGCTTGGAGATGCCTGCATAGGTATATCTATGCATCAAAGAGACACGGAAAACTATTTTCTGAAACAAATCGGGAATCTTGGAGATGTGCTATTGAAAGAATAAGGAAATGGTTAACCATGTATTTTGGGACTATTTAAAGCTACAGGGTTCTAAAAAGGAGTGCCAGCACATACTGTTAAAGCTGTTGGCGCGGGGGGGGGGGGGTTGAGGTAGCCTCATGCTCCATTATATACTTTATGTGAATCAAGGAGGGGCCAACTCTACCATTCCATAATCAGCAGCTTCAAGAAGATAGTCACAAGAAAATGCTGATGGAGAATAGAGTTAAAGATACATGACATAAGGTAAAGCAAATTGCATTGTCAGAGTCAGATTAGGAGAAACCAACAATGGTATTAGCAGTAAGACTGACATATATGAATAAAATGGGCCCCATGCTTTAATTATATTGATGTGTTGAAAGATGTTTGGTGAACTGCAAAGCAGGCTCAGGGACAGGAAGGTAGACGAGACACTCTCAGGCCCATAGTCGTAGTGCTGTCACTCTATGTGCTTGTAGAAGCAGGGTATAATGAGCAAACAGGAGAATCGACACAGATAATTAAATGATTAGTAAATGGGATATGCCAAATGAATGGTCTGATATACACATGGTTTCATTGCACCACCATTGAGAAAAGTGACTAACTAGATTATTGACTGAGTTTTAAAATGTTACTTCCTCTAGTCTGATTGATCTGTAATGTAATGTTTGCTTTCTATAGACATTTTACTGAACTTTAATAAAGTTAAAGCAAGAATGATCCTTATGCATATTTCAAACATACAACATCTGGTACATCAGTAGGTTACTTCTGTCACCCATATTAAAACCATTACTAAATGCAATATTTTGTAGTCATGAGAATATGACATTTGTGCACAGGGTGGCGGACATTAGCACAGGATTTTTGTGACAGTGAGTCATCTGCTGTATCTGGCTATTCCTTACAGCTTCTGTGTCTGTTTCTGTCACTGTACACAACAGGCAAAGGACAGCAGCCACCCCCCAAACAAAACTATCAGACCAGATTGTTGAATCGGTTGTTTAAGGTATGCCAAAATCCCATGCATGTTGAGTGACATAGGTGGGTAAGTACCCAATGTGCGTTGCAAGGGAACCATCCCTACTCCATGTTAGCATGCACCACAATAGCCATGCCAAAACCAGAACCTGGCTAATGCCACCTTATCTTTCAGCTTCTACTGTCTGTTGAACGTACTAACAATGTCCTCAGCATGACCACACATCCTCCCTATCTGAATGGAGAGAACAGATTTTACCTCATCACTGTTCTGCTGTCCCTCTTCAGATCCAGGATGCTAGCTGAACCTTGGCCATCATTAAAGAGATGACTATGGCAATGGTTCACTGTACTTTAATTATCAGTTATATTTACAAAGTTAATTATCAGTTATGTAAGCAAGGCAGGACTGTTTTCTTATTCCTAGTTCATGTAACAAAAAATATGGTACAGCACATGGTTCATGTAATGATGTCATTTTAATAAATAGATGAAGCTTCATATACTGTTTAAATTTTAAGCACAACAATTTTACAGAGACATCAGTATTATTTAGAAATTGAATGCAAAGAGCTACAAACATTGGAATATGATACATAGTTGCAGCACATTGCACTACTGAAAAAACACATCCTACAATACAAATGCACAGCAGAAGAAATCAAATTATTTTATCTAAAAAAAGATAAATATAAAAATCCTATCAAAAATACAACATGATAGAGTACATAAAATGACTAAAAAAGAAACTCAGAAGCTATTTTCAATTGTCTTTAAAAATTAATACCCTCCAAGATGGGTGCTATGAGGGGGATAAGGAATTATTCCTGCAGTGGTGGACTTTAAGCACTCCTGGGTGGTCTTTTATTTATCTATAATGCCTACATGACGTGACATTATTCCTTACATACTGAAAATACAATTTATTATTTCAGTTCACTATTTCATGGATGCACCCAGCTATAAATGAAACAGTGTTTGATAGCATAAAAGTACTATTTCAAATCAATAACAAATATAATAAACAAATGTAACCATAAAGAATGGCTGGAGTAACAGAACTGTAACAAACTCTAAGTCTTTAAAATACTCCAGCTGCCAGGTATCACTAACCCAGACAAATCAGAAATAATCAGTCAGGAATAAATATACTGCACATCAATTATGTTTATATTTTAAGTCATTTGCATATGCCTTCACCCCTCCCCCCTTTTTTCCATATGGCTGCAACCCCCACCCATTATATCATGCAAGGGAAACTGAGTTTTAGCTATTCACTGCACCCATAATTCCTCACTAAGTAAATTAATATCGATCAATGTTTAATTATTCCATAGACATTTTTGGGTTTTACTGTATTTGTAATGATTTATTTAAAAAAATAAACATATTCATTCTAGTATTGCTGAATCTACTTCCAAAATGAATGATGTTTTAGTCAAAGAGAATAGGAATAGAAATTTAATTTCCACTCAAAATTTTGCCAATGGTATTTGAAATTATCTACTTCGATAATTTTTCCTCCTACCTGCATTGCCATATTGTTTTCCTACATATTATTTTAGAAATCCTTGCAAAAGCAAGACAATCTGATTCTACTCAATGAAACAAAAGCCATCTTTGAAGTTTATTCTACAAAGTATGAACTTTTTAAATGTCTGCATTAAAATTATCGCCGTGGGTGGGACTCAGGAATTAATGAAATGGTATGATAGTGGAAAGTTAAAGTAGAACTGTTTGGTAACATATATACTGGCTCAGGAAGGAGACATTTTGGATTTACACTGGCTTACACAAAAAGCAGAAAGAAATCATGGAGGTGGAAGGAATAACACATAGATGGAAAAGTACTCCATGTTTAACACCATGTCATGGCTCTGCAGTCACCATACAATATAATGACTAAATATGCCTTGAAGAAGCTGCTTAGAAACAACATGCAAAAGCACCATCAGCAGTTGGAGTGTGTCTGCTTATTGTAACATGTAGCAACTGCTATCAGGATACAGAGTATGATAAAATGGCAAAAAGGCTTATCAGAATAATAACATAATAAGAGAATACACAATCATACAGGTAATAATATAATAAAACAAATCAAGAAGAACTAGTATTATAACTAAATGTGTGAATCACAGAAACTGCAGACCAAATTATATGGACAAAATGCAACTCTAGTACACACATGGGAATTAAGGGGTACCAAATATATTACTGGACTGTACAAAAGCAGAATAACAGAGCACAAAGTGCCAAAAAGCTGTCTCACACTGCCGACAAAACTCTGTGGTGCTGTGTAATGAGGTATGCAAGGCTATATTAGCACAACACAAATAAATCTGTGCATAATAATTGCAGGGAAGACATGGAAGGAGGTACAAGAGAGCATGCTTACAGAACAAATATGATATTGTTGTGTGAGACCAACAGCAGGGATGCACAAACCCCTAAATACACAAAAAGAAAGAGACGTAAAATCCTTGTATGCCAAGCTGGCAGGTACAATATCAATCAGTACCAGTACAGAATCACAAATAACAAATTGTCAGAAGTCACAAGCACAAAGTCACAAAAGAACTGATCCCCGCCTGGGGATCATAGACAAACTTATCAAGTTAGGCATAACCCCCTACATCATCAAATAGATAGCAAAGTGGCTCACTAACAGAACACATGTTGTCCGGATAAGTGAATCCACTTCTGATAAGAAACCTGTTACTAGTGGTGTCCCACAGGGTTCAGCGTTGGGACCCCTCCTGTTTGGTATATACTTCTCTGAGGTGAAGGTCAATGTTTCGGGCCTCTGGCTCAGCAAGTTCACTGACGACTGTAAGCTGAGAGCAATTACTGAATTGCCAAATGATGCTGACATCCAACAAACACATCTAAAAATGACAAATGACTGATGCCAAAAAATGTTCTGAGAGTAAATGTTACAAAAATGCATAATCATGTCCATCAGTAAATCAAATATCCTTGCAAGTTATAATATTGATAGAACACCCTTAAAATTAGACCCAGTGGTGAGGACCTAGGAATTTAGATAGTAATCTAAACTTTGACCACCAGGTAGCTACAGTAGTGAAGAAATCTTTCTGTGTGGCTCAAAAGATATGGCACCTAGATCAAAAGAAATCATACTGCCATTATACTCGGCCTTCAGCAGGGCCATAATCAAGGACAATGCTCCCTTCTGCACATACCTAACCAGGCACTTACACCATTTGGAGCAGTCCCAGAGGTTTCTCAGTAAAAATACAAAGCTTAAGACACATGTCTTATGCAGACTGTCTATAGTCTCTCTCCCTTTTCTCCCTCTCATATCATTTATTGAAGGGTGTATTTTGCCTGATTTACTATGCATTCTCTGATCCAACCCTGACAAAAATGTCACATGCCCACAAGAAAAATTATGCAAGGGTTAAGTGTTCCATGGACCTGACCCTTATTTCTGACCCTTAACAGAACTTGCTGTAGATACAGATTTGTATCCCAAAGGCTACCTCATCTATGGAATAAACTTCTCACCTTCGTAAAACAAAATCTGTTCCTCACTCTCTTCAAAAAGAATTTGAATAAATGAATGGGGAACTATAAATTCACTCCCATAGTACTCCCATGTCCCTTCTGGACAGAGGCAGTCTATAAAATGATTCACGGCTCCAACTCCCAAAGGTCCACTACCCTGATACTACCCCATCCATTATCTGCAGAATTAAGATATAATACTTTCATATCCTTGGCATTATTGGCTAGGCTTGTAAAGGCTATTGTGCCATTAGCCTTGTAATCACCTCTGAACCTATACACACACACACACATACACACACACACACACACACACACACACACACACACACACACACACACACACACACACACACACACACACACTTGCACACCACCACACACAGCATACAAACAGGGAAGCATATACAAGAACGCACAAGAAAAAGATTGTGTAACAGAGCACAGCATGTGCTCACATATGTGCAGTAGCAAAAATTAAGCAAACAAATCCATCAGGCACTTACCTATTGGTCAGTCATGCAGGAGCAACATGCAGGGAAGAAAGCCTTAGTCTCCTGTGACAACACATAAGTGATGGCTTCCATTACATCATTTTGCTGATGCAATCTCTATTTCATCTTAGCAAGTTTGCATTTCATTTGTTGAAATGTACTTAAAACACCTCATACTGTGTAAATGGATATTGCCGACATCTACCACTAGTAGTTTATTTGGATGACAATTCTCCGGTGCATAGTCATGCTGAGATCCATGACACTTGAGGATGAATGGGATTGCCATTATTCCTAAATTGTCCTGTAAAATATGCTGGCACAGTCACTCGGATGGCATCTGGTGACTACATGGCATTCTTCTACTGCCCCAGTGGAACTAACATTACAAGAATTGTCCTGCCTTCTTTTGAGGTACTCCTCTTCTGAACTCAAGGATGGGTTGTCTGCACTGGTACCTAATTAAACATATGGTACTATTTTGAAAATATGAATCAAATGTTCTACATTAATATGTCTGAAAAATACAGACTTGAATCTTAGGAGCTTTACACCCCTTCTTGGCAGCACAACCCCAAAATGGGAGTGCATTTTAGTATCACAGCGACCGGGCGGTGTGAACATTGTATCTAGCTGATTGTCATTGCTTAAGTGACACCTCAACCCCATGTATAAAAATGGGAAAAAGGGGTCATGGATGGATGGAGTGCTAACATATAGACCTGTCTAGAGAACACAAGTTTGTGGACAGCAAATTAATCATGCATGTACATGTGGAATCTAAATGCAGAGACATCTACAGCAATGGAATATTTAAAACTAAAACATGAATTACAGTTCAACACACTACAATTCATATCAGCTTAAGTCACTAAAAATTCCCAGCTGAAAAACACTATTACAATTATCCATATATTTGTGGGAGACATAGCTCAATGTACCAGATATGCAGGGGACTATGTCCCTATGGGTCTATATTATTTCATTGAATCCCCACACCCCCTGCTAATTATATATAGCAACTCAGAGATTGCACTGCAGTGAGACCAGGGCAAATTTCCTAATCCCTACAATAACAAGATCTCAGTCAGAATGTTTCGACGATCAGCATTTCCAAAGAAATGCTGTTCGACAATGTGACCATTTGATGAAATAAATAGGGCCCCATCCCTACAGCTTCCTATGAGTGTTTTTAAAACACTGCTGTAGATAAGACAAAGTGAGAACCGATCTGCAGCTACCACCAGCAAAAACACAGTCTCTGGTTCAGAGGAAGAGACAGTGCATTTTGATGTGGGGTTCACTAACAGATTGTTATCCAGTGACTATCAGTGAGCAGCAGGTAAACATACCATGATCAGTGTTTAACAAAAAGACAAGTCATAGCATAGCAGTGAGCCCAGTCATGTGGCTGCAGTGAACACTCCAAGTGGTCCAAAATAGTCAAACTGACCCTCCTCATCTAGTAATGCTAGAAATCATACCATTTGCTGCTTGGATCTGTGCTGCAGAGGTCAAAAAAACATCTCTTAATGACAAAGGTTGGCCCAGTAAAACATGCTTGAAAGCTAATACAGTAGTAATGAGCCCTCTTCATAACACCAGTTATACACACTCTTAGCATCATTGCACCTCCCTCAGTTGTTATGAAGTCCTATGTTAACCAAAGGGATTCATTTGGATTAACCTAAAATAACTTTATACATACCCTTTTCAGGTTTTTGCCCCCTAAAGTTATTAGAATATTGCTACTACAGCAATGAGGTACAAATGATTTGGTTGCTACTGTTCCAACATGTTCAATTGCTAGTGCCTTCTAAGCACACTAACATTATTTTTCATTATTTACAGTCAGTCAAGTCTGCAAGAAATCTTGTCATAAAAGTATATACAAATTAAGGCAGTGATGCCATTGATCAAGATTTCCCCCTCTCCTGTTCCCCAGACAAAATTTTCCCAACTATCGCTCCCTGACATTGCTGCTGGGAGATGCCTTCCCACTGTGCTACACTTTCACATCTTCTGAAAGGTCAGCAGTGCAAGGTGCACTTAACAGGCAAGTCTACAATTTTGCTTTTTATGAAAGCTTTATTGAGAAATTAGTAAAGCAGAAGGAAAGGTAAGGTGGAGCAAGAGGAAATTAGGGACTACAATATTCAAAAGGACAGGAACACTGAAAGAAATTCTTGTCCACTATTAACATATATATATATATATATATATATATTATATGTGTGTGTGGGTGTGTGTGTGTATGCACATAATGCTTCCCTGTTTCACAAGGTATATAAATCACTAAAAATGTATCAAAATACATCAGCAGGTACTGGAGATCCATTACTATATTTGTTTAATCTAATTAAAGAGAAAACATCAGCCATAGTAAGGTTGGTACTTCTGATATCTTTCTATGTGAAGAGCAGCTGGTCATCTCCTCATAGAAATGGTTAAAGTAGTGTCTTCCACGGAGAAGCTATAACAGGATCCATCATTGTCCAAGGACTTCACGCCTCAAACAATGCAACCAGTCTTTGAAAAATAACTGAATTCAGATAAATCTACTGCCTCCTGAGACGTATGGGAATTTAATACAATATCAGAAGTCAAAAACATTAAATATCAGGTCAGGTTCCAAGGATATATAAGTTGGTGGAACTAGGAATGAACTTTAATCCTCTTGTGGGCAACCTGAAACTCTTAGAGCTAACAGACTAAAACTACTGTCTTAGAAATGCAGAATCAGCAGCTGTTTTACAGCCCAGCATTTTTTGTGTGTGCCTTTTTATGTAGTCTGAGTTCTTGAACATAAGATCATCTTGCAGGGCTCAGAAACTGGAATGGACAGAATCTGAATTAGTGTCTCATATTCCTCTTACCATTTTTTCGACAATGATGTCACATAAGACTAAAACCTGCATCGCTAAATCATTAAAAACATCCCCTTTATTCCAAAAGCAGACCCTTTCCTAGGTATGGAGGTTCCTCAGACTCCATTCATCAGGGGTCCAGGGATGAGAGGCTGATGAAAGGTCATAAGTCAAACGTGTGTAAGGTCAAACAAGGGAGATGTAGTGATATGAAGTGAGAGTTTATATTCACTAAAATGGCAGGGGCAATACCATCCAACCTAGCTGAAAGTTAAATTTGATAACTGAGTGAAAGTTCCCTTGTCTACCACTGAAGGAACTCCATGGTCTAACAAATTCAAACCAGAATTGTCTACCATTGTAAGGTTAAACATCCATTCTCCCAATAGCAGAATCAAATAAGGAAGTGATAAAGTTAAAATAGCCAGCTACTAGAATTTGGCCTTGAACAAAACTAGTAATCTCGCTATCTAGCAATTTAAATTGGGTGACTAAAATCCTTGCATCCAGATAAATAAAGAATCAACAACCACTAGTAACCTGGTAAAAACTCTCTTGTGATACAAGAAATCCATTCTCCATGACATTACAGGAGATCAACATGGCCACTCTCTTCCTCCTAGAGGAAGCAAGGAATGAAGAAGATATCATCCAATTATTAAAATAAATTTATAGCCTGCCCAGAAAGCTTAGCCTGATCTACGGAGATCAGATATGTTTTTGAGAGATAAAGAACATTCATGTGGTTAAGTAGCAATGCAGAAAGCATCCGGTCCTTTCTAAAGAGTTATTAAGCCTGTTTATATTCTAGGATACTATCCTTAGAGCCATGACACACATATATACATAAATGCATGCATACATACACACATAAAAAACAGGACAGACACCTTGCTCAATAAAAGGGTTTCAGTCAAGATCCTTTCACACTCCAAAGCCACTATATTGAGAACAGGACCTAAAGACAATATACAATCTTGATGAAAGACAAAACTAACCAAAAGCTAACTCACTTGTAAACTGGTAGCCGTATTCTTTATAAGCAAAAGCACTTATTCAAAAAACAGGTATAGATTCAACAACAAACCTAGATCCCAGTTTCAAAGAGGTATCTGCCTCAAAATCAGAAAATGTGACTATATTAAAAAAGGGACAGGAATTGAAGAAAAATCACCTCACACGCAGACTTTCCATAGTCCAGTTCAGCAGAGATCAAGATCCTCATTCTGTTGATATACAATTACCAGCATCAGCCAGTTCTGTGTCATAGAGGGATAAATCCCTGACTATGGTGCAGATGACTTGGATTTAAATAGTGGTTTGGACATCTGTAGGAGCTGGGTAGGAAGGAATGGGAAAGAGAGATCATCACCAGCTTGCTCATCTCAGGGGGATGGAGGTGGCTTTGCCTTGTCATTTGGGTAGCACATTGATGGAAGAACTGGGTGTCACATCTGTGGAGCTATTGTACATAGGAATCTATTTCCATGTTTCAGCATGCAAAGGCATGCTCCTTGTAATGGCAACACAGACTATTGCCAAAGAGGAGGGGGGTGCTATGTTGGGGATGGGTTGGTTACCCTCCAGGACTAGCAAGTTGACCCCTCCTTACCACCTGACTCTCATCTATAAAGGAAGGAATGGACTGACTGGGCTTCCAAGACAGGAACAAATGTACCATGGGGCCCTCTCCTCAGCTGGGAATGTTCAGCTATCACCCCAGCAGAACAAATGGTCTGACTGGGTACTCATAGAGGAGAGATCAAGCTAAGTCCCACAACGATGCAAGAAAAAATACAAATACCAACATTAAGGCAATCTGCTAATAGTGCAAATTACTTCAACTGCCTTTCCTCAAAGAAAATAAGTCAGAGGCACTCACAGTTCCTGCAAATACACTCGAAGTAATATCACCTCATCTTAAACAAAAAATATCAACCCTGTGGCATACAGGGATAAGATGACCTGGGCTCAATTAGCAGCTCAGATGTTGGGAAATATGGGCAGTGGAATGTAGATATAAGCAGCAAACACCTGCTGGCCTACACTGAAGGGGGGGGTATGTGTGGTCCAGTGTCTGTTTTGCTACATGTAAGTGGAGGTCTGCAGGCAAAACAGGCATACCCAGAGACGTGAGTTTGTTTACCAAGTCAATGATGACAGCCATCTTGACAGTTTGGGTGGGAGCATTCACATGCAGAAGAAGGATACAGCAAGGCCTTAACAGAGATTTGGGCACACATCAGCCACCAGGGGGTGGGAATAGGACCTAAAACAAATACCTTGATGGATACATGAGAGAATCCCCTAGATCATCTCTCACACTATGCAGAACGAAAGGCCTGGATGACCACAGAGGAGTGAAAGTCAGCAGGCAGCTCCAGCACAAAAAAAAAAAATAAAAATGTCAAACTCTATAGAATTAAAAATATCTCCCCCCAGTCATGGTATTCAGAAACATGCCTAGTGTAACCACTGATTGCCTTCTGGGTGTATAACTCATAGCATGATAAGGTCCAAAGCTATATATCAGTTAACAAAGTGAAATGTAACAGCTTTCGATACAGCTAAGTAGTAATTCTACTCATGCCTGGGGACCTGTGGTGAGAGTGGGAATCTATACAGAGGGGCAACAGTCTCAGTACATGCATATGGCTAAGATGCAAAAGTATGGGAAAAGTTGCATTCTACTTTAAAAGGGCCATTGCACTGATTCATACCTCTCAACTGTACTAAATTACTTGGCAAATACTGGTTTTGATGGCAAATTATTGGGGTGCCACAAATTCCAAATTGGCCTTTTTAATCTCCAAATCACCCAGGTTTTTGCTTTTTGAAGGTTTTTTTTTTTTTTTGGGATGACATCATCACGTGCAGTGTATGCGTGGACATCAGTTTCATGAGGCAGACAGCCTGTCAGAATTCAGCTGCCATTCATTACTACTTAATTTAAACTTACTTAAATGCAGCAGTCAAGAGATACAGAGTCGGTGGGTATTTTCCTCTTCTTATTCAGGCAGTGCACACCGGCTCCTCCAGGTAAGGTAAAAAATAAATCTGTACTACTAGTCCATTTACTGGTTTTCTTTGGGCTCACTGCATTGATTATGTCTGAGAGAAATGTGCATTGGTATTTTGAATTGAACGTTTTGTCTGAGAGAAACTTGCATTGCTATGGCATACTGCATTGATTTTTACTTACGTGCAAGAGTACTACTAGTAGCTAGGGAGGTGTGTTCACTGCATTGATTATGTCGAGAGAAACTTGCTTCAAATGAATGATAGGGGGTGTTCACTGCATTGATTATGTCTGAGAGAAATTTGCTTGCTTTGAATTTTTTTTGCTTGAGAAACTTGCATTGCTATTGCTTGAATTCAATGTTTTTTGCTTGAGAAACTTGCATTGCTATGAATGTTTTGTCCAAGAGAATGCATGTCTGAGAGAAACTTGCTTGAGTTGAATGTTTTTTTGCTTGAGAAACGTGTGTGTGTGTGTGTGTATGTGTGTGTGTGTGTGTGTGTGTGTGTGTGTGTGTGTGTGTGTGTGTGTGTGTGTGTGTGTGTGTGTGTGTGTGTGTGTGTGTGTGTGTGTGTGTGTGTGTGTATAATGCTCCACTTAAGTGTGGTTAGGGATACTCAGACTCAAACTTGTACCTTGAGTACAAAAAGCAAGAGCTTACATTTTCTACCCATACTACCACTTGTGATTCAAGAAGTTAAGTGCATAGTATTCAACTGTCCAAAGGTTTACAGAATGTCTGGAATGTTTGGCTCATACTTTCAGTCTATTCCTCTTAAAATTTGTGGCTTCTGGCAAATCAGTGAGAACTGTATTCACTAAATAATGATAGCCATCTAAGTTTCCATCTTCCTAGCTTTCAGGAAACACATGGTAACACAAAACATTTTATTCTAGCAACATTTCTAAGATTATACAAGCAATGTTTAAAATGTGTCCCTGGTTTTGGGCCTTGGGCCCACACAATAAGGTTTGGCTTTTTCCAGATTTCTTGTACTGCATCATTCTTTAGGGGGATAGATGTTTAGTGCTGCTTATGCCAAGTCTGTTTCTGTTATTAATAGCACAACAGGTAGAACAGTTGCTTTTGATGCAGAAGGCTGTGCGTTCTACTTCCACAGTAGGCAGATGGATTGCCGATACCGTACTGTGTTGTACCATTAAAGGGGGTGGATGCTGTAGTCCTGAGAATGCCCTCTTTGGTGGAGATACCTAGTAACTATGAACCTCTTATCAGTTTGACATCCATTCCCTATTGTAATACTACTAGCTTTTTATTTTTTTAATGTAACCTAGGCAATTTACTTCTCATGGGCAACAGGCACTTATTTGTAGATGAAACAATGAAATATAAAGTTGTTTGCTAGCAGCAACCTCTTCATTAGTTACAGATCTCTTTTATGTGGAATTATTTAGATGACTTTTACTTCTGCAAAGATTGTGCATATTTACTGATAATGGTGGATTGTAGAAGTTTGAGTAGACTTTTATGATGCAAATATTCTGAATTGGACAGTTTTGTTATTATTGGATCATGCATTTTGTTTCATTGCTTACTGGAAAAATGTTCAAAACAATAAATTTAAAATGCGTTCTAACAAGTGTGCTGCATTATACAAGGAATATAATTTAATACAATCATGAAGGTATCAAAAACACATGTATGTTCATGTGCAAGAGGCCTATGATTTGAAAACAGCCCAAAGGTAATCTTTATCTGCCACTGGCCAGATGCATGCTCTTTGAATGTGGGTTTCAATGCTGTTTTAATGAATGTGAGTTTCAAGGGCAGAGAAGTTTTAATGCTAAGTCTATTTTCATTCTGAGACTATATTGCTTTGTTTAGCAGATGTCTATTAGTGTTTGTACTATAAAATGTAAAATAAAAGTTTTAAATGAAATTCAATAATCATTGTAAAAGTAAAGCAGTATGCACATTACAGTGTCTATGGTAAATGGAGTAAAATAGCTAAGTAATGGGATATTGGAATGGCTGCAGGGGCAAGGTTGTGTATGAAGGGGCCCCCATTCGACCATGATTTTGTGAGGGGGGAAGGGCGGTAAGCTCAAAGACAGCCCCGTGCGGCACAAACTCTAGCTATCAGTAGGCCATGATGAATGACATTTGGAGGACCTAGCAAACTATAATATTCTTTTGCTATGATTAGAATATTGCCTACCATTAAATGCCATACCTTTACCACAAAACCCACATACTGCAAGTCATCAAAAACAAAATCTTAATATTCATCATCTTCTCCCTTCCCAGTGACTTCATTGCTACACATTCAAAAAATAGTTACCATTTACTACAGGGATTGGGGCCATATTTTGGTTGTCTGTTCTTCAGTTTGTATTTGAAAGTTGGCATCCCACAATTCCATTGGAGGAGATGGGGATACATAATTATGTATGCAAATGTTATGTTAATCAGTATACAGATTTGTACTTATTTTTCATGGGCCTTTGTCCAGATTTTTGATGTTTCGAGGTTGAGAGATATGCACTGATTATATCTAAATGGATTGAAATGGCAATATAGAAAAATAAGGAAAATGGACAGCAAGTAGAGGATAGAACACATTGGGGAAAAAGGAAGGCAAGAATGGGAGTAGGAGAAAGAAGGAGGGTATGGCATTTATTTGTGGTGCAGGTGCCCCCTTTTCTAGGAAGGAGAACTGTCAAAGAATGTAAGGGAAGAGGAATATATGGTAAGAGGCTGAAGCTGAATAGCAGGAGACAAAAACTGGCAGAGGCGATGCTGACACAGTGGGATGGGAGAAGAGTGGAATCAGAGACATACAAACAAAGGGAGGACAATAGTGATAGGGAGTACTGGACAGTAAACATAGGAGGGCACTGAAACACAAAGAAGGGGAACACAAGAATGGGAGTAAAGGTGGGTATGGAATTACATGTTGCATTGCCTGTGCAATACCCAAAGTAAGGTCATACA